>NC_034597.1:101830390-101886620 GCF_900095145.1 Mus pahari
GGATAGCATTTGAAATGTAAATAAAGAAAATATCAAATTAAAAAAAAAAAAAAAGAATAAGAAGAAACATGGTAAACTTCCCTAACAAGGTACCTACAGATAACAATACAGATAAAGATATTTTTCTTATTTACATTTCAAATGTTTTTCCTGGTTTCCCCTCTGAAAACCTCCTATCCCCTCCCTACTCCCCCTACTCACCAATCCACCCATTCCTGCCTCCTGACCCTGGCATTCTCCTACACTGGGACATAGAGCCTTCACAGAGCCAAGGGCCTCTTCTCCCATTGATACCTTTCAAGGCCATCCTCTGCTACATATGTTGCTGAAGCCATGAGCCCCTCCATGTGTACTCTTTGGTTGGTAGTTTAGTCCTTGGGAGCTCTGGGAGAATTGGTTGGTTCATATTGTTTTTCCTCCCATGGGGCTGCAAGCTCCTTCAGCACCTTAATGCATACACAGGGTCTCATTTCTGTCCAACCTCTTCTCTTTTTATGTCCTACTCATGGATCAGTTGTAAACTTCCAGCCATTGCTTCTCAACCTTTTGGCTAAGATCAAGTGTAAACTCCTGGTCTTCCAGCCACTATGCTTCCCACTATGATAGTCCTGGATTAACCTGCAGAAAATATAAGATAGCCCCAAATTAA
This sequence comes from Mus pahari, assembly GCF_900095145.1. Lineage (NCBI taxonomy): Eukaryota > Metazoa > Chordata > Mammalia > Rodentia > Muridae > Mus > Mus pahari. The sequence goes on from NC_034597.1 coordinate 101,831,040, forward strand.
ATGCTTTCATTTATAAGTAGCCTTGATTAAGCTGTCTTTTTCACAGCAACAGTAAAGTAGACACCTTTTCTTTGACTGATCTTCACTCATCCCCAAATCCTTCCTTTACCTCCCCTTCCTGGTACCCTTCCACTGCCTCCCAACAGTCTTCCATTCTTTCATGTTACATGCATTCTTTCTATTCTATGGCATCTTTAAAACTGATGTTTCCTTGAAGCGCTTCCACCATAGATGTACAGATGATACACTTGAGATCACATTTAGATTGTTCCTAATTCTAAGGTTTGGAAAAGAACTATTCGGTGTTTGTTATGGAAAATGAGGGAGCTGTTAATTAGTAAGAAGAAGAACCATTGTAAAATTCCCTAACAAGGTACCTACAGATAATAAGCAATGACATTGTGCCTCAAGAGTATGATTATTGTTCAGTTCTTAGAAGGCCCTGAATTCCTACTAGTAAACCCCTATGTCAGGAAAGACTATTACATGGAACAAAGGTATATGCTTAACAACACTAAACATTAAGCCATTATTAACTATTATGTTATGAAAATTGTAGAATTCTTTCATTAAATGTCAGTATATACAAAAAACACACACCAAAATAAACAGCTTAGCTTTGCTCCCTCAAATCTTAACATTATGCATACAAGATTGTGAGAGAGAATGAAATAAGATACAGAAACAGCAATAGATCATCAAAGAAAGAGGTACATCACTTAAGATGCTCATGGGTTTATCTTTTGGCTTTTGATATGATATCTCTCTTTGTATATATGATATGACAAATGAAACTGTTTTCTCATTAGCTATAATGCATCTTGAACTTATTTGCAATACTCAAAGCACTTTACAAACTTATACACACACACAATTATCACTCAAAAAATAGTAGTTACTTTAGAAATCAATCATGTTTTTCTCAAATACTGTGTCTGTGGTTCTTAAAATATTTAAATGCTAACAATATTTTTCTTCTGGTGCACAGCTTGATGACTGATTGCTGAATGAGTTACTGAAAGAATAATAAGAATATACATTTATACAACTTATACCACATGGATTATTGATTTATAAAGTTACATATTACTTATTCAGTACTTTTACCACTTATTTTCTAGGCAAACTTTTATCTCCAAGCAACAAATTAAATGTAACTCCATATTATATTGTTGGTAATTCGCCAAGTAAATATTCAAATCTAAACATCTTGACAAAAGTGATTCTTATTAACTGCTGTGTTGTGAATGAAACAAGCTCAATCATGAGTAATTGGGACTGCATAGTTTCTTAAAATGCCCATCATTTATTTTTAATAAAGTCTTTAGATATAAGAAATTTTACCATCACATTTCATTTTGTGACTGCTTAATGGAATTTGGATGAAATATTCTTTAATTATGAAGGCTGAAATCTTTCATTTAGCACTATATCAGTCTTCAAAATCCACAGACAATATCTTATTTCCATTGTCTTAAGACTCTTATCATGTGCGACATCATTTGACAATGTTAGCTTTAGTACCTACTTAGATGTCAATGCCACAGTACCACAGGGAAGAAGAAAACTAAAAATTGGGAGATTTCATCATTATAAATGCAATTTTCTCAACATCTTTTAAATGTACCTAACCCAAGATTGATAGCAGACTTAATGAACAATCTGTTCTTCCATGCCTGACATTTTATATAAAATGGAAACAACTGGAAATGTGTCAGAAATGCACTTACGACATTAGCTGAAAATGCTACTTTACCACATTAGTTGAAAATGTCATTGATTGATTGATATTGCACTGTACTTGACCCCAGCAGCTACCTCTACAATGTTTGAGACAGATGACATGTGAAGGAAACGTCAAGAAAAATCCATGTGGAAACAAAACCAACAGTTTTTCATACAGAAAATATCAATGTCTCTTTGAGGAGATACACCAATAAAGTGTCACTAAAGGAGACACCTGTTTTGAACAATTATGTTATCTCATACCTTTAATATGCCAGGCATTCATTTGGGAAACTTATGCATATATTGTTTTATTCTTACAGCTATAAATTATATCTGTTTTTCTCCAAATAGCAACTTAGTCAATGCACATTTATTGAGAAACTATTTCTTCATGATTTGATAGGTGAAATACAGAAGAAAAAAATGGAGGTCATTAACGTTTTATGTATGGCATGCCCAGATTAGTTGGAGGAAGCCGTGCGTGATGATGAGAAGTTTATTTTTGTTGTGTTCTAAATACCACACTCTGATTTCTTTTTTTATATAGCCTGAAGCTCACTCTCAGTGCTGGGTGATCAAGTCTAGTGAAAGGGGCCTTCACAGCTGCCAGAAGCAGAAATACAACCAAATCATAAGCATTTGTTTGAAAGAAGAATTGGCAAAGTGTCATGTCTCAGCTTGAATTTGACTGCTTAGTCCATGAACCTGCTTTCGGTAGGCGTAGAAGAGGAGGAACCAGCTGAGCATGGATATAGGTAGTCCTTGCCTTGCTGCAACAATCAAAGAAATGCCACTCAGTTCTACTCTGAAAGTAAAGATGGGTTGCTCCAAAGACAATAGCGTGCACAACATAAGGATATAAGAACACATTATTAAATAATTTCCACCAAATAGAAAGCAAATAACTCAAAGTGAAAATTGCTCTATTTCAAATGGATAATAAATATAGTACTTATGGCAATACAATGGGCCTCTCTATGGAACTAGGGATTTCAAATCTTCAAAGGCAACAATACAACAATCGAGGGTTGAAACTTTGTGAATATGGAGCTGCTTGTATATTAGTAGTTTCCTTCATTTTGTTTCTTGCAAAAAGACATAATGTCTAACTAAGTTACCTCACAACTTGTCTGATGCCCTTTAATGCACAGCAAAGCAAAGAAGGTTTTTAAGTATTTTAAATATTTTATAACCTTGAGACTTGCTTTCTACTTTCTGTATAATCTTATTTATATATTCTCTTAACTCTTGCCTATCTGTGACTATATATGTATGTATGTATATATGTATGTATGTATATATATATATATATATATAATCACATATATGCATACCCAATATATATATGCATATATAAATGTATAAATCATCTATTCATACTCACATTGGCTTCTAGAATTCTTCTTTGTCATACACTGCATTTGTTAATAAATGTTCTGCCCTTCATCATGGAAAAAGGTCATTGTATACTTTATGATTTATCAAAAGATATTTTCTGAAGGTTGAACAATAACAAGCACTTACATTAATCTGACTATGTAAATGTTTTTCACTGAAAAACAAACATCAGAGCTAAAAGGCATTTAATTCTCTAACTTGCCAGCTTCTACAAGGTCCAGTGTCAGAACAAGAATGCTGTTCACAGAGGAATGTTGCCAGCATCAAGGACAGATTCTATTTTCCTGTGTTCCATTAGCTATTGCAGGTAACACCACCATTCACTTTTCTGTTCACCTAGACATTCACTTTCCATGGCTTGACATTCCTCTGGAGTTCTTTGATTTGGCATTGTGTCATTTTTATAAATTTTCTAATTTTCAACTACTTCATATTGCTATGAAGAAATAAATTTTTAGTGTCATCTAATGTTTGATGCTTTCAAGCACTTCCTGTTCATTGTCCCATGAATCTTAAGATAACTGCTTTAGTGGCAGTAGCCTTCCATCCTAATGCAATCACTTTGCAGGCTTCTGCAAAGCCAACCCCATAAGAATTCATTTCCTTTACTCAAGGCAACATTTCTGCAAATTCAACATCTGACTGTGTTTCTACCTCTGCCTCTGTCCTGTCTTTCTGTTCCTGTCTGTCTGTCTGTCTGTCTCCCCCTCTCTCTCCCTCTCTAATTATACTGTTTGGCTTTAAATCTCAGTATTAACTGATTTTCCTCTCTTTGTGGTTGTTGTTGTTTGTTTGTTTGTTTGTTTGAGACAGGGTTTCTCTGTATAGCCCTGGCTGTCCTGGAACTCACTTTGTAAACCAGGCTGGCCTCAAACTCAGATCTGCCTGCCTCTGCCTCCCAAGTGCTGGGGGTTAAAGAAGTGCGCCACCACCGCCCCTTAACTGATTTTTGAAAGTATTCATGGAGGATACATTTGTAATATATTACTTATGAAAGTATATTTAGTTTTTTAAATTTATGGACAGTGTTGCTCAGTGTAGACCACTTGTTGAATGCCAATTTCTCTTACAAGTTTGAAGTATTCTGACTTTTTCTTCTATAATCTAAAGTTAAGGTCTTTATATGAATTTTGTTACCTTTTGTATTGTGTTTTTGTATTTGAATTCTGTTTCCTTTTTAAACAAGTTTAAGTTTTATAAAAACTTCTTATTGATTTAAAACATATTTGGTTCTTTTCAACTTCTATTGTAAATCTTTTTATGAATTTATTAATTTAAATTTATTACATTATTATTAGGCCTGAAAGTTTTAGGTTTTTTTCTCATTTTTACCTCCTCCTTTCTTTCCTTTATTAATATTTCCAATTAATTAATTAATGAAGTCACTCTACATCCTGATTGCAGCCTTCCTCTCCTCTCAGTCTTCCCTTTACACACTCCTTCCCCTCCCTTCACCTCTGAGTAAAGGGAGTTCTCTCCTGGATACCATGGTATCTCAAGTCACTGCAGTACTAGGAACATCCTCTCCCACTGAGGGGGACCTGCATGAAGATCACGCTGCAAATCTGCTACATGTTGTAGAGGACCTAGGTCTAGATCTCTTTGTTGGTCTTCTTGTGGAGTCCCTATCCCCTCCATGTTCCTCAATCCTTCCCTTAACTCTTCCATAAGACTTCCGAGGCTCCATCTAATGTTTGGATGTGGATTTCTGCATCAGCGTCTCAGAGGACAGTTATTCAAGGTTCCTGTCTCTGAATACAGGCTGACAGATATTAAACACAGCCTGAAGCTCTAAGGTAATTGAAGGGTTCTAATCAATTGAAAATTATTAGGCACATGGGAAAGCTCATAAATCTCCAGTGTGCAACTCTACAAATATACTATTTATTAATTGTTCCTAAAGTTAGATATTGGCCATCTTTCTTACTAATATATGATGTTCAAGTTTCTGAAAGATTAGTCAGAACACAAGATAAGCCATATGTGCTTGTTCTTGGTTGTACATTCTTCAATCCCCCAAAATTGTACCCTTTATCTCAACCTTTAAAATGAACAGCAGTTTACTATGTTTCATTAGCTTTTAGAGAGAATTGTATGTCTCGTAGACTTAACTTTATGTTTATGAAATTGCTGTCTACTGCTGAGATGTCCTCCTGTGGTTCATATGATGTTATGTTGACCATAGTCACACTGATGCATGTAGGATATCTTAATGCATTACTGAGACCATTTCATCATTATGCATTTAATTACTTGTTCATGTTTAGTCAATGTTTAGAGGGTAGTATTTAGTAACTCCTGGTTCAAGTGCCTATTCAATTTTCTCTTAGATTAATTGAAACTGTCATTCATGAATACGGGCCACTTATGGGTTAAAATATAAAATTTTCTTCTCTTAAATTGTTTAATTTTCATTATCTTAATGGTACCATTTTAAAAGCTAAATTTGCTAATTTTAATATTGCTGCATTGTCTTCATCCAAGGCTCGTGTATCCAAACACCTAGAACAAATATATAACGACATTCTAGAATGCTGATTTTCATATTATATTCATAATGGGCATAGACTGGATTTTTGTATACTATATGAAATAAAGGTTCCTTTACCTGAGAAGATTCACTGATCAAAGTAGCATATCTTCCCTAATTCTCTATCTTCTTGCCATAAATTATCTGGTATAGCTATATAAAATATTTCTCAAGTCCTAGACACAAGTGCTACAAAGTTTTATTTAAGTAAATATTCTCTTACTAACTTGCAAAATGATGGTCTCCTCAGTGTGACCCAACTTGTTTTTTGCTATGCTCAAGCATAGCAAACTCAGGATACTGATGTCTTAATATCTTTCTCTTATCAGAACAACAGCCGTATTTAGTGACTTCATTGTAGTATTTATGTTACTTACACTTTTAAAAGATCTATGTCAAAATCAAGCCACATCCTGAGGTACAGTTAAGGCTTCAGCATGTGTGTTTAGATGAGACTCAATTAACTCATGAGCACAGCCCTCTACTACTATTACTAATTAGTAATTTCTGCTCCTGCCATATTCACAGGACCCGATGCTACTCGTGTTTCCAAAACTTGTTTTGCCATGTAGTGACTTTGTATGATTTGGGGGGGATGAGGGAGCAGGGACATATCATTATTGTTTTTAAAAAGATCTAGGGCTTTTTACTAATTGCTGGAATTTAAAAAACCCAACCTTTCTCTGAATTTGTATAATATGGATCTTCATTATTTAGTTTGTTTCTATTTCTAAAACCCTTCCTTCAGCATCAGTGTTTGCTGTAGCCTGAAATGAGAGTAATTTCAAAGTTGTTTCCTGATTGGGATACACCCAAACAAGCCTGGAACCAGAAGGTCCTCTTCCTTTTAATTGTATGGAAGTCATTCTCATCACACATACAGTCCCAGTTAAATGCCTGTCACTTGCTGGGTAATGGATACAGCTTGTTAATTACATAAGGTTGTTAAAATTAGCACACAAATAGACAAACCTACCGAGCCCTACTAGAACACTTACTAGTTGTAATCTCTAGACCTGGATGATTAAATAGTATTTTCTTTGAAATATTTTCCTTCCTTTAATAATATAACCATATTCCAGTGCTAGAAGGGTATAAATCTGTTTTTATTAATGTGAATGGAACAAATTGAAGTTCATATATCAAGGGGTTTTCTAGTCAAAACTAATCATATAAAGTACTAGTGTTTAAAGTACTTGTTTAATTTTATAGTAGTGATTCTATAGTGTTGAAGACGGGAACAGGAGCTGAATATAAGTGCATTTTCAATATACAAGGCTAATCATTTTCATAACCATTTTATGATTTTCTGTGTTAAATAAGAAGGTGACCATGTGATAACTATCAAATATCCTTGCTGATGGGATATATATATATATATATATATATATATATATATATATATATATAATAACACTTCACTATAATTCTATAAGATAACAGTGTGATGAATTGTAAACTTGAGTCTTCCCAGTCCCATGGTCCACTTATGGTAATATTTGAAGACAGGTGTTCAGAAACAACTTAGAAGTTCATTCACACACCTATCTTTATGTTATTAATGTATGTGTGTACTATGCACAATGCACCATATCTTTAGGTATTCCTTCTCACCTGTTTTAATGTGATGCATTCTACAGAATAAGTTTAGTGTTCATGGAGGTCACCATATTAATAATATCAAGGTGAAGAATTATTGATTAATTTAATATGTCAACATGAACAGATTATGAATGTCTGTGCACTGGTTCAAACACTATTATAGATGCTTGTTTGAGGGTCTTTTTAGATTAATATTCATATCACTTGATTTTGAGTAAAGCACATTACCCTATAATGTAAGAGTGGCCCTTATCCAATCAGACAAAGGCCTAAATTGCTCAAATCAAAACACTGACCTTAACTGGGTGTACTGGCTAGTTTTGTGTCAACTTGATACAGGCTGGAATTATCACAGAGAAAGGAGCTTTAGTTGGGGAAATGCCTCCATGAGATCCAGCTGTAAGGCATTTTCTTAATTAGTGATCAAGTGGGAAAGGCCCCTTGTGAGTGGGACCATCTCTGGGCTGGTAGTCTTGGGTTCTATAAGAAGGCAAGTTGACTGTAAGGAACATCCCTCCATAGCCTCTGCATCAGTTACTGTTTCCTGACCTGCTTGAGTTCCAGTCCTGACTTCCTTGGTGATGAACAACAGTAAGCCAAATAAACTCTTTTCTCCCCAACTTGCTTCTTGGTCATGATGTTTTGTCCAGGAATAGAAACCATGACTAAGACACTGGGAAAGTGAATATTACATATATTTCTGTTCATAGGTAGTGAAGAACTAATACTTAAACACCAGTTGGGTACTGACTGACCCAAATATTGACCTATATTTAAGCATTATCTGTCAAAGTGTGAACTTAGCAGGATTTAGAAAATATCCAGGACATGTTTTTCCTAACATTAAGGAATGGGAGAAACAATAAGTACTGGTGAAAAATATTAAGACAGAAGCATTTTGGGGAAAAAATCAGTATCATTTATTCTGCTATGCTGCATCTTCAAACAAGGAACTGACATCTCTGAAATAAGAAGTGACATGTAGCCCAGGCTGGCCTTGAACTTGTGATCCTCTTGCCTCTGCCTCCTTCAGCAAACCCTACTGGAGTGTGCCACCTCATGTGGAGAAAGAGGAACACTCCTCCATTGCTGGTGGGAATGTAAGCTGGTACAACCACTGTGGAAATCAGTTTAGCAGTTTCTCAGAAAATCGGACATAGTATTACCTAAGGACCTAGCTGTACCACTCCTAGGAGTATACCCAGAAGATGTTCCAACATGTAATAAAGAGACATGCTCTACTATGATTATATCAACCTTATTTATAATAGCCAGAAGCTGGAAAGAACCCAGATGTCCGTCAACAGAGGAATGGATACAGAAAATTCAGTACATTTACACAATGCAGTACTACTCAGCTATTAAAAACAATGAAATGGATAGAACTAGAAAATATCTTCATGAGTGAGGCAACCCAATCACAAAAGAAAACACATGGTATGCACTAACTGATAAGTGGATACTAGCCCAAAAGCTCCGAATAACCAGGATACAATTCACAGACCACATGAAGCTCAATAAGAAGGAAGACCATTGTGGGTGCTTCGATCCTTCTTAGAAGAACAAAATACTCACAGGAGCAAATATGGAGATAAAGTGTAGAGCAGAGACTAAAGGAAAGGCCACACAGTGACCGTATCACCTGGGGATTCATACCATATACAGTTAGCAAACCCAGACACTATTGTGGATGCCAAGAAGGGAATGCTGAAAGGAGCCTGATATGGCTGTGTCCTGAGAGGCACTGCCAGAACCTTATAAACACAAAGGCAGATGTTAGCAGCCACAACCATTGGACTTAGTGTGGGTCCCTAATAGAGGAGTTAGAGAAGGGACTGAAGGAGTTGAAGGGGTTTGCAACCCCATAGGAAGAACAACAATAACAACCAACCAGACGCCCCAGAACTCCCAGGGACTAAGCCATCAACAAACGAATACACATGGCTCTAGCTGCATATGTAGCAGAGGATGGCCTTGTCATACAGCAATGGGAGAAGAGGTTCTTGGTCCTATGAAGGTTAGACAGATGCCCCAGTGTAGGGAAATAGAAGGCATAGATGTAGGAATGGGTGGATGGGTGGAGGAACACCATCAAAGAAGCAGGGGGAGGAAGAATATGATAGGGTGTTTCCAGGAGGGAGGGAAAGCAGGAAAGGAGATAACATTTGAAATGTAAATAAAGAAAATATCCAATAAAAAAAAGTGAAAAAAAAGTGATGTAATTGTGGTGACAATGTGCCCAGAAAAGAAAAGAAAAGGGAGGCTGGAAGGCAGATTTAAAGAGAAAGTTTTGATGTAAGAATCACTCATTTTCAAGGTCACATTGCTTTACAGCTTGGATATTTAAAAAGAAACAATTAGGAATGTTCAACACCTAATTGAAACACACCAGCACATATAATAAAACATCTAAAGCCACTTAGGAAGTAGAATAGAAACTTTAAAAAGCAAATTATTTTTAAATAGATGTGGGTCAAGATCCTGACAAAAAAGAAAATAAGTGCGTTCACAGAGCTGTGCACAGTACAAAAGCATTATAAAACATTAGTGTAGAAAACACTCATTTTAACCTAAACGACATTTCAAGTTTTTACAAAAATGATTTTTCTGCCTCATAAAATTCTTTGATTTCAATTCACTATAATTATAAAATAATTTCCTTTCATAAACTACATCTTTTGACTCATGAAATTACCTTAAAGTTTTATAAACATCCTGGCGCTTAGTCTCTGTACAACTCGTAACACTCAGTTAAGAACTAGATAAGGTTTACAGAGGAACATTAGGTTAGATCTTTTCAGAACATTTCTGGCAGTCACACAAATAATGACTGCTTGAGAACTGATTAAATATATAAGGAGGCTAGAAAGATGGCACAGTTAGCAGGTAGAGGACTTTTTGGTCACAAGCAGGAGGATCTGAGTTCAGATCCCTGAACCAACATAAAACCAGATAGGGGTACATCTAACCCCAGCGGCCTACTAGTAAGGCAGAAGGTCGAGAAAAAAAGAATCTTAGGCATCTTGAGGGAAACTACTGTGGCATAATGGAATGGAGACCATAAAAGAGACACTGTCTTAACCACCTTGGATGAACAACTGAAGGGTGTTCTTTGCCCACCAGAATGCCATGGCACCTGTACTCACATACACAACCAAGCAAACATACACAAAAGCAAACATGACTTACACATATAGTGCATACAAACATTACAAGAAATAGCACAGACTCCAGTGTTGCACAAGTCACACTACAAGAACAAATAGAACAATCAAGAGAAGTCTGTGCTCGATACTTGCCCCTTAAAGAATTCTCTGCTCAGTATCCCACACAAACTCCTAAAGGCAGTGTAAATATCAAGTGAGCATACATTTCTTTTCTTTGGATTCCTCTCAATATTTCATACTAACCTTGCTTCCAAATTTATATCTCATGTGTCCCAGTTTGGCACATATCCTGACCTTTTGTTTTCACCGTAATTAATCTTGCACTTGAGAGCTGCAGTATCCTTTGCTTTCTTTAGCTATGAATCCTGGGCTCGCACTCAGCACAAGACTCAAGTGTCACAAATAGTGTTCACCTTTACATGAATGACTTAGACAAAGAAACCAAGGTTAGGATCTACACACCATGTGTCAATGTAAATCTGACTCGAGTTATTTTTTTTTATCAATACTTTCCCCTTTTACAATGAATGTTAACCGCCATATTAACATTTGGTACTGCTTTAATACTCTGTGCTTGATAAGCATGAGCCCTTCAGTTCACACAGCTACCCCTCAGTTGCTCTCTCACTGATTGAAACTGTCAACAAAGGACTGCACAGAGTCCCACAACACACAGAGCATTTGTCCTTTTTTGTTCTTCTTTGCAGCCACTATTGGGGACTGGCTTATAAGATATTTGTTCTCTTAGGTCAAAAGTACACAAATCTCATCATGTCTCCCAACTCTCCTTGACCTTACACTCTTCGTCATAAACCACAGTTATTTTACTGTCTAATTAACCATGTACATCAGATACTTTGCTATTTGACCCTTGTCTCAGGAATTATCAGATGAAAACTTCTCAGGTATTTTAATCTCTTAACGTTTCTTTACAAATAAAACTATCAACATATTTTATATATTCACTCTAGTTCACCCTTTCTCATGCCTTATGAACTCATTCCTCTTAGTGGAAGATGTCTCAGACATAGCTCTCATTAAAACCTTCCAATCTGGATGGGTGTGGAGGTCTGTGCCTTTAATCTCCGTAGTGGCAGATGAATATCTTTGAATTCAAAATCAGTCTCATCTATGTAGGAATGCTTAGTCAGCCAAGGATACACAGTAAGACCTCGTCTCTAAAACACAAATAAAAATAAAATAAGTTATCCAATGTGATACTATAAAAATATATATATATTAGTCCTCATTGTGTTGATATATAGCAAGACTTAAGGCAATTTGATTCTCTGTACATCACATTCATGTAGCTTGAAATAACATTTTATATACTTATGCCTTCTGAATTTATTTACAGATAAATTTTCCGTCCTACAAACACATAGTCAGCTAATCAACATGTACTTGAAATGCCTCTGCTTTTTATACCACTGGAACTTTTCCCTCCCTTTCTTCGAGTTAAACAAAAATCCTCCTTCCCAGTTGCATGGGTCTTTACAACACTGCTCACTCCAGTTTTACTCCTCGATCTAAATTTAACATGTGATCACATCCAGCTGTGTTCACCTTGAGAGCATATCTAGAATTCAAAGCTGTCACCCCACACCATTGTACTTTACTGGTTCACATTATATCTCCTTTCTTGTATTGCTGAAACTCGATAGCCTTGGAAAAAAATACCCCGATTTTCCCTAGTCTTCTTTCAAATCTATGTTAGCACCTGAATCACTTTTTAACACACAAGTTGAATAATGTTATCTCTCTAACCAAAGACCTGTTGTTGTTCAGTCATAAGGAAATCTGAGCTTCTGTGAAATTTCCAAATCCCTTTTTACCTGGTCACTGACCACACTGAGTGGAGAGTGACACCGGTTAACTGTTGTTTCCATCAGTATTCTCAGTAGACCTTGTCACATGCCCAGTGATAAGGACTTTGCTCTGTTATTCTCTTTATCAACAATACCCTGTCTCCAAACATCTGCTTGATTCTCCTTTAGTCTTTGCTCTAGTGTTATCTTTTCCATGATGCCTGTCTTCATCAATCTGGTACTCTTTCATCCTAAGCAAAGCAAGCACCTATGCTCACCTCAGCAGTCGAGATTACTGTGTATTTATTGCCAGAGATGCTACAGATCTGACTGTTTGTTGATGATCATTCTCACTATATGGCACATGCTTTCCAAGTAGACTTTACCCAGGAATGATTGTATCCTCAGTACCAAGGGGATATCACAAGTTGGTCACAGTATACTGGCAAGAACTCAAGAGACTTCATTCACTCTCCATGGAACTGCAAACTAGTGCAGTCACCACAGACAACATTATGGAGAATTCCCAAAAGCTAAATGTAGATCTAGCATATGGCCCATTGCTTGGCATGTGCCCAAAGAACTTGATATCCTTTTTCATACAGGCCCTATCAGCCTCTGAACTTTTCTTTCTCCCTTATTCTGCAATTTCACCTCCCATATTTTTCTTCTTCCCCTCTTTTCAAAATGTAGTGTTCTGTATCTATGTTTCTTTCTTTTCCTTTTCTCTTGGGTAAATGTTAAGAAGATGGAGATTAGAATACAGATCCCTGATAGCACATTTGCCTACTATATATGAGGCCCTGGGTTCTATCCCAAGTACCAAAAATAAAAATATAAAATAAAATAAAATAATAAAATGAACCACTACTCATGGTGGCACAAGTCTACTATCTCAATACTCGACAAATGAGGGCAAAGGACTATTACTGAGATCCTGATCTAAAATGAGGAAAAAGCAAGATAAGTAAATATTACTCCATAAGCTATTACAAATTAGGCCAAAGGCTGAGAAATGTATAAATCATTTTTACCAACATCTTATAAAAAGGCAGATTTTTATGCAGGTATTTGTAACAAATTCCCGATCTGTAACTCATTAGCCTCAGACTAACTATGTAGACCACACTGACCACCACTAATCCCCCCCCTCCTCAATGCCAGCATACCTGCCTGTTATCACTATGACATCACCTGATGGCATGCCACCCTCCATCTCTGTTCCTCCTCTTCCTCCAGATACTAGATTTGTACTATATTGTGAAACCTCCGCATGCCCTTCCCTTCATCTTTCATCAAAATTGCTCCTAGAAAATATCTATGTGTTCATCATGCAATTCTGACTCTAATGAAAAGATGTTGCTTATAACATTTCTCTTCTTTACCAAGTTAAGGGATACTACTTCCCTAGGGCTCCTGTGGTCAAGCGTCAGAGACAAGATGACATAAACTAAAATGGACTGTGTCTCAGATATAGCAATTAACAGTCAAGTTGTCTGCAGGAGACCCCAGGATAAAGGATAAAGGGATAACGAAAATCTATTTTTTTCCTTTCTACATGTGTCCTTAGGCACAATTCCCTCTGTTTACATAAAGTTTTTACATAAAGATACTACTCATATAGAAACCTACCTTATCCTAGTATTAATAAGCTAATAATTATATTAACTAATATACAGTGAGCCTATCTTTAGATAAGTATATTCTCATACAGAAGCAATTCAAATTATAGAGTTTATATCTTATCATAGTAAGACATTAATATTTTAACACTGTTACCTTGATTGTCTCATTCTTAAAAGAGCCAATATTTGTACCAAAGATTGTTTTTCTCTATAGTCAACCACCCTTTTAAAATTCACCCTCTGTATTAGTTAGGTTTATATTCCCGCACAAATAACAGAACCAAGAAGTAAGTAGGGGAGGAGAGGATTTATTTAGCTTACACTCCACGTTGCTGTTCAGCACCAAAGGAAGTCAGGACTGGAACTCAAGCAGGTCAGGAAGCAGGAGCTGATGCAGAGGCCATAGAGGGATGTTACTTACTGGCTTGCTTCCCCTGACTTGCTCAGCTTGCTTTCTTATAGAACCCAGGACTAGCAGTCCAAGAATGGCACCACCCACAATGGACCCTCCAACCCTTGATCACTAATTGAGAAAATACCTTACAGCTGGATCTCATGGAAGCATTTCCTCAAAGGAGGCTCCTTTCTCTGTGATAACTCCAGCTTGTGTTAGGTTGACACACAAAACCAGCCAGTACACCATCTAAGACTTCTCTGCCTTCCTTACTCTACCTATTTTCCTGTTCTCTCTGTATCTCTTCTCTCTACCTTGGGGAAGAAAATCAAATCCTTCTCATTTTCTTTTTCATATCTGATCAACATTGCCCTAGAGTAAGAATGGGACTATTGCAATAAACAGGATAGTCTCCTCAGATGCAAAATTCATATTAAAAGTCTGCTCTGCCCTCCTCCTTCAGGCAGCATACAAGCAATATAAAATGTTATCACAGGAGCTTATGGAATACACAACAGAAATATATTACTTCATAAGACTGAAAGCTCAGGAATAGAGTGAACCACAAATGGGATATGACAAATTTTATAGTAAGGCAATTTTTTTAAAAAAATATTTTTATCATTGAGTTTTTTTCCCCCTGTGGAAAAATATTAGCACTAAAGAATGATAATGATTGGTAGTAAGTTTTATCTAGTGAAACAAAGTATATTTTTATAATTGACCTGCCATAATTTCTCATATTTTACAACTATGTAAACTTCCTTGCAAATGATGATGTTTCATTTTTGTTCATAAAGGACCATTCAGAATCTCTGCAATTAAAATATCACTGCTATGATTCAGATAACTGGAACATAGCACTTTCTCCATTATAGTAATCTTACATTTTACTTTCCCATCCTTCATACAGAGTTCTTCAATCATATCACAGTATTTGTTTCACAAAGTCCATCCAGATCCACAGAGCAGCAAGCATAATCTTGCGAACATAAAAGTTAAGACTTTACCACACTTGTTGGCAAAATGGTCAAAGCATTACCATGATGATTCAGAATGAAGTCATTCCATTATATGCAATAACACTATTATTTAGTCCTTGCTGATGTTTCCTTTCTCAGTCAAAACCATCCATATTAGATGACAGCAATACTGCATTTTTGCGTTGATCACATGCATGCCTACCTCACTTCTACACTAGGCAGTAGACATCTTCTCCTATCCTAGTACTAGCCTGGTCTGCCCTTGCTTACACTACAAAACGACAATAGACTAGCTTCAGTCAGAATTGTGTGCTTGAGATACAATTTGCAAAACACATGAAACTCAAGAATAAGGAAGACCAAAGTGTGGATAGTGTGTTCCTCCTTAGAATGGGGACAAAATACCCATGGAAGGAGTTACAGAGACAAAGTTTGGAGCTGAGACAGAAAGAAGGACCATCCAGAGACTTCCCCACCCAAGGATCCATCTCATAAACAACCTCCAAACCCAGACACTATTGCATATGTCAGCAAGATTTTGCTGACAGGACCCTGATATAGCTGTCTCTTGTGAGGCTATGCCAGTACCTGGCAAATACAGAAGTGGATGCTCCCAGTCATCTATAGGATGGAACACAGGGGTCACAATGGAGGAACTAGAGAAAGTACCCAAGGAGCTGAAGGGATCTACAACCCTATAGGAGGAACAACAATATGAACTAACCAGTACCCTCAGAGCTTGTGTCTCTAGCTGCATATGTAGCAGAAGATGACCTAGTCGGCCATCATTGGGAGGAGAGGCCTTTGGTCTTGTGAAGATTATATGCCCCAGTACAGGACAATGTCAGAAGCAGGAGCTTGTGTTGGGGAGCAGGGCAGGGGTGAGGGTATAGGGGCCTTTCAGAATAGCATTTGAAGTGTAAATGAAGAAAATTTCTAATAAAAAGAAAATTGTGTGCTTATAGAGTAGTTTACATCTTCTATGGCTGTATTATAAAAGCAGTAAAGTCACATGGGAAGTGACAAATTGTTTTCTCCTCAAAGAGAACAAATTTAAATACTTAAGAAAAGTCAAGTCCTCTACCAGTTTCTATCACCTCACTGGAGCTACTTAGTACATTTTTCTCTACATTATAAATTATATTTGTATGGTGATTTACATTGTATTTGGCCTCAGAATTAGTATTAATATGAACATGCATTTTTCTTCTGTTTATTAGCATATCATCAGCTCTAAAAGACAGATTGCAGTAAATATTCAAAACTTAATTGCAGCATAGTTCCATGTATGTATTCCCATTGTACAAAATAAGAAATAAAGTTAGAGTGGTGTGTGTGTGTGTGTGTGTGTGTGTGTGTGTGTGTGTGTATGTATGTGACAATATGATGCAAAATGGTCACCACAGTAAAGGATGTGGTCAGTTTTAAAACAGCATCATGAAGAATGAAAAAATGACAGGGCATAGACTGTGTAAGGCCTTCTGCTGCTTACCACACTATTTCCTTACAAGGCACTCTGACATCACAGTCTGGCTCCACACCATCCTTTGAGTCTAATCTCACACTATGAGTTCTGCCTGCAGACCAAGATGTCTTTCTCCAAAATTCTGCACTTGTGTGACTCTGGGCTTTGCCCCATATGTCACCCCTAGCCAGAAGCGATTTCCTTTCCCAATTTTGGCTAATGAAATCTTTCTTTTGCATTGACTTAGGGCAAAGGTCACTTGTGCTATTAAGTGGCCCCAGGCATTTCTGTAAAATTTAATCTATTTTTTTCTTAAAAACTGCCAAGGACTTTCTTTTTGTTTATTAACTTAGGCAGTATACATTTTGTACCTCATAATAATGTTCTTGTTCTTCACAATAAACTAAGCTTCCTGAGGACAGAGGTTTCCTTGGATGTACCTTCACCTTTGAGGCTGAGATACTTAAGGTTTGTATATATATATATATATATATATATATATATATATATATATATATATAATGTTTGTATCAAATAGTGCAGGAATCCTTTTAATTTATCCACCATATTCAGTGTCCTCAATAATGAAAATCTACATTTGCTTTATTTTAATGTTATTGTTTTAACCAATAAAGTTATAAATCCATTTTGTTCTACTGAGACTCTTTCTGTATTAGTGTAATGATTACTAACAAGCAGATATGCTTAATTATTCATATGTATATGAATTCATATACATCATATGTAAATTATTCATATATATTTATGTACAGCAGCCTGCCCTTTGACCCTAATCGCATTAGTTGGAATACAGTAAGTTGTATTGACATGGTTGTACAGCTCAATGGTTGCATGCTTAGTTAGCATACCTGAGTCTAGAGTCCATTCAGAACACAATAAAAATTTTTAATAGAAAAAATTCAGCTCTTAAGTGAATTAAACATTTTACAGAATTAAAAATTTACAGAAAACATAAAAAGTAAAAAGTGTTGGTTTAAGAAGCCAGAAATCATGATGAGAAACTGTGTCATCTCAGTCTTCTCATTCATTTTCAGGTTTTATTTCATGTATTACTTACTTTCCACTCAGGACATATTTATAGGATAACATACAACCACAGAAGAAGATAGCAAGAGATGAATAAAAGATATACAAGGTAATTATTAAAAATCACTAACAAAATATCTCTAGCAACTTCTTACTTTCAGTGTGAAATAAACTTAATCCTGCAATTGAAAGACATTACTGATGGATTACAGAAAATAGAAATATGTTCTGCCTAAGGAAACAACTTTGTCTACAGTAACAGGACACATGCACACATGCAGGGAAAGAAAAATATGTTACGCAGTAGAAAACAAGAGAAGCAGCTGTCTCTATATCAGATGAAATAGACTTGATATAAAAAGTAAAAATAGACAAGAGAGAAATTATAAAATATTAAATGACTCAATAACTTAGGTATGTATACCAAATACAAATATATCTACCCCAGAATTAAACCACATAAATATACCAAAGCTAAATTAGCTACATGAACATTAATATATTCAATAATAAAAGAATAATGATTCAGAACACCATTTTTATTAATGAGCCCACATCCAGAAACAAAATCACTAATGATACATAGGATTTAAGCTACATCTTTTAACAGTTGAGCCTAAATAGATGTACATTGAACAATGTACCCCATGACTGGAGAAGACCAATTTCACCAGGAACCTGAACAACATTATATACAATAGATTATATGTTAGATCACAAAATAAAATTTGACAAATTTAAAAAGTCAAAATCATTTAATGTGTTTATTGTTCTTTCCTGGCCACAATGATATCAAAGCCCAACCTATCAACTCCTATGACATATATATTAAAGCAGCTCTGAGGATTATGATTGTCTCAATAAATACCTGTACTTAAAATGGTATCTTTACCTTCTGGTTTCTGTCAGTGCCCAGGAGCTGACCCTGTGCCAAACTCTCCATACGCAAATCACTCCTGGAAAGATCTGTCCTCCCAGAACTGCTGACACATAGGTTTACAGGGGCTACAAGTCATAGTCAGAGTCAATAAGAGCAGTTAACAGCACAGATAACCGGATCTCAGGAGGCAAATGAAAGAAAATAACAGAAACCAAGGCTACTTGGCATCAACAGAACCCAGTTTTCCCATCACAGCAAGTCCTGGGCACCCCAACACACCAGAAAAGCAAAACAGTGATTAAAATCACATCTCATGATGATGATGATAGACTAGATTAAGAAGGACATAAATAACTCCCTTAAAGAAATACAGGAGAACACAGATAAACAAGTAGAAGCCCTTAAAGAAAAAACATGAAAACCATTAAAGAATTTTAGGAAAACGCAGCCAAACAGAAGGAATTGAACAAAACCATCCAGGATCTAAAAATAGAAATAGAAACAATAAAGAAATCACAAAGGGAAACAACCTTGGAGATAGAAATCCTAGGAAAGAGATCAGGAGTCATAGATTCAAGCATTACCAACAGAATACAAGAGACAAAAGAGAGAATCTCGGGTGCAGAAGATACCATAGAAAACATTGACACAACAGTCAAAGAAAAGCAAAACACAAAAAGATCCTAACCCAAAACTTCCAGGAAATCCAGGACACAATGAAGAGACCAAACAAAAGGATAATAGGTAGAGAAGAGAGTGAAGATTCCCAACTTAAAGGGCCACTAAATATCTTTAACAAAATTATAGAAGAAAACTACCCTACCCGAAGTAAAGAGATGCCCATGGACATACAAGAAGCCTACAGAACTCCAAAAAGGCTGGACCAGAAAAGAAATTCCGCCTGCCAAATAAGAGTCAAAACACCAAATGCACAAAACTAAGAAAGAATATTAAAAGTGGTAAGGGAAAAAGTAACATATAAAGGGAGAACTATCAGAATTACACCAGATTTCTGGCCAGAGACTATGAAAGCTAGAAGATCCTGGACAGATGTCATATAGTCCCTAAGAGAACACAAATGCCAGTTCAGGCTACTATACCCAACAAAACTCTCAATTACAATAGATGGAGAAACCAAGATATTCCATGACAAAAACAAATTTATACAATATCTTTCAACAAATTCAGCCCTATAAAGGATAATAGATGGAAAACTCTAACACAAGAAGGGGAAACTACACCCTAGAAAAAGCAAGAAAGAAATCTTTCAACAAACCCCAAAGAAGATGGCCACACAAACATAATTCCATCTCTAACAACAAAACTATTAGGAAACAATGACCACTTAATATCTCTTAGCATCAGTGGACTCAATTCCCCAGTAAAAAGACATATACTAACAGACAGGGTACATAAACAGGATTCAGCATTTTGCTGCACACAGGAAATGCACCTCAGTGACAGAGACAGAAACTACCTCAGAATAAAAGCCTGGAAAACAATTTTCCAAGCAAATGGTCCCAAGAAACAAGCTGCAGTAGCCATTCTAATATTGAATAAAATCGACATTCAACCGAATGTTATCAAAAAAAGATAAGGAAGGACACTTCATACTTATCAAAGGAAAAATCTATCAAGATGAACTCTCAATTCTAAACATCTGGGCTCCAAATGCAAGCACACCCATATGCATAAAAGGAACTATACTAAAGCTCAAAGAACACACTGCATCTCACATAATAATAGTGAGAGACTTCAACACTCCACTCTTATCAATGGACAGANCATGGAAACTCAAACTAAACAGAGACACAGTGAAACTAACTGAAGTTATGAACCAAATGGATTTAACAGATATCTATAGAACATTTCATCCTAAAACGAAAGAAAATACCATCTTCTCAGCACCTCGTGATACCTTCTCCAAAACTGACCATATAATTGGTCACAAAACAAGCCTCAACAGATATAAGAAGATTGAAATAGGACGATGTGAAGCTTAAGAGGAAGGAAGACCAAAGAGTGAATGCTTCAGTCTTACTTAGGAGGGGGAACAATATAATCAAAGGAAATAAAGGGTGAGAGGGACTCGGGAGGACGATAAGAGGGGAAGGGGGAAAAAGAGGGGCAGAATTGGGTATGGGAGGAGATGGAAAAGATGTACAGAGGATCAGGAAATTAAACAGAGGTGTGTAGCAGTAGGGGATGTAGAACTGGGAGTAGCAACCAGGAAATTTCCCCATATGCCAGGGAAGCAAGAGCCTCCCAGGACCCCACAGGGATGACATTAGCTGAAATCCCCAATGCAGGGTATGGAGAAGCTGTAGAGACCATACTCAGAGGTTAGGCATGGCCACCTGGTTGAAGGATGGGGCCAGGCACCCATTTCCAAAATTTTTTTGTTTTGTTTTTCAAGAAAGGGTTTCCCTGGCTATCCTGGAACTCACTTTGTAGACCAGGCTGGCCTCGAACTCAGAAATCCGCCTACCTCTGCCTCCCAAGTGCTGGGATTAAAGGCATGCGCCACCACGCCCAGCTTCATTTCCAAAATTTTAACCCAGAATTCCCTCTGCGTAAAGGAAATACAGGGACAAAGAGTGGTACAGAGACTGAAGGAAAGTCCATCCAGAGACTGTCCTACCTGCGGATCCATCCCACATGCAGACTCCAAACCCAGACACAATTGCTGATGCCAAGAATTACATGCTGACATGAGCCTGATACAGCTGTCTTCTCAGAGGTTCTGCCAGATCCTGACCAATACAGATGTGGATGCTCTCCATCGAACTGAGCAGAGGGACCCCAGTGGAGGAGTTAGGGGAAGGACTGAAGGATGTGAAGGGGCCTTATCTGGCATCAATGGGAGGGGAAGCCCTTGGTCCTATAAAGGATTGATGTCCCAGTGTAGAGGAATGACAGGGCAGTGAGGCAGGAACAGGTGGGTGGGGGTGGGGGAAACACCCTCATAGAAGTAGAGTAAGGGGGAATAGGATAGGGGATATAATTATATTAACTAATATATGATTTTATTATATTAACTTAACTAACAAATGGTAGGTAACACATAGTGATAATATCAAGTATGTTATTTTGTTGACATTATTATCAATATTATCCTTCTACTAATATATAGGAATGATGATCTGTTACTTAAAGGTAAAGGGGAAACTAAAAACTAAAAAATGCAAATTACTAAATATCAATTATCTTAACTAAATAGATTGTTCGAGGGAAAGTCTGATGGTTTTTAACTGTTCTTTGGATCTTTTTCTGTGTCCATATCTCTCAAATAATTTAGTAGTAAACTTTTCTATTTAAAAAATTTAACGAATTTCATATCTGTTCCTCAAAAAATAATAAATAGTTCCAAAACAAAAATAAAAGTATAATAAAATGGTGTGTTCAACATTTTATTTTATTTTTTTCCTGGTCGTTCCTCCACTTTAAGGAAGTGAAATAAAAAAATAAACCCATAACTAATTGAAATGAAATAATTAAGAGAAGAAAAATGGAAGAGCCTAAAATAAATTTTAAAAGGACAATATGAAGCCATAAGTTCAGTGAATTTTGCTATGAGTTTGTATCCCCTAGTAATGTCAGAAGCAACACTCATAAAATCTCATCAACATGACTGCCTTAAGCAAAATTTAATACTTACTATTTGCTTTTTATAATGTTAGGGTACACCAAGTTTAGTGAAATTACCCAGAAACAAAAGTAAATGAATCAGATACAAATAGGATGAATAAGAAGACAAAGATATATGTGGGGGGAAAAAACAGTAGGGTGAATGACTTTCAAAACCAATTTTTAATGGTTGGAATTCAGTTTTATAAAACATAAACACCTTGAAATGAACCAAGGGTGTTGAGTCAGATGAATAATAATAATATCAGTATTAATAGTAGTAGTAGTAGTGGTAGTGGTAGTGGTAGTGGTAGTGGTAGTGGTAGTGGTAGTAAATGTTATTTCATTAAGTACCATGAAGACCCCATGGAGTTACCTCAGTGAAGCAGACTGTGGATTGAAATCCTATGGCCAAGGGGTGAAGAATGGGAAGTAATCCCTAAAGACATAATGGGAACCTTAGCACTGTTGCACTTTCTGAGTTACACAAACAGAAATGCTGAGAGCATCTGCAAACTCACGCTAGTCTACTTTTCTCTGCGTTAAAATGTGCTGGTTAGTCTTGTGTCATTAGAGAGGGAAGCCAGCTTCTTACTAGTCATCATGTCTTAATGGTTCTATAAGGTTTTTCTCAAGGACATTGATATTTGAAATGATGGACTGAGTAAGACAGAGTCCAGCTTCAGTGCAGGTGGGATGATCCAATACCTTGCGGGTTTAAATAGAATAGAATGATGGAGAAAGTAGTTCAGCTAATTGCTTGAATTGGGATGTCAACATTCTCTAGCCCCTAGTTCTTGGGTCTCTGATGCATCTTGCAGGCAACAGAACACTGAACTTTTCAAATTGTCATACAGACACTCAGGTAGATGATAGATAGATAGACAGACAGACAGACAGACAGATAGATAGATAGATAGATAGATAATTTCATAGTATGATAAGCATGCTTATGGGGGTTCCCTTTTAAGAAGCTCATAATTAGCAGGAAGAAAAAAGCAAGAATTCGTGATTGTTTTCAAAATCTAATATTATTCAGGATTAGCTACAGAGCTTATAAAGCTGCATACTGGACCTGTTCCAAGAGCTCTGATTTAGTAAGTCTGTGGTAAGACCCAGGAATTTTCATTTCTAACAAGCTCCCGGGTGGTACTGAGACTGCTGGTTAGGGGCTGACAACTTGAGAACAACTACCATAAATAAGAGCGAGTTTTTCAAATAATCAGAGCCATCCAGACATTAATAATCACATCCCTGCTTTCTCCCAACTGGTAGTTCATCACAGAAGAAGGATCTTGAGCTAACTTTAAGCTTCCTGTTCTTATTTCATTATTTAGAAAAGCAAATATAAACCTTCAACAGGTAGACTTCATACCTGAAAATTGGCCCTTTGTTTCATCATTACCAGAGACTACGTAAGCTTTCCAAATTGCAATTTTGTTGCTTACAAGTATGTGTTGATGAGTGCATTGTACAAAACATAGAAAAACAACAAATTAAAAACCTCTTTTATAGCCAGATGACCTTAAGTAATCTAATCTCGAAGATTATCTTGCATTGCTGTAAAAAGTTTTATAAATACCATTAACACACAGTATGAGGCATTACTATTCTTTCCAATAAGAATGACAAAGACTTTGTGTATTTTTAGTAAATCATTCCACCCCACTCACAATCTATGCCAGGAGAAAACCTTGCTTTCTTCATGTCATTCCAGAAATCCTCTAGCCTGTTTCTTATGTGTGAGCACATCCTTGACCACTATATCCCTATGGACGCATTTCTATTTTCCAGTTCCATGTAACTGTGGCTAAATTTACCTTCAGACCAAAGCTGAACATCATTTTATTGAGTATGCTCTGTTTGATTCCCCTCAGGAAAAACCCACATTCATTTAAAGTATTGACGAGGCACTGATACACTTCCTCTTGTAAGGATGTGTTTACTTTGAAAGAAGATATTTAAATATCTATTTGTGGATGTGTGTTTATGCTTACAGAAACTAAATGTATATTGAACAGTGCGATATCTGTGAATTGTCACCAGCAACTGTCCATGTTAAAATTTAACAGAAGAATAACAAGCCAGTGCAGCAGCAACAATTTGGAGCGCATGAGTGTCATAGGTTTTCCATTTCCACGAATCTGTCCATGAGCCCTGCTCCACTTTAGATCCTGGTCCGCTCTGCCAAAGACTCCACCCAAATTCAGATGTTGGCTTTCCTCTGAATGTCTCTAAAATTATGTATAATTTACACAGTCAAAGAATATCCTGGAACAAAGCCAAGAATAAAATTGAATGATGCTCATGGAACTGTAACATCTAATAGTTATAGTATGTACAAGATTTGTTAAAAATGTACAGCATACTAATAGAAATGTTGAAAACATGTAAATACTGACACACACACACACACACACACACACACACACACACACACACACACACACAAGAATCTGCTTTCTCATACTTCCAAGTACTTCTTTGCTTTCTCATACTTCCAAGTACTTCTTTTCTTCCATAATTCCCAGTCATCTTACAGGGGTATTTTCTTTTCTTTTCTTTTAATATTTATTTTTATTGGTTAATTTATTTATTTACTTTTCAACTGTTATCCTCCTTCCCAGTTTCCCCTCCGCAAACATGCTATCCCATTCTTCCTCCCCTGCTTCTATGAGAGTGCTCCCCTACCAACCCACGTACTTCTGCCTCAGCACCTTAGCATTCCCTTATGCTGGGTCAGGAGCCTCCACAAAACCAAGGTCAAACCCTCCCATTGATACCAGATAAGGCAGTTCTCTGCTACATACATAACTGGAGCCAGGGTTCCTTCCAAGTATACTCTTCCATTGGTGGTTTAATCGCTGGGCGTTCGGGGGTCGGGGATCTGGTTGTTTGATATTGTTTTTCTTCCTATGTGGTTGCAATACTCTTCTGCTCCTTCACTCCTTCCCCCAACTCTCCATTGGGGTTCCCATGCTCAGTCCTATGGTTGGCTGCAAGCATCCGCATCTGTATTGGTAAGGCACTGGTAGAACCTCTCAGAGACAACTATACCGGGCTCCTGTCAGCAATCACTTCTTGGCATCAACAATAGTGTCTGGGTTTGGTGGCTGCATGTGGGATAGATCCCCAGGTGGGGCAGTTTCTAGATGGTCTTCAGTTTCTGCTCCACTTTTTGTCCCTGTATTTTCTTTAGACAGGAGCAATTTTGGGTTAATGTCTTTGAGATGGGTGGATGGCCTCATTCCCTTTGTTGGCTGTTTCAAGCTAATGTGATTCCTGTTGGGTTCTGGGAGCCTCTTGATTTCCTGGAATCTGGGGCTTTCTAGTGGCTATACCCAGTTCCCCATCCCTCATTGCAACATACCTCCATTAAAATTTATGAGGGGAAGACATGGGAGGGAAGAAAAGGGGGGCCAGTATCAGGCATGTGGAGACAGGGAAATTTTCTTAAGAAGACCAATGTTCAAATGCTCCTCATCCATAAACCATGTATTACCACCAATTTATCTCATCATCACACAACTTCTGAAATCACACACCAGGACACTGATAACTAACTCATATACAGGCAAGCATAGTGCTGGTTGTGAAGAAGTGGATACATTCAAATCCATTTCTTCATTGTGCCTTTTTAATGCATGTCTTTATTAAGCACATAGATGGGTGATTTGGTTGATTTTCTATGTTATTACTTGTAGTGGCTATTCCAGGGTGTCAACTTGACTATATTTGAAATGAACTACAATCCAGAATTGGAAGGCTCACCAGTGAACCTAATCTGGAGACTGGGAGATAGAAGTTTCTGATCTGGATCTTGGTATGGAGATCTTGAGACACAGTGGTGATTGAATCCAGAAGATTAAGACAGGGAGATCTCNGAGTCCAAGGTCATCTGGGATTAAAGGTGTGGTGGCACACACCTTTAATCTGGGCTACACCTTCTGCTGGGGACCATATAAGGACATTGGATGAAGGGAGTTTAGCTCTCGCTCTTTTGCTTTCTTGCCGTGTGGAACTCATCAACTGCTAGATCCTTGGACTTCCATTCACAGCTACTACTGAACCATTGTTGGGATTTNGACTGCAGACTGTAAGTCATCAATAAATTCCTTTACTATATAGAGACTATCCCTAAGTTCTGTGACTCTAGAGAACCCTGACTAATACATTACTTAATATTGTTTTATACAAATTCCCATGACTGTAGCAAGGATAGATGTCACATACTTCTTAAGTCAGGGGTTTTTATCATCTTCATATTAGGACCTAAACTCATTTCATCTTTGCTAAATTCTTCTATGTTTTTTCCGTGAAAGTCAATTGGACAAAATAAAGTTGACTTATTCATTGGTAAGCTGTCTCATCATTGAGTGTGACTTCTCTCTTCACGATAAATACTTTCCGTATGAACGACAAGATATATTTATGATTTCTGTTCAAGGAATATTTATCAATGAAGTAAATAGAGTTCCAGACCTTAGACATAAGCATGCTGGCTAATGTTACAATATTAGTTTGAGTTTTATATGTTGAAAACTACTTTTCATTCAACATTTGAAGTCAATATATGATTCCGTAGGAGTCACTTTCTCAGTGCCTGGCACTGTTTACTATTTGGAAGTTCCATGTCAGTGAGGAATATGAACTATTACCCTTATTAATGTTAAATATTTTGTTTGGAGACATGCTTCTGACTAGAAAAGTGTCACTTATGCATATGAATTCTTACAAATAAGTGACTCCTGCCCTTGCGCCAAACATTGAAAGTCCTCTGTTCACTTCACATGAGCTCATTCTTAGGACTAATCCACTGGCACCTTTCATTGAAAACATTTAAAAGGGCATTTATCTTATTCTGTAGACATCTTAAGTGAAGAAAGAGCACCTTTACAAATCAAACTCATCAAAGAACAATAACATGGAGAAACATGTGCAGAGGGTTATTTTTGACCACTTAATAAGACATCTATACTTTTATTAAAACATGCCAAGGGTGATGGGACAATTTATACAGACTACCACTAGCTTTCATAACCCTGCATGTCGGCTATAGTCATATCAGAGAGGTTATGTGAGTGCTCCATGGAGGTTGCTCATGGCTGTGAAAACACCATTAGCATTTAAGAGCTCTCCGTTCACTTCTCCATGTTCTACTCTCTCTGACTGCCTTGTTGCATGTTCATTAGACAACATCCTAAATGAAGACAGGAAGAACGTAAATATGTGTTTAAATACTTTATTGTACACTGGAAAAAATTTATGAGTTCATTTAGATTTATTTTTATTTTTATTATATGTAGCTGTAGAGAATGGAGTGTAATTTCAGGTGCCCACAGAAAGCACCCTTAACTGCTGAGCCATCTTTCAAGTCCAAGTTTTTAAGTTTTTGATATATTGTTTCCAGTATGACCAATTTTTTTCATTTTCAATTGATTTTGAGTTCTTTAGATATTTGAACAATCTAACAGAAGTCAGTGGACACTATTATAATCGCCTTATAAACAGAGGAAATTATTCAGAAAAATATTGAATTCATCTCTCCTGTATTATCTTTGAAAAGTAGACTTATTTTTAAAATGTTATATGGGTAAAGGACCTTTTAAACATTGACTTCTAATATCTCTATTTGATTCTTATGCTATTATATCATGTTTCTCTGAGTACAAAGACATATTTTCACTACAAGCTGCTGTTCACTCCACAATTTTAAGAAAATTGTAGTTGATAAGTATCTTCAAACAGGCTTATTGCTATGTATGTCAGCACAACTGTTATCCAATATAAGTGGCTTTGATACATTTGTATTTTCTGTACCTGAATGTTATAGTTTGTGAACATAATAATCTCAGAAAAGAATTGGAACAAGAAAAGACCCTTCTACAATAAGTCTTCCTACTCTGATGTGTGCTGGCCACCTCTTAAACTTTCTTTTCATTTAGATTTGCTGGTACTGATGATCTTGAGTATAATTTCATTAATTATGCATGAAGAGATTCAGTGTATAAATACACCATGAGGGACATGTAAATTGCCCTGTGTTTTTAATTTTCTATATTTTAATATTGTATATATTATAATACACTATAATATTATAGTATAATATAATATTACTTTAAGGTAAGTATATATGTAGTATCATTTAATTAAAAATGCCAATTCCACCATTGCCCCAGCACATCATGGAGGATAGGGAGGAAGGACTGTAAATGCCAAGGGTTCTAGGACACCAGGAAAACATGGTCCACAGTATCAACTAAGCTGGCTCATAGGGCTCACAGAGACTGTAGCAGCAATCAGGGAGCTTGCATGGATCACAACTGGGTCCTCAGCATATACACTGTAGTTGTTTACAATTGAAATCCTAATGGTGGGAGTGCCTCCTCTTGGGATAACTATTCTCTTCCTGGGTTGCTTTGTCCAGCTGTGATATGAGAATTGTGCCTAGTCTTATTACATCTTGTTATACCAGGGTCCATTGATATCTCTGTGAGGCCTGATCTTCTCTGAAGGGAAATGGAGGCGCAGTGGATCTGTACAAGAGGGGAGGATGGGAGGAGATGTTTGGAGAAGTGAAGGAAGGGAGGCTGTGCCAGGGTATATTATATGAGAGAAGAATAAATAAAAATAAAATGTGCTAACTTCAGTGTTTATGTGTATATGTGTGTGGCATATGAAACCTGTGTGTTAGGATGAAGGACCATATATCAGAGAAAATATGCTCTGGGAATATAGAATCAGATTTTTTCCTTGCAAGAGAAATATTCTTAAATTCTGAGGGATCTCAGCACTGCCTTGTATTTCTAATAAGCTCTTTAAAAATAGGGTCTCATTTTATACTTCAGCCTGTGCTCAATTTTACAGTCCTCCTACCTCAAAGACCAAAGTTCCAGGATCATTGACATTTTCTTCCATGCCAGGCAGAACTTCACATTAAATAATCAGATATTTCATTGAAAATATTGCAAGTAAATATGGATTTAAATTGAAGTTAAGAAATTATGAAATGACATTTTAAAATCATTCACAACATCTATGAGATAAATTTAAAGTTAAGTGACAAACAGTCTTCTGGAAAAAATGCTTTATTGTTTGTATTTTAGATATAACTTTATAATTTTAATAAAGATTTCAATAACTTCACTAATTTTATTCTTGACAAATTTTAAGGGATTTATTTAAAATAATAAAGTTCGTATACGATACTATATAAAATCCATATAAAACATAGGATTTTCACAGAAGTATCTTTGTTCATCTATTGTTCAAATTATAGTGTAACATGTTACATGTCTGCAGTGTAGAAAACAAGATGAAGATCAAGGATGATAGAAATTCACTCAGAGTTAAGTCTTAAAATCTACTAGATGTGAAAGGCCAAGGAAATAAGTCACAAGAAAATTCCTCTAAATCCCACTGTTTGCTTAATACTCTAATTCTTTGAAGATCTTAAAATTGTCCTAAGGCAAAATCACATTTCAGGAACAGCATTATGTGACTTAGTATACTGTGATCTTATTGATTTTTATTTGGTATTTATTAAGTGATAGAAAATATTTTGGGGAAAGAGAGGGGATCAATGTTTGGCATCATGAAATTAATAGTTGCTAGGCTATAGATGCACAAAATATACTATGACAATAATTTTGTCTTCCAATTGGTAATACATGTATATAAAATATTATGAGAGATTAAAACATTCTAGCTATGCTGTAGGGAGGAGGCAACAAATTCACTGCTTTCATAAACAAGGTCATATTACATGGCATATACATTCCAAGAAAGGAGGAAAGGAAGGAATAAAATAATGAATAGATAAGAAAAAAAGCATGTGGCCAGCAAGCAGGTAAGTAGGGTGGAGTTGATAATAGGAGAGGCTAATGATGGTAGATTTAAATATTTGACACTTCAGGATTTTCTAAGAATGCATTTTTCACTTTCAGCATCACATGCTCAACGTGCATGTAATGTACATAGAGGTAACAAGAAAGATAGGGCTTAAAAGACACAAATAGGAGACTGTGTCAAGAGCAAATTATGCAGGCCAAGAATGTAGTGAAAATTATATTTCAGAAAGACTCTCTTGTCTGCAATACAACAGATTTGACATAGAAATCATAACTACCCTGAAAATAATTCTTTGAATAAAATAATTGTTCGTGGGGTCAGACAAATGGTGCAGAATATTTCCTGAACAAGAATTAGGTCGTGGGTTTGGAAGTTACAACCCATTTAAAAGGTTTGATGTGTGTACACCACACCTGTGACCACAATGTGAGGGGTCAAGAGAGGACAATCACTGGAGCTTGATAGCCAGCACCCTATGTTTAGAGTTCTAACCTGGAAAGAATAAATCATGGAAAGTTCAGTTACCATAAACCACCTTACTGTGCTTGAGTCACAGTGCTGCTAACCACGGTTATTCTGATGTCTATGCCTTCATGAGGCTGTTATATAGACAAGGATGGGTAGCTGAAGCATTAGGAATTCTTTTACACATTTATCAGTGTTAAATTTGGTTGTTTAGTTTTCATTTAGGTGTCACATCAGCCTGGTCTACAGTGAGTTCCAGGACAACAAGGGCTATACAGAGAAACCCTGTCTCAAAAAAAGCCAAAAAAAAAAAAAAAAAAGCCAAAAAAAGATGGTCCTTAATGTAGAGTGATGATGAATAATGTACAGTTGACTCTAACCCATCCTTTCTTCCAGAAGTTGATATACTTGCTACCAAAAGACAGGAGAAGACAAGACAATCCTAACCACTGAAATAAATTCTTCCCAATCCAGGATGATGGATTGATGTTCCATATCTATAATACAAAACTCAGATTAAACAGAAAAGGATAAAATACAGCAATGCGTATGTAAATAAAGGAGTTTCTGAGGTCTTCCATGCCTTTGCTTTAAGAAAACCAAAGAGAAAAGTTCAAATATGTGCCATTAATTTCCAACTTTGCAAAAATAGAATATAGAACACCTCTTCCAACAGCAATGCACATAAAAATCTTAGGTATGCAGGGCTATTTTTACATATCCATGGTAACCTATTTTTCCTTTATTTCTCTTTTTCTCTTTGATTTCTAAGTGTATATTGCCAGGCAGTTTACATTACTGACCTGAATGATTACAATAAAAGTGCTGAATCAGTAGCAGATTATCATTTCACTATGTACAAGTTCTATCTGGTTACTGAAAGAAAACTAACAGAAACACTAAAATTACCTGCTCAAAGTCAATTATGGTGTTCTGGATGAGCAAATTTAATGAAAATGTATTCAGGGACATGTGGAAGAGATAGCAAGGAAATTTATAGCTTCCCTTGCTTTGTGTGAAAATTAACCCATATGCAATAAAGCAAAAGTTACCTGCTAAAACTTATGCACATTTCTTGAGATCAGTTCCAAATCTGGGATTGAAGAGATTAATATCCTGATGGCTGTAAAACGGAATCTCAGAGTTGTTTTGATTGCATTTTCCTCATGACTACGGACACTGAGCATTTCTTTAGGCATTTCTCAGCCATTTGATGTTGTTTATTTGTCCTATTGACAGTGTACTTTGCCTTACAGAAGCTTTTCAGTTTCATAATGTCCCGTGTATTGTTGACCTTAGAGCCTAAGACATTGGTGTTCTGTTCAAGAAATTGTCTCCTGTACCAATCAATGTATTCAAGGCTATTTCCCACAATTTGCTTATTAGATTTAGTGTGTATAGTCTTATGTTGAGGTCTTTGATCTACTTGGATTTGAGTTTTGTACAGGGCAATAAATATGGTTCTTTTTGGTTTCTTCCACATGTAGACACACAGTTAAACCAACACCATTTGTTCAAGATGCTTTCTTTTTTCCATTGTATGGTTTTCATACCTCTGTCAAAAACCCAGCATCCATAGGTATGTGGTTTTATTCCTGGGTCCTCAATTCCATTCCATTGAGCAGCCTGTCTGTTCCTATACCTATACCACACAGATACCTCCAGAAGGTCTTTTATTGTTAAGGAATCTTTTAGCTCTCTTGGAATTTTTGCTTTTCCATTTGAAGGTCAGAATTGCTTTTTCAAGGTTTCTAAAAAAACTGTGATCTTACTACCATCAGAATGTTTAAGAAAAAAAAAAAAAAAACTTCAGGTGACAGCAGATGCTGGCTATGATGCAGAGCAAGAGGAAGACTCCACCACTGCTGCTGGGACTGCAAACTTGTACAACCACTCTGGAAATCAACTTGGTGTTTTCTCACAAAATTGGAAATAGCTATATCACACCGGGGCATATACCCAAAAGATGCTACCCCATACCACAATGAATAGTGCTCCACTATGTTCATATCAGTTTTATTCTTAGTAGTCAGAAACTGAAAACAATCCAGATGTCCCTGAACTGAAGAATGGATACAGAAAATATGTACAATGGAATATTTCAGCTATTAAAAACAAGGGCATCAGCTGGGTGTGGTGGCCCATGCCTTTAATTCAAGCACTTGGGAGGCAGGCAGGTTACTAAGTAAGAGGCCAGTCTGGTCTACAGAGTGAGTTCCAGGACAGCCAGGGCTATACTGAGAAACCCTGTTTCGAAAAACAACAAAACAACAACAACAACAACAACAAAAAACAACAAAAAGAAGAAGAAGAAAAAGAAAGAAAGAAACAAACAAACAAACAAAAAACAAACAAAAGAAAAGAAAAAATGGCATCATGATTTTTTTCAGGCAAATGAAGAAAACTAGAAGATATCATCCTGACTCAGGCAACCCAAGAAGACAGACATGTTATATTCTCATTTATAAGTGGATATTAATCATAAAATACAGGATAGTGATGATATACTTCACAGACCCAAAGAAGCAAAACAAGAAGGGAACTCTAAGTTAGAAAGATTGAACCTCACATAGAAGGGGGAATAAAATAGTCACAGAAAGCAGATAGAGGAAAGGAACTGAACTGGAGTAGGATGGTGAGGGTAACAGGGGGTGTTCAGGAGACAGAGACAGATAGCCAGGAGAGTGAATGAAAATCAGTGTCTGGCAGGAGTGGGGATCTGGAGGCATCTCTAAGACTTGCCTGAGTCCTGAGGTTAGGAAGACTCAGGATTCTATGGGTGGTACATTAGCTGAGACTCCTAGCAGTGTGGTTATGGAACCTCAAAAGTCCACCTCTTGTAACTAGGCACAATCTCCAGTGTAGAGACAAGGACATCAAACCTACCCACAAAACATTTGACTCAAAATGTGTCTTGTCTATAAGAAGTGCAGGGATGAAGATAGAGCAGAGACTGAAGGAATGGCCAACCAATGACAAGCCCAACTTGAGACCCATCCCATCAGCAAGCACCAATCTCTGATACTATTAGTGACACTTTGTTATGATTGCAGGTAGAAGCCTAGCATCACTGTCCTCTGATAGGCCCTATCCAGTAGCTGACTGAAACAGATGCAGAGAGAGACCCACAGCCAAACCTTGGAAGGAACTTAGTGATTTGTAGAAGACGTGGGGGAAGGATTGAGGACCCAGAAGAGGAGAGGTACCCCACAGGAAGACCAACAGAGTCAACCGACTTGTATCATAGTGAGTTCTCAGAGATTGAGCCATCAACCAAAAAGCATACATGGCGTGGACAAAGGCCTCCAGGACATATGTAGCAGATGTGCAGCCCGATCTTCATATGGGTACCAAAACAACTGGAGTGGGGGCTGCCCCTAAAACTATTGCCTGTCTTTGGAATCTGTTTCCCTAACTGGGCTGCCTTGTCTGGCCTGAGCTGGAAAAGATGCACATAACCCTGCACGTGAGGAGCTGGGGTGGGAGATACCCTGGGGTTACCCCCCTAAGAGAAGGGAGGCACGTTAGGGAAGAGATTTGTGACGGGGACAGAAGTAAGTCTGGCAATCAGGATATAAAGTCAATAAATAAATTAATTAATAGAAAAAAACAAAACCAAAAAACAAACAAACAAACAAAACTAACAGAAATCAATATCTTTCTAAGCAAAGGAAATCCACAAAGTGCCAGCGGCTTTACTCCTAAAGTCCGTGTTTGAAGAACTGATCAGCAGAGGAACTCTTGCCTGCCATACCCATTTCTAAAGTCTTCCTCATGATTCTGTATTATTTTAGGGTGGAAACTCTAAATGCAACATGAAACATACGTGAATTCTCTAGAAGAAAAGTTCAACTCCAAGTCATGGGGAATGAGATATACCCATCAACCTATCTTTGTTTTCCCTGTAGTAATCTGTTTCATAGCAAAATGTATCAAGAAATCTAACGTGTCTAGGCAGAGTGTAAGTGCTATGGATATAATTTTCTTTTTCACAGAACTTGAAACTTACTTTGGATAATATTAAACTCCATAGCTTGTTTTTATTTTGAGACACTGTTTAGTTGAACTATAACAAGAAACAATGACAATTCAATAATTTTATAATATCAAATTATTATTTATTTGTTCCAAGCCAGAATATACAGGGACCAACACTAGTTTTCCCACTCATTAAATAATAATATCATATAAAATTTCTGTGTTGTTTTATTCACGTGTACATTAAGATCAATGCTAGTAACTAACTTATCTGGTAATGTAAGCATTAATAAATCTTATACAGGTCACGGGCTTTCTTTCAGTCCAAGTATATAAAAAACATGCATAAATGTGTCTATAATTGTCATTGTTACCATGAAAGGTAACATTAATAAAACATTAATAAAATTAATAACATTAATAACATTAGTAACATTAATCAAATTTTATCTCTTCTATGTAGGTATTATAATCTTTAAAATACACACACACACACACACACACACACACAAAGTAGAGGGGACTATGGATTCTAAACTCTGAATTTTTAATGTATTTTGTTCCTAAATTAGATGAAGAAATCTAATCACTAATAATTCCTTTTTGGAATGAGTTTTAAGTGAAATGAATTCTTCCTCTATGGGCATTAAGTTAAACTCATGCAACTCAGTTTTGAATACCCTAATGCATTTATATTGTTTACACACATTTTACTCATGACATACATCAGATTTGGTCGAAATAATGCAATAGTTTATTCATCTGTATGTTTCTAAATATATTGATGGTTAAGAAGTAGAGAGCACTGGGAACCCAGGGACAGAATTCAATGCTAAGCAGTAATTGGAAATGATCTGTTGCTTGGAAACTGCATAGAACCCAGCTTTGTTTCAAGTGACGGGTATTACAAATCATGCATTAAACTGGTAGAACCTTTTTAAAATTTCAACACTGCGATTGATGGCAGTTTTAATAAGCTTTGACATATAACTTAAAATAGTACATTTCAATCATGCAGAAGCCTCACGAAAATAATCTGCAAATACTGACATATTTATACTGAACTTTGGTGGCAGATTTTATGAGGCGTTAGGCTGTGTATGCACAAACTGGACCCAGATTAAGGGTAATGAAATATTCTTCCTGAGAATAATCACCCCTTCAAAAAGAAATGCATGTAATCAGTGGTGTCACGCACCATTGAACTTTCTGTTTGGGACTTTCTGTGTAATTGCTGTTTGGTGACATTTGCAATTGGATGTAGTTATTAAACAATGTAAGATGCTAATTTGTTACCTGGCTTGGGGAGTGAGTTCTTTCCCTTGTACTCGATTTTAAAATATGATGACCCTGAAAGTGAATTAAAATAATGATATTCACACGGGGAGAATACACAATGTGATGAAGGAATGCTAGCCACCATTTGTTTAGACACTTACAAGATGGATTTCACAAGAATGTAGACAAAACCCTGATTTGGTAAGGTGTTTACACTTCTAATGTGCTTTGTTCCAAAGGCTCCATTAGGTATTAATCATCTCCTATGTTTCTAAAAGTGATTGTAGATTGGAAAACCATTGATTTCCACATAAACCAGTTTCTAAGTATGTGCTTAACTAGAAATCTTTTCAGTAAGATATGGTTTAAGTTCCACCTCATAATATGGAACCCACATCTGACACTGCTTAGGTGACCAAGAATCAGAGTTTAAATAGACCAGAGACCTAGGTAAAACCATACACTACTTGTCAAAATAAAATATAAAAAGCCCTAATGATATTCTGTGCACATGTTCTCATACTGTACTCATAGATAGGTGTCTTATCCAGCCATTATCAGAGAAGCCTCTTCCCACAGCAGATGGAAACAGATATAATAAATATGGAAAGCTGCATCAGAGGTAGAGTCCATGAGAGGCAGATGGACATGGAGGGGGTCATGACAAGAACATAAAGATTAGAGAACTTCCACGTTAACTGGCTTTTTTTCTGGTGGCTTACAAAAAAAGCACTTTCTCTCCTGATAGCAGGACTTTGATAATGGACTACATTAACAAATTCAGGACTGGATCAGCACATGTTGACCTAACAGTTGTTAGCCAATCAGCCATACAGTCTATCCTTGAACTACCAACAGGAGGGGAGAAAGCCACTTCAAAGGCTTTCGAAACCCAACCCTCAAAGAGGGGCAAAGATTTGTCCCTCTGCTTTGCTGAAGGTCTTTATCCCCCTGTGCCTGCTGTATGTGTGTATTTCCTTACGATTAATAAAAGTCTTCAACTGCTTTGTATGTGTGTTGTATGTGTGTGTGTGTGTGTGTGTGTGTGTGTGTGTGTGTGTGTGTTATCAGGTGTCAGTAAAACTTATTATAAGCTTTACTTATTACTATTTAATATTAATACTTATTAATATTTATTTATTTAGTATTTATTGAATACTAAAACTATAAAGATGCCCAGAAGTAATTATACTTTTTGAATAGATTTTGATAGTAAAAGGATTTTTTTTAATGTTTTACTTTAGAAAAATAATGTACTTAGAAATCAGTAAAGCATGAAAAATTTTAATACTGGACCTAAATTTGTAAGACTTAGATTGTGTTTGAAATATTATAGCAAGTCTGAATCCTAAAAAACAACCTCTATGTAAGTGCTCAATAGATTTTTGAATGTATATTACGTTAGGACAACCTTCAATTATTTTCTGGTGGTTTGGGGTAGTTTTAAGTTTTGAGAGTATATGTTTCTTTTCTCTTTGCTGTACCAAATGCCTAACTATGAACAAGTTAATGCAGGGAGGATGTATTTTGGCTCACAGTTTGGGAGATACAGCCCATTAAATCAGAGAACACATCGAAACAGGAGCCTGAGTTACTGGTCATATAAAATGTGCAGTCAGAACGGACAGAAAGTCCAGCCACGTTATCTAACATCAGGGCTCACCATGGTGACTCGTTCCCTCCAGGAAGGCTCCACCTCCTAAAGCTTTTAATCAAAGAGTTTTGGAACAAGTACATGTTCAAACACACAAGCCGGTGGGAGACATCTCACATTTTAACTACAACTTAAAATATTCTTTTATTCCCTTAATATATTTAATCCTCAAAATACTGAAACTTGACAAAAATTAAGAAGATAAAATATCTATTTGGTAGTTTCAAAAAAAAAATCTTGGATTTTTTTTGGATAATTTTTCGCAACCAGACATTAATGATTAAAGGTAACCAAGACTATCCTTAGAAATGACACTAGAGAAGTCTGACTGATTCAGAAGAACTGAGGCTTGATTCTTATTGTGTTGGACTATTCTACAGAAATGAAGAGAATTTTGGCAGACATAGTTCTCCAAGAGGCCGGGTGTGGCAGATTCATCACAATGAATGAGTCTTCAGTTGTCCAGACTGTTTGTACCTCATTGGACAAAGCTTGGTGTGCCTTAAGAGTACAAAGACACAATTGTTTTATGGTGTAGATATAAAGTACGCATTCAAAATAGACACATATTGAGGGCTTACTCTCCATTAGTAACACTATCTGGAGGGAAGTATGTCACTGAGAGCTGTATCTTATTTCTCAGCACCTCACTCTCTTTGTGCTATTTCTTGTCTAAGAATGATGTAATGCCTTACCCTTCCACCATTAGGAACTAACTTACAGAAACCACAAGCCCCAGTCTCACCTATTACATCACAGACATGAATAGTCTAACACAAATATCAATTTCTGAATTTACAGGAAAGCAGAATGCATGGAAGAATGCTTGAAACAACTGCTACAGGTCTGCTTTTGCCCATTTCTGACAGATAAGGCAAAGAATGTGAGAACATGATGTTGTATTCAAAATCACCGGGTGATTTAGATGCAGAACCAGGACTTTAATAATTTTAAATTATTTTTTTATTCAAAAAATTATTTTAAATAATTTTTAAATTCAAAACATGATGCTTTTTTTTCATCATAATTTGGTCATGAATATATGTGTATCTCAATAACATGAACTTACTGCTTAGAAATTGACTGCTTTCATATAATCAGGTGTGTATTTTTCATTCTTGGCTCATAGCTTTAGTTAAAGTTAAAACAACTGTGTGTACTATGAAGTGTACGAAGTTCTGAAATCATCAGTTTTCCTTCTATCCATCTCTCCAATATTGGTGTGAGTACCTATACAGCAACTGATTTAGGATTATCACCAGCCTTCTGGTGATTTCTTAATTTGTGATTTGTAATTACATCCTATGCACCTCATATTGAGAGAGAGAGACAGAGACAGACAGACAGAGAGACAGAGAAAGAAGGAGAGCACAATCACAGTACTGTGCTTCCCTTTAGCCCTAGTCTTTCTGTTGCAGGTGTTAGAAGAAAAGTGTGCTATAACAAATAAAAAAAATGCAAGAAAACTATGTGTGTATGTATGTGTGTCTGTGTGTGTCTGTGTGTGAATGTGTGTGTCTATGTGTGTATGTCTGTGTGTGTCTGTGTGTGTATGTGTGTGTATGTGTCTCTGTGTGTATGTGTGTATGTATATGTGTGTATGTGTATGTGTGTGTATGTGTGTATGTGTGTATGTGTGTATGTGTGTATGTGTGTGTATGTGTTTATGTGTGTGTATATGTATGTGTGTGTGTGTGTGTGTGTGTGTGTGTGTGTGTGTGTGTACAGGAGTACACATATGACATGGTGAATGTGTGGGGTAGAGGTCAGAGAACAACCCATAGGAATTGGTTCTCTTCTCATGGGTCTTATGGATTGAAGGGTGGTATCTGGGCTTGGTGGTAGCCTGTTCCTCTGGAACATCTCCCTAACCCATTAAAACTTTCCTTAAGACATTTATAATGAAGTTAAAATTATTGTAATAGGAAAAAATAGAGTGAATTTTCAAATGTCTTGATGTCTTTCATTACTATTTTATTTCAATCACATGATCTCAACATCCATAAGGATGCAGCCCTAGGCTATGAAACTTGGAGAGGATTGCATCTCAAATGATCAAAATGATGGTAGTTACAAGTTTTGTGTAGTTAACTACCTAAGGAAAAGAAGATTGGATATGCACAGGCTCTGAGTAGAACCTCTAAGGTCTAGTCAAGTTGAGAGAACACTATTGCCTTCTTTTTATTTTTTATTTTTTTATTTTTTATTTTTTTAACTTATTTTATTAGATATTTTCTTCATTTACATTTCAAATGCTATCCTGAATGTCCCCTATACCCTCCCCCCACCCTGCTCCACTACCTACCCACTCCCACTTCTTGGCCCTGGCGTTCCCCTGTATGGGGCATATAAAGTTTGCAAGATTGCCTTCTTATTCAAAGGTCCTTGTCTCCTTTTTCTGCATTACGATGACAGTTTTCTCTACAACTGGAATCTCCATTCCTATCCTTCCTCTTCCTTTGCTTCTGTTATCTGCCCATCTATACCAAAACAAATTAGATCCATACTACACTGATATAAAAAGTTCCTGAGCGCCAGATACTTAAAACAGAACATAATGTCGACAGCTGCAATTTTCTCTGGATCTCTCCTGTGTAGATGTGTCACATCTCACTGCAGTCATTTTCTTTTTTGCCCAGCCTCTACGAACAATTTTCATTCTCCATTGCCCAAGCCAAGCATTTCTGCTAGTCTGGACTTTATTCCCTTTTCTTACCAGAATCTCAAGGCTATTCGGATCCCACCTGCATTACTGTGGTCTCTATCCTCAGTAAAGCTACTCAGAATCTGCCCTAGTGCAGGAAACTGTTTATCCCTAAACAATACTCAGCAGATCATCCTATTGTCTGTTTATACACTCTTCTGCGGCTTCTTTTGTACTAAACATTACAAGGACAAAGACTATGATTAGGCGTTAATCATCTGCATATTTTTAGTACTTACCAATTATCCTGGTACACGGTAAT
Source organism: Mus pahari (assembly GCF_900095145.1). Taxonomy (NCBI): domain Eukaryota; kingdom Metazoa; phylum Chordata; class Mammalia; order Rodentia; family Muridae; genus Mus; species Mus pahari. The sequence goes on from NC_034597.1 coordinate 101,871,486, forward strand.
TGCTTGAGAAACCTTTTAGAGTGCTGTTTGGTGTTCACATTTGACATGGAGAATGATATGTTTATTGTATAACTCTGATTTTTAGAAAATTATATTCTCTAAGCCCATAGAAGTGCATCCAATAAAGATGCTAAGTAAATTCTATGTAAATGCGGAAATGTAGTTCACATTGCAGAGATCATATTCTCGACCAAGTTTAAGAAATTGAAGTTACTGAGAATAGAGTGACATTTGTAGTGTGGACATTGACATCAGAGTCCCCTATGTGTGACAGATGCTAACTCAGCTTCCAGAGAAGGGAGCTCTGCAAAACAGGGGAACAAATCAGCTCTATTTTTGAAAGGGTCCCATAGAGAAGCTTGAATTAAAGCTCAGAAATATGGGGATACAGTTCCTGTAGAGTGTAAGCAATTGAGTATTCCTAAGGCATATAATGTGTGTATGTGGAGTGAGAGGATGAAAAGAGGCAGCAGAAAAAGATAAGGCTGAATTAATTAGGAGGAAGGTCCACAAGGACCTGCAATACCATCCAAGGCAATTTGGCATTTATCCTGGAATGATGAAGAGTCAGAAGCTCTGGGTGTTTATGTGATTCCTTCAAGGTCAGTGAGGGAGAATGGAGGGGAAAACATAATCTTGCCCAAAGCTTGATTACTAACTAGTGCGTGTTTCTTCAGAATATGTTTTAATCAGCAGTTCATCAAGACTGTGTCTTAAGATCTCAATAAAAGATAGTGAAGTATGCTCCACTTTCCAAGCTGAGGACGGTTGACTGATCTGGTCAGTCAAGGAGGCAGAGTCCTTCTAAGGAAAGGATAACAACATCAGGCAGATTTCATGATGCCTTGTTTTCCCCTTTTCTCATTCAGGCTAAATCATGGCTGTTTAAAGATCCATATATACCATATAAATACCATTCAAAATATGACGGATAGGATGCATACTTGAATCTGCTAACAGTAAAACTAATACTAATAAACACATTGATAATGATTAGGGAAGAATCATCACATTTTGTGAGAACTACAAAGTACTTGAAAAGAAAAAAAATATTCAAAGCGGACTTATAATTGTGCAGGAGTAAATAATCAATGAAGGATAGCTTTATGTAGCAAAAATTACATGATTTGGGACCACAAGAAATTAATGTTTTGAGACCCCAGTAAAAATCCATACTTGGGTGCTGCAAATTAAAATCAACCTCTGTTCTTTAAAGTAACACGATTTTTGAAAATGTTTAATAACCAATTCAAAGATAAACACATTCTGAGGACAAATTGTCTGAAGGAAACTACAGCCCTGCTATCTGCAAGGAGTTGATGCATATGGAATGCAAGCATGCCTGGATCACCAAGGAAATCACACTGCCTCCGGAAGCTTTGGAAATTGCCTTCATTTCTTTGTCCTGGGACCTGAGGAGTAGCTGGGGAGCAGTGAGATAATTGTTCTGGCGTTTCCCCCCTCATAGGCTAAGAATTCACCTTAGAAATTAGTAGATTCTTTTTTAATGATAAGCGGTAGTTTTATCAAAACATGAATAACAGTCTGCACCTTGTGGTTTCTTCCCTTTTTAAATTTAATTACTGGGCTGTTTTTGTTCTCCAGAATAAAAAGTCTTCAAAACTGCACAGAGATGCCCAGCATACTTGTAGTTGTTTTTTGAAGGAAACACAACTTACTAGTTGTTTTGGTAATGCTTTGCTAATTGAATATCTGTAGAGCATGGGAGAGGAAGGTTCAGGACTGCAATTTCTTTTTCCTCTTCCACATCTGTCTTTCTTTCTTCTTTCTTTCTTTCTTTCTTTCTTTCTTTCTTTCTTTCTTTCTTTCTTTCTTCCTTCCTTCCTTCCTTTCTTTCTTTCTTTCTTTCTTTCTTTCTTTCTTTCTTTCTTTCTTTCTTTCTTCCTTTCTTACAGAGAATCTTTGCAATGCCAAAGGCCTCATGAGACATCATAACATCAATGGTAATATTATTTTTAGTACATTTTATTTATTTCTACTATATTCAGTGCTTTAAAGACTACTTAACTGTGAGGGCTTGCTGTTCTTGACCAAATTTCATCCTCAGGCACCCATATTGGGTGGTTCAAAAGTGCATTTACAGGGGTATCTGATGCCTCTTGCTTCTTTAGGCATCTGCCCTCATATGAACATACCCACAGACCAGTGCATATATGGACATAAAATTTAAAATAATAAAAGTAAATATTTAAAGTGTTTAGTTGTATGCTCTATAATGATTATATTTATTTAGTAGAATAGAAATAACATAATTCTTTTTAAAAGTTTGCTTTACTTCTACGTTCTGGGGAATATTTTGTAATTACTAACTTTTTAGTTTCATAAAATATGAAGCATGTGAAACTCCTTTTGAGAAATTAATCTTTAATATGGTACTTCTGGCCTTATTTAATGCCCTCCCTAAGAACAAGAATATCAGGCCTGTGAGTAGGTTGTGCAGGTAAAAGTATTTGCTATCAAGCCTGATAACCTGAGGTAATTTTCTGTGACTTCATGATAAGAATATAAATAAATTAATAAATTAATAAATTTGAAAGAAAGAAAGAAAGCAACTGCTACAAGCTATTCTCTGATCTCCATGTATGAATTATAGCACACATACACACACACAAACACACAAACACAAACACATACATACATGCACATACACATGCACCAATACACATGCACATATACAAACACAAATACATACATAAAATATAAATACATAGTTGTACTAGGAACACTGACAATATTTCAACATTTCAATTGACAAATCGAATGTCATCTTTTATTTATTTTCTTCTTGACATTAGCTATGGGACTATATTTTGTTCTTTAAGAAAGGACAAGCTGTTGAAAATTTATGAAAGAAAGCTCAAACTTTGCAAGATTCCTTATTTTTCTCTCTCTTCAGTTTTTTTCCATGCACTCTTAGGATCCCAGTTCTCCACCTAAAAGCAAAGTGCCTAAGATTTCCTCCTAAGCATCTCCTGTGTTCACTTTCTGGGCGCTCAGCACCGCACCCATTACTTTTTAAACTTGACAAGCTGACGATTGCTGCACACTCATCTCAAGTTTATCTCTAGTTCACTATACCTTAAGCACAATTCACAGTCTTTCTTCCTTGAATATGTCTTGTCCTGGAATTCTCTTCTGGAGAAGATGAAATAACTGCTGAGTAGCTTCCAAGTCCTAATGTGATGCTCATGCTAAATGTTTCCATCTCTCCATCATTCCCCCCTTCTCCCCACCCTTACAGCAAGGCTACATGAGGTGCTCACTGCAGAGAGAGTATGTGACAAAAAGGAATTTAAGGAAGAAAGAGTATGTTCTGATTTACAGTAAAAGGAATTATAGTCCATTATGATGGAAACATTATGACAGCTGGAGCAAGCAGCCAGCTGGCCACATTGAATTTGCAGTCAGAAAAGTTAAGAATAAACAGGAAGTGCTGCAAGGATATAAAACCTTAAGCCTTGCTCCCCATTGCCTCTTTTCTCCAACAAGACTCTAACTCCTAAAGATACAACCTTCCCAAATAGCTCCGCAGGTGGTAGCAAACCATGTGCCCAATATCTGAGCCCAGGGGGGCCAATTTACATTCAAACCACAAGAAAGATCTATGTAATTGGCACCAAATAAATGAAAATAAAATAGAAACTTATCTACACAATAAGGATTTTTAATGATCTTCCTACTATTTAAAGTATTTCTCTGTGCTCGGGTCAATAGAGCTATCAGGAAAATTGAGGTTCTCCCTTGTCAGGTCTTATTTAAAAAAAAAAAATCACAAAGTGACTCAGAAGAAAGAGCTCCGAGACAACTTGATGAGTGTTATGAAATACAAACGCAGCAGTGGCCGGAGTCCTTGGAGGGACCAGGCCAATGTCCTCCTGAGAAAGCATGCCATGCGACGACAGACCTGATTTAAGGAAGTTTATGGTGGAGCAAAGGAGCAGAGAACTGGAATAGGAGTAGAGGCAGAGAAGGGGCAGAGGAACAAAGGACAGAAAGAAAAGGAGAGGAAAAGAGGCCAGCCAGGAAGAAAAAGGAAAAGAGATTTGGGGGCAGGAGAAAGAGAGAGAGAGAGAAGGTTGCTGGGTCACAAACAGTCCTCTATATGCTGCTGCACCTGGCTCATGCCTGGCAGCTGATGGCAGCCAGTGATGATGCAAGCTGTAGCTAGGTTACTGTTGGGAGGAGCCTAGCAGGATTGTCTGTAAGCCAACAGTCCTCCGTTTTTGTTTAATTAAAAAAAAAAAAAAAAAAAAGAGGAACTAGAAAGGGGTGGTGATGGGCAAAAGTGAGGCATCGTGTTCTGTAAACTACTTTCTGCTGACTCGGAGACAACACTCGGTCTCAGGGAACCTAAGAACATTGAGATGCTGGTCAAGTCCTGGGAGAGCTGGCTGTTTGATTGTTGTCTAGGATCTGTGGGACCATCTGCTGCTAGGAGAGTGCAGGTCCAGAGGAAGCATCTGTGGGGTACACCAGAACACCATCTGTGGGGATACCCCAGAACACCGCTGGGTAGCTTCTCTGGAGCTCTCCTGGATGCAGACTTTGAGTAAACACCTGGAACCTGGACTTTGCAGAATTCTGAAGCACACATATATACTCAGGCAGAAAATAAAGTTAAGTAGGATAGGGAGAAAAACTTTTTCTCAGGTGTACGTTTGAAATATTTAGGCCGATGGTAGCTAGAAGAGGGGAGTCCCCAAACCAAGGAACGGGGAAGGAATCCCACAACAAGGGGGGATACTAGGCTGTTGACTGGCATGGGTACCTACCCAGATGGAGTTCATTTAACCCACGACAGGGAGATCCAAGTGGGTCTCTGAGGCTTAGAAGAACCTTTTTAACTTTACCAAAAGACATAAATTTTAGACACGCTAAACTGTTTGTATTTAAATCCATGTTGTAGAAACTGGTATTATATACCATATTTGTGCCATAGTAGATGCTTTGTTAAAAATGTGAGCACTCCTTATGGTGAATTCAGGGAATACATAAACCTTCTTATAGAAGAGGCAAGATGGGACATTATCCTTCTATCCAGGGACTGAATTGCATAAATTTTCCATAATGAGAATAATTTTAAGTCTATAGTTAAGAGATTAAAGAAAATGTGAAATCTTGAACTTGTGAATGACAGTTGTGTAAATTTAGCATAATGAGAAACACCTTTAAATCTATAGTTGTCTTTACAATTAAAGAGAAATTAAAATCTTAAACGTGTGATTATGATCATTGATCATATAGTGTAATGTTTTAACCAGAGTTAAGCTAATAATTTATCAGACCTCCATTTATTAACGTTAGAACTCTGAACTTTTGAAGACCTAATATAACGATACTAAAAGAAGGGGAAGAAATTTGAAGCATATTTTGTTCCTTTTATGTAAATTGAATAAATTTCCTACAAATATCCTAGCTTACCCACTTTAAAATAGCTTCCTAGACCCTCAAATATTTTCTTAGATCCTCATAGCCTAAGTTTCCATATACTCAAACCTAGCATAAACTTTACATCCTTTCTTCTATTCTATTATAAACCAGGAGATGCAGGTGGTTGATCATGGGAGGCAGGCATTGAAAAGTGAGTTCCTTTAAATGAAGGCATAGCAGAAAGCTTCTTCTGAAACCTGTTTATTTTTTAACCTTAACCCTCTGAGCAGGACAGACACATTTGCCATTTTAAGAGAAGATCAGGTAATTTTAACTAGCTAATGAATTGACTACTGAACTAACATGGTGGTGGATTAACTTGGGGTAAGGAACTAGTTGACTGTTCTCTAGCTCTTCAACTACAGTTAGCTTAGCCACCAATGTGACCAGAGACTGGAGAAGAATAAAGTATAATTTAGATGCCATACATTAATTAGTAAATTAATTCATAATTAATTAATTTTAAAAATGACACACATTAGTCTATAGTCTCCTACCTAAACAGTTCCCTCAAGTTCCTATGGTCTCTATTGCAATCAGCAGGTTCCTATGAAGCATGTCTGAGCTAAACAGTCTATGTCTGTTTTTAGTTATCTGATCTAAACTACACCTAGCAAACATAAAAAAGAAGGCTAAGTAAACCTTAGTAATTAACTGCATCAGTTCTTAGATTGACTTTGAATATAATTTTGAACATATTAAAGGATGTGATCATTCATAAGGTTATTGGCTATCGGCATGTATTTCTTACTTATAGAAGCTTTTATGAGAGTAGAACTGTTATAATAGCTTTTGAGATTAGAAACTGTTAGGTTTCAACCTTAAAAAGCATGACTTTTAGTTGAAAGGCTTTTAGCATTAGAACCATTTCAATCTATAGTCTATAAGGAGACTGGAAAGTTTTTGACTTTTGTATGGCATATAATTATAAAAGTCTATAGCTTAATAATATTAGAAAAACAAGGCTAAGCATATTCTAAGGCAGTGATCTTTAACCTTTTAACATTGTAAACCTCTAAAGTAATATTAAAATGAACTTTCTTTTTTTTAATTTGATAATTTCTTTATTTACATTTCAAATGCTATCCAGAAAGTTCCCCATACCCTCCCCCGCACCTGCTCCCCTACCCACCCACTCACACTTCTTGGCCCTGGCCTTCCCCTGTGCTGGGTCATATAAAGTTTGCAAGACCAAGGGGCCTCTCTTCCCAATGATAGCCAATTAGGCCATCTTCTGCTACATATGCAACTAGAGACACGAGCTCAGGGGGTACTGGTTAGTTCATATTGTTGTTCCACCTACAGGGTTGCATCCCCCTTCAGGTCCTTGGGTACTTTCTCTAGCTCCTCCATTGGGGGTCCTGTGCTCCATCCAATAGCTGACTGTGAGCATCCACTTCTGTGTTTGCCAGGCACTGGCATAGCCTCACAAGAGGCCACTATATCAGGGTCCCTTCATCAGAATCTTGCTGGCATGTGCATTAGTATCTGGGTTTGGTGGCTGATGATGGAATGGATTCTGGGATGGGGTAGTCTCTGGATAGTCCATCCTTTCATCTTAGCTCTAAATTTTGTCTCTGTACTTATATCCTTTCATGGGTATTTTGTTCCTTATTCTAAGGAGGAATGAAGTATCCACACAATGGCCATCCTTCTTGGTTTTCTTATGTTTTGCAAAATGTATCTTGAGTATTCTAAGTTTCTGGGCTAATATCTGCTTATCAGTGAGTGCATATCTAGTGACTTCTTTTGTGATTGGGTTACCACACTAAGGATGATATCCTCCAGATACATCCAATATATACAAAGAGCTCAGGAAGCTGGACTCCAGAAATTCAAATAACCCCATTAAAAAATGGGGTACAGAGCTAAACAAAGAATTTTCAACTGAGGAATACTGAATGGCTGAGAAACACCTGAAATAATGTTCAACATCCTAGTCATCAGGGAAATGCAAATCAACACAACCCTGAGATTCCATCTCACTCCAGTCAGAATGGCTAAGATTAAAAATTCAGGTGACAGCAGATGCTGGCGAGGTTGTGGAGAAAGAGGAACACTCCTCCATTGCTGGTGAGACTGCAAGCTTGTACAACCACTCTGGAAATCAGTCTGGTGGTTCCTCAGAAAATTGGGCATAGTACTACTGGAGGATCCAGCAATACCTCTTCTGGGCATATACCCAGAAAATCTTCCAACTGGTAATTAACTTTCTTTTAAAGCGTGAAAATATAAAGCAATATTGTAAATAATTGGTCAAAAAAATACAGAAATCATATAAAAATTGTATTTCAATTTGAAAGTATCTCTGGAGACCTGCTTCCCTGGTCTGCTTATGGTATCACCATGTTACTGCCCTTTAGCAAGGGCTTCGTGAAGCTATGACTTCCCATAACAGAGTTGGCTGCCAGCCATGTGTCTAACTTTAACCAAGATAGTGGTGAAACTGTAGTTGCACCTTCCCTAACTCTAAGCGAAGATGGCAGCTAGCCATTTGCTGGTTATATTACAGAGTGCAATCATGTCACATGACTTAATATTATTTGAGCATAGACCTTCAATTACTAACTCCGAGTTGTGAGTCTTAACCATATCCAATAATTTCTAAGTCAATAATCTTGTTTTTGACCCTGGACTTTGAAAACATGCTTGAATCTAAAAAATGGTGAGCAGCAATATATTTTTTAGAGGCAGAAATAAGGTAAAATAGTATAAAATAGCAGTAGAGCAGTAGGAAACAAGTTCAAAATAATTCATATTTAAATAACGTATTTAAATTTGAATCCCTATTATGTTAGATCCAGTGATCAGAAAGTCAAGAGAGGAATTAAGCCTAGGTGCCTGGCAGCAGGAGAAGGAAAGCACATTCACATCCATTCACAAAATCATGCAGGGATTTCTAGGTCCTAGAAAAGCCACAAGACAGCATTAGAATCCCAGCATGGGAATTAAACCTGCACCTGAAACCCCTGCTGAGTTTCCTGGCACCAGTGTTACGACATATGAATGTTGCAGTAGCAGAGTACCTGGTGGACCCATGCTGAGTTGTCCCAAGAAATCACAATGAGCAGCAGGCCTGATATTGTGGGAGAAGGGAAGGAAGCAGAGACCTAGAAAAGGGGTAGAGTTAGAGAAGGTGGTGGGACATAGAACAGAAAGAGAGAGGGTGAGAGACTGGCTGGGAGCACATGGGATCAGAGAGAAAAAGAGGGTGGGGGGTAAAGCTAAAGAGGGGAGGGTGACTCAGTGAGTAGTCCTTGTTATGAGCTGCTGCAGCTGACTAGCACCTGACAGGTGATGATGCAATCTGTTGCTATGTCCCTGTTAGGAGGACCCTAACAGAATTGTCTATAAGCCAAAAATACGACTTTAAAAGAAAAACTAGAGAGCAGGCAAGCTGCAAATATGACAAAGGCTAAGAAAACAAACAAAAACCCGCACATCTTTTGAATTAGGCATGGAAGTATACAGGAAGGTCCAGCAAACAGCCTATGAAGCCTGATGACATAAACTTTCACAGGAAGAACTAGGAACTCCAGATTCTTAGGAAGGCATACTCAGATCATAGACCATATTCAACAGAAAAACGAATAAGGGAAGGTTCTGCTTTCAGAGTAATTCAAAATAGCTGAGAGATTTAATCTAGCAATGTGAATGTGGCTTTCCTTGCAAAGGCGTGGAGAATGAGGTTTCTGAGAAAAGTATGTGCTCCTATTAAAGGGTTAATTCATCCCTCCTCCCCCATCTCAGCACCCCATAAAGTAAATCTTTCTCTGGCATGGATTCTTGAACAGGGTATTGACAGAGCTAACAGAATTAATATTTTTTCTTTATGGATTTGTTTTCTTGGGTTGGTTGGTGTGGTTGATTTTTATATGGAGTTGGTGGTGGTGATGTAAAGATAGTGGTATTTTTTGATTGTTTCTTTTTCTTTTCATTGTTTCTTTCTCTTTTCTTTCTCTTCTTCTTTTTTCTTTTAAGACAGGCTCTCACTAAATAGTCCAGACTGCTGGAACTTACCATTTAGATTGGATTGGCCTTGAACTCACAGAGATCCACCTGCTGCTCCCTCCCAAATGCTGGGCTTAAAGGCCTATATTTTTCTAAAGTTTCGATATTTTGGAATGTTAGGTCTTCATCCACAGCCAGGGGTAGATTCTAGTCTTTCAAGATAAGAATGAGGCCTTAATGAACTTCAACAGAGCCCTGACTGATCAAAGCTGCTGTGAGTTTCCCCTCATTGAGAAGACAATCTAAAAGGAGAGAACAGACTTAAAGTATTTCCACCATGAGAATTCAATGGTCCATTTTGAATGATTTTCACAGAAAGGGATTCACAGAAAATTCTGGGCTGGCATTTCATCAAAACTCATGGTATCTTCTGGACAGAAGTTAGAGCTCCTTGTACTTCATGTCCTCTGTTCAAGACATCAAAGGTCAAGTCATTGATGCTTTTTATCTAAGGAAATATCTGTTCACTTTTCAGAGTCTTCTTATTCTAAACTCACTAGTCAGATTCTATCTCAATAATACTCAAATTAATATCTCCTATAATTATATATAAGTCCTTAGATGTAAGGATATAGGTGTTCATTCAGTTAGTGACAAAATTTTCAATGAAAAAAATAATAATTATTAGTTTTAACTATGATACCACTAACCATGAGAAATAAAATGTACAAATTTAGACATTCACTCATAATTTTCATTGTCAAATGGACTATCTTTGCCATTATTAAATAGTGTTTTGTAGTTAGAATGGAGCAGCAGACATTAAGCATCTCAAAGTGTCTCATCTCTCACTGAAGAACATTCACAGGGCTGCACATTTTCCTTCTGAGGGAGGCACTGACTTGCTTTTCACACTTTAAGCCGAGAGCACACACCACTGTCTATTCATGTCACACATTCTAACATTTAGAAGAAAGAACTGATGATCATAGCAATTCCCAATCACAGGCTAATTACTAGTTTTGAAAAGAAAGGAAGAAATTTTGCAAATGCTTTAAGTATTTGCTTTTCAGTTTTCCTAACCCAATTGATATAAACCCAGGGTTTATTTTGATAATAACAGTAATTATTAAGAACTTACACATAGTTGTAACATGTGTTAATGTACGTGCTACATTGTTTTGTAAGCTCTTTAAGAGCTGCTAAAAGCACAGCAATACATCAAAAGCTCACCAGTTCTTCTGAGAACTTAAGACAGTTTTCATTTTTAAAAAGAAGGACTATCATTTTGGACAAGTTCACAAAAGGGCTGGTAAAAATATTTCTTTATCAGGGCAATTTGAAACATTGAGATAGACTCACTTCCCCTGGAATATCTCAGTTTAACTTTTCTAAGCTCATTTAGTATTGTTTAGAAGTCAATGGTTAGGCATGAGCATGTTGGTTTCCCTGTATACTTTGTTTTGTTGAGGTACTGTCTGAACACATCCTTTCAGAGATTCTGCTCCATGGTGGCCTGCGCTCTCCTTTCATCTCCAATAGGACAGGCTAAATAGAAAAGAATGGAGCAGGAACTGAAAGTTAATTTCATAACATAATGAATTATGAGAGAGTACAGATATAAATCAATTTTTTCCCTGATTTTAATTTTGTCATGGTGTTCTGTGATAGATTTTTTTCCTGAAGGGAGGCAGCACACATGTTCTCACTCCAGAGAAGTGGTCCATGATGGACCAAAGTTCACCTTGGTGAACCAATGATTTTTCTTTGGCTTGCTTAAAGGAAGGTGGGTGAGGGATTACTAAAGCACCAGAAATTACTCAAAGACAACCATATAATGAACATCAGCATGGGTGACTGACCCCAAATGCTGGAAACTTGGGCACACTGCATAATTTATGGGCAGGCTGAAGAATTCTTACTCCTGGTAGGTCATTGGTCTGAGCCTCTCCCAGACAGTTCACCTACTTTCTGTCTCTCCTAGGTATCCACACTAATCTCTGCTTATTCCACGATGCTGGACTGCTCTCGGCTTCTTGCAGACATCTGTACTTAGTCTTCTGTACTTACTTCATCTTCCTCACGGCTTGGTTCATCTAAGACTCTCAACAGTCTTGACTACTTTTATACTCTTGGATATGAAAAGACCAAATGAATCTGGTCAGTTTCAAGAACTTCTTGAAGCCATTTTGAGTTGCTTACTTTCTGTCTTGATGAGCTCACTGCTGGTTGAGATGCTCCTTTATTGAACAAAGCTGCTATACAACACAAGGCATTTTGAGTTTTGGTGTTGGATGAGTGCATAAAATATATTTCACATTGAAATTGAAAATGTAATGTGAAACTCTCCAGCTTCCTTTCCTGCTCTAACTGTATAGAAATAAGTTTATTGGCGGTACAGACTCATAAATCCAGTTAATTTTGATGTGTGGTGATACTTATTTGCTAGTTGTTTTATAATAAATTATATAAAACAATTTTTTATACTTATCAACTTGTAATCTCTTAAAGGAAAACAAACTGGCAAACCAATACTCAGTAAAGAGAATGCATTCTGTTTTCTGGAAACCATAGCTTCTCGAAAAACAGGTGTATGAGACTTCTTCCTTTGTCAATTTTGTACTTAAGGATTTACTTGAAATCCATTTGGTTCTTCACATGCTGTTACAATCATGATTTTCAGAAAACTAGGGTGTGAAGCAAAGCCATTCTGGGAACTGGGAATTCAGCTCAGGAGCACATCAACCCTCAGGTTTTCGGTGTGATTGCGTTTATCTATATTTAAAATACAAAGGAATCAACACACTGGAAAGTAATTGCTCTGTTGCCATAGGGGAAAAGATTAGGAAAACTGAGTTTGAGGGAGAAACTGCCTGGGTAGTAATCCCTTTTATTATCTACTCTAAGCCATAGATGATTCTATCTAAAGCCTAACAAATAATTATGTCATGAACTATAAGGTCAGAGGACTTGAGCAAGATTGCTAAGAAGTCTCACTATCAGACACTGTCTGTGTTTCTAAGGTCAAGATCTCTCTCTTAAAAGTCTATGTTTGACAGCACTGAATGCTGCACAGATGCTAATGTGCACAGCAGGGGAGAACAATTACAAAAACCATTCATTTACTATGTGATCTCTAAGGACTCTCCTAACTTTAAAATTCTATATCTGTGTCTAAATTAGAGAGTCATTTTCACTGGAATTGACAAAGCTAATCATATACTTTAATTAAGATATTCTTTTTTTTTTAATGAAATGGCTGTGTATCTGTGAAAGAATTTATGTTAATGAGAAACTCAAAATGCATCTGCAAAGCCAGGGTCAGGGATCGGAGAGAACTTTGACAAATGATTAAGATCTTGTGAAGTAAGATTGCTGGTGGAGCTACAGCTATGGCTTCTACAGGAAGAATACATAAAGGCACAGAAGAGGTGAAACAGGAACAAGACTAGGAATAGAGAAGCAGTATACAGCAAAAGCCAAGTTGGACTTGGTGGAAAGGCAGGCAGAGAAAGATAGGCGTCTCATGGTCCTTTTCTCTTAGGGACCTCAGATTTCTTCCATTGGCCTTAATTCCAGACCAACTATCCCTAAATTTACTTTTCTGTGGATTTGAAAATAATTTGAAATCTACTTTTGGTGCCAGGTATCTCCTTAACTTTCAAGACCAACTTGAGTCTACATATCTGTAACATAAAGTAAGAAGCTGTCTTAGTTACTTCCCCATTGTTGTGAAGAGACACAACAAAGGTGATTTAAAGGAGAAAGAGTTTAATGGAGCCAATGGTTTAAGAGGTTGAGTCGATGACCATCATGGCAGTAGGCAGGTAGGTATGACAATGGGACCATAGCTGTAAGCTTGCTTCTAATCTACAATCATAAGGCAGAGGAATAACTATGAATGTCATGGACTCTGAAACCCCAAACCCACAGTGATACACCTTTTCTAACAAGCCAGCAGCTTCCAATCCTTCCTAAACAGTTCCTCCAGCTGGCAACCAGGCATCCCAGTATAAGCTATGGCTGTCATTTACATTCAAACCATCACAGAAGGTCAAAGGTTCATCTTAAAAGTGGAATAAACATCAGTTTCAGGAGCTATTTCTGACCCAAATGTTCACTTGTGCCTTTATATCCTTCCATTTCTTTAATGGAAGATAGTCATGCTGCCTTTTAGAAGCTCTTAAATTTTCTATGGAGAAAGACCTAGGCTCACGTAACCTAGGCTATATGCCCTTTGCCTTTTATATGCTTCTGCCTCCCTGATTGTTAATATTGTAGACATGCACACCTGGCTTTATGAAGTGTTTGTAACCAAACCCAAGAATGTGAATACCTGGTATGCACTCATCTAACTGAGCTACATTCCCAGTCAAATGCATATCTTTTATCCATATATATATTTGAATACATTAACTAGGAAGTGTAAGATATTTAGAGTAGCATCATATAGATTCTGAGAAAGGAGGTATTATACCTATTATGGTAGTCCTATGCACCAGAAGTGAACTTGTTAAACATATGTTAAGAGGAAGAAAGAATGAAAGAGAGGAAAATAATGCTCAAATGTGAATAAAGCAAATGAGAAGTACATGGAAAAGTCAAATGTTCTCTCAAATGTATTAAACAATGAATTTATGTGGATAAGCATACTGCTCCTTACAGATATTCATAAAGAATACTTCTTGCTGTAGGTACCAAGTTTTATGATAAAAGATTCTTTTGTTAGATAAAACTAAACATAAAAAAAAACAAAAGAATCTTTTATCATAAAACTTGGTACCTACAGAAATGTCTCAAGTATAAATACTCAAAACACTTGACTAAAATAATACCCGACTGTATTTTAGTTAATATTTGATGGATCTGCCCTTTCTTTAGTGTTTTTGTTGCTAATGAAAAATAGCAATTTATAGTGTTTGCTTTCAAATACCATTAGAAATATTTTAGAAAACATCAAAATTTTCCAAAATTTTCCAAGTATTACCTGATTGATTTCAGAACAAAACTATGAAATAGTCACTGAAATTGTATCTACTTTAGAATAATTATAGTGATATACTGGCAGAGTAAGTAAGTTTTCCCATGTCAACTTTTAGGTGGTTATTGGCTATATGATGTGAAATCAGGCAGTGATTCTCTGTAGGACATACTGTTACTATGTGTTATATTCCTCTATGTGGTCTCCATGATGAAAATCATAGTTTCAGACCTACACTGATCATCCCATACAATAAAATATAATTAAAATGCATGCAAGGAAATAATTAAAAGTGAACTCATATATGTATATACATTAGAAGTATGAGAAAGGAGGAAGAATTTAACTAGTAAAGTCAAGGTGATAAGAGCTATAAATGGGCAGACTTGTAGTTCTGTGATAGACTGCATGCATTCTTAGCATGCATAGTGTGATCTCAAGATCTAGCACCACAAAATATAGATTTTAAAACCATGAGAATTTAGCACAAGTAAGAAGAACAAGTGAGAAATAGATATTGTGACATTGAGTGGCCCCTGTTGGCAACCAATAAATGCTCTTAAGAGATAGGATGTTACCGGGGAAGGAATTTTAGTTATCATGTTATTTCAGTATCCCAGGTATAGAATGTTGAAATGGTGTGAGAAGCCAAATAATAAAAACACTGCCTGCCCCCTCTCTTTCTCTCTGTGTGTGTGTATCTGTATGTGTGTGTGTGTGTGTGTGTGTGTGTGTGTGTGTGTGTGTGTGTG
>NC_034597.1:101886720-101906963 GCF_900095145.1 Mus pahari
GAGAGAGAGAGAGAGAGAGAGAGAGAGAGAGAGAGAGAGAGAGAGAGAGAGATGCCAGTGATCACGTGAGGACATGTTCTGTCCCCCATGCAAGCATATTGGCATATTGAGGACATGGAGGCTGGAGAACATCTTCATGTGGTTTTCTCTATTGTAGGCCATTGTGATGTTGGAACAGATTCTCTATCTGAACCCTGATTTGCTGTTTTGCTAGACTGTTGGCAGCAAGCCTTCAGGAAGCTCCTCTCTCTCTCTCTCCACATTCTCAGAAGTGGGTTACATGATTATTCTACTGCATCTGCCTTTTCCCTGGGTGCTAGAGATCCATTTTCTAGACCAACATATATTATCACTGAATATTATTACTGACAGACACAGAACCATGCTTCTAAACATTCCCCAGATCCAATCTTCTGATGAAACAAGTATTAAAAAGTCTACTGCCTACCAGCCAGTGAGATTCTGAAGTGTTAGATGTTTCTTTATCTTCCTCAGGTCACATATGCTCAAACAGAATCTTCTTAAGAATCTTCACTACTGATAAAAGTTCATGTTTTTTATTCTTTTTCTTCTAATTATTCAGTAGAGCTCATTTCTATATGATATTATTTTTCATGGAGAAAGAATAGGTGCTCATTGAATGAAAGGTGAAGATCTGAACAGGCTCTTCTGTTGGTTTAGAGAATTCTTGTTTACCCTCCATGTCACAAGGCAAGGCTCTCCTTACACTTAGACCTCTCCAGATCAACTCGATTCACAAAGAAACATTTTCTATTCAAATCTAGGTTAAGCTGTTGAATTACATGTTCCCATGACACATTTGGCACCTCTATAATTACTTGTTCAGTGTCTAACTTTTCAAAATTAATTGCAAATACCATAAGGAATAGACCGTGTTGTGCCACTGGTTCCCTGGTGTCTAGCAATAGTAAATGGCTAACAAGTCATTAAGGGAAATTATGAGGAAAGATTAAGCAATATAAAAATCTTTCCAATATAGCTACTTTCTTTAAAAGCATGAAAGTTACAGGTGATAAATGCAGAACAAATCAGAAGTATGAAAGGTATGCAGAAGAAATACAAGTAAGTGTGGCTTCAAGGTTATTTTCAGAACATTGTTTTAGTATGAGTAGAGGTAGAAGAGAAGATGTAATTGCACCCACTGGTGACAATGGAGGTGTGTCTGCTTTGTGAGGGTCACATATCTTGTGGCCTTGAAACAGTAGAATCATCAATGACTCCAGTAGTGCTTTCATGGCTGCTTTTAAAATATAAAATATATATTACAGACTTTCTATGTTTTAGCTTTAGAAATGTGAGAATCATAAAATCATTACCTATGATCACAGCACAGCTGATAAATCTTACAGGTATTCTAGAAGTCCAGAAAGCGTTATGAAACCCAAGGGTTATGCCTAGGCATAGAAGAGGCATATTCAAGGACAAAATGTGCAGAATATTTAATGACAGAGAGACACTGGAAATTCATGAAGCTGCTCAGGGACTAATGTGCCAAAGAACTTGATGGACTTTGAATTTGATACGCTTTTCTCCCCTGGGTATATCATATTGAAGTTGTCCCTGAGATTCCCACAGTTAATCCTATCATAGGACTTAGAAGAATAGCAAATGGTATCAAAGATATTTCTTTTTACTTAAAATTCTTCCTAGGACAAAGAAAAGAGTTTTAAAATGTGGCTTCCACAATATATATTATTTATTCTCCTTTGTTTAAAAACATTTTTTTGTAGATCTCTCCCAAGTGAATTTTAGCATATAACCAATAACCATTGCCCTTTTGCTCCAGAAAAATCATGTTGAATACAGATTAGTGTAAGGCCCTCTTACAGTGAACTGAAGAGGATAATTTAAAATAAAATAAAATGTTAACCTGCTTTGAATTTTCACCACTCTGGGGACCTGGACTAGATAGTCACTTATTATTGTCTAGTCACGTGACAAATGCCCTTTCACTCTTTAGAAAATGTTTTTGGATCACAGATTGAAATCATGTCCCAATTTTACTCAGTATTCAATGTCTCAAAGGAAGGTTGAAATGCAACATATGACTGTGTACACTAGAAAGAACTCCGTAGCCTCACTGAGGTAAGAACTAGGAACTAAGGTTTTGCATAATGAGGGCATTTAAAGATCCACACAGTGGAAACAAAGAATGCTATCATTTAATAATGCATAGATGTCACAAAGAGGTTTCTAGTTATTCCTTCTACCGTTCAACATCTACATAGAAAAACAAAAAATAAAGGTCCAGAAGAAAACTGACAAGTCTTCTGCTAGGCATAAGACCGTCAGTCAATATTCAAGTTTGGCTCTTGCTGTCAGCTAGGTAACTTTAGACTTTGTCTTATTAAGTTGTTTTGACTTTCACTCACTAAAACAATATTCATATATTTTTCTCAATGTTTATTCATTGAATAACATTTAAAATGTTTCATTTGACAAATGTATTATTCATACAGGATGTACCCATCAACCTATAAAATACTATACTGTCAAAGAAAAGTCCATTTTTAACAATATTTAACAGGATTTTAAAATATATATATATATGTATATATATGTATTGAAATTAAACTACAATTATATCATTTCTTCTTCCCTTTCTTTTCTTCACCCATTCTCATATAGCCCCCTCAATCTCTCTCAGATTTATGGTTTCTCTTTTTGTAAATGTGGATACATGTGCGATTGTTTATCTCTGTATGTTTCCTGTAGACCACCTCAATAACATATTTAGTAACATAACATAACAAATATTAATTATTATTTACAAATCCAGTGCATGAAAATATAAAAGAATGTACAAAACATGTAGTATTATTTAATTATAAGAGATTATTTTTACATATAAATTATGAAATATAAACTTAAAAACTAAGGTGTAAAATTTTTAATCTTAAAAATTGCTAACCAGTTTCTGGTAGTAGTGATTCTTTATCATTGAAAACCTTTCAGAATCGACTCTTACAGAAACAATTATTTTCAAGATTGCATGTCTTTAAAACTGAAAAGCATTTAATGATTTTGTATGTTAGCCATTGCAAAAACACAGCTCATCTCGTCTTTCTTACTGAATGTTTTCTGACCTCAAAGCAAGTGTCACAGCATGGTTCTAAAATTACTTTGACTTTTTCTTAGTGGCATTCCATTAGGCACTTGCTTGTTAGAAAGAGTCATTTCAAAATTATAGATATACATAAGGCTAAAAGGTGTCTTTGTGAGGTAATGAATGCATTGAATAAAGAATTATTTTTATATGTGGGCCAATGGTAACTATCATGAAGAAAAAGTATATACTGAGGCATACCAATAAGGAAAGCATTCAGGAGGGAATGGAAGAATCACATGTCGAATGTTAAAATGGAGCACATATAAAAATACTGCCTCCTAGAACCAAGGATTGTAGTTGTTGCTCCTCCATAGACTACTTCCATAGCAAGGACCAAGCCTTCAATTGAACACATAAAACTACAGATTAAATCAAAACCACAGCATCCTCTTATCCAAAGAAATTCATCATTGCACATATTCATCTCTCCACCTTCTTGAAACTAAGGCATTTGTCAACAACAAAGAGAGAAACAAGGAAGACAGAAGCACATGGATGATTCTATGAGCAGAATTCACTTCCTAGGTGATTATGTCATAGCAAAACACAGATCTCAGAAGCAGAAACAGAGACTCTCCCAGGGCCAGGGAAGACCTCTGTTCTTCTCATGCAGAAAGCAGAAGGATTCACGTGACATGTTTGTGCAGCACAGTCTGAAACAACCCAGTCACTCCACCAAAGGGTACCCTTGGCAGTTGCTGCACTCTATCTCATTTACATTAAAATAGTCATAAGCTTGAATACCAGATCATAGGCCTCAGCAATTTTTCTACTAAAGTTCACAATATAATACTTAATTTTCTGGCAAGTCAGTTCATATTTTGCAATATTTTCCAACACAATTTTGGATACTCTTCTGTCTGTATCACTATTGATTACATTTAAACTTTTAAAATGGCATCATGCATATAATTTTATATTTTCAAGATTCCCTTCTTTGTAAGATGATATATATATATATATATATATATATATATATATATATATATATATATATAATTATTTTTGTTTCCTCATTTGTTTTGTTTTGATTGAGACTAGGAACCAGAACCATGTATCTCAAGCTGGTCTTGGACACACTATGTAGTTGAGGGTGACTTTTGACTTTCATCCTCCCAGCTTTGTCTCCTGAATGATGAAATTATGTCATGCTACGGTACTTAGCTAAAGTTTTATTTAATAACAATACTTAGACCTCCTTCAGTTGATGATATGTCTCAGTCAGAATAGTGTTTGTCATAAAAACATGGGAACCTGACTTTGATTACAAGCACCCATGTATGGTACCTGGCTGTAGGTAGACAGAGACAGGAAGGTCCCTGGGGCTAAATGAACCTATAAATTCCAAGTGCAGTGAGAGACCCTTTCTCAAAGAATTCGATAAGGTGTAACTGGGGAAGATGCCCTGACAAACCTTGGTCTACACACACACACACACACACACACACACACACAACTATACACACATACACAGGCAAAGTTTATATAAGCTCAAAATAGTCTTTATTCTATCACTTCACTAATTTTGAAGTAGGGACAATTAGAAATTTATTTTAGGTGCATTTTTATCCTACAATGGTGGGCCAGGGTCAGAAAGTTTACAGTTGTTTCTGTAAGAAAGGTATAAGACGTAATTGTGAATTTTAGTGTCAAACATTCAGAGTCTGATACTACATGGCAGTATATTGAATGTTTGTGATACTGTTAGCTGATAATGTTTTCCCATTAGATTTTTTATTTATATGAATTGATAGATTTTGCTAGTCAAAATATATGTTTACGTATAAGTAATTACACTGAGCACCACTGGAATGCTTTTAAATGGCTGAAATTCTCTCAAACATTAAAATTCAAGGAAGTAACTTAACTTTTTATATACTAACATTAGACTGAAAGATATTTTCATATTAGTAAATATAAAACACTATACATATCATACTGGGACTTGTGCTTTCTTTTTATCCAAATTATATTATAAATTCAGGACTGGTTATTTTCTGACATTTGTATGCAAAAACACAAATTGATAAAAAAAAAAATGACAAAAACTGATAAGGCATAAGATCATCTAAGTTTCTAGCCATAAATTTTTGCCTGTCAGGAGAGTAAACTAGAAGCGTATCTTCCTTTAAATGCTGAATTTCTCACATTTAGCAAAGAGGTAAAGCCTGGAATCGGTTCCATCAAGGATTAATATATGATGAATACAGAATCCATGACCTTCTGCCTTGGAGGACCAAACTCATTTCCACCAATGCGAGCTTTGATTAAAAGGAAGATAAATGAAAACCGTTTCTTTTGTTCTTTTTTGACCATTTCTGACCAGACATGCACATTTAAATTCCATCTGTTTTTCTCACACAAGTATTCGTTTCTTCCAGTCCCTGCAGTGGCTTAGACCCAGCACAAAGGATGCATGAGATCATTCTGTTTCAAATCTAATTAGAAAAGATAAGGAGGAAAAAGTTAACTAAAAAATAAGCCAGAAAAAGAAGTGGATAAGAGGGAAGTCTGGAGGGAGTTCTGATTAGAGACACTGGATGTGTCAGGAGCTACTTGCTCTTTCTGCACAGAGAAAAGTTTGGACTGGAGGGAGATCTCTGAATTTTTAAATTGGAACACATGGATTGTCGGGTACGGGGCCCTTTGTCATCACCAGCAGGATGATGGGAAAGTTCTCATTAACTAGAGATAATACCGACTTCATTATAGGTCAGAGAGCAGTTCTCAACCTGTGGCTTGCACCCTTTTGTGAGGACCAAACAACCCTTCACAGGGTTTGCCTAAAACTATTCCTACGTCATTAGGGTTCAAAACAGTAACACAACTACAGTTATGAAACAGCAACGAAAAATAACTATATGATTTAGGGTCACCACAACACAAGTAACTGTAATTAAAGGTCATGGCATTACAAAGGTTGAGAATCACTGGTCTAGATCATTGAATAGCAAAACAATGGGAAATAAAGTTCGGTCTATCAACACAGCTTGTCCTTAGGTTAGAAAAATAAAAGTTCAACACTTTCATTTGATAGCTCATTTAATCAGGTCAGTACTTCTTATATGAAATTTAATATATTAATTTTTTTACTAGTTCTCTTTACATCCTGCTCACTGCCTCCCTCCATGTGACTGTCTCCTACAATCGTTCCTTCTCCCCCTCCCATTCTCCTCTGAGCAGGTGGAGCATCCCCTGGGTACCCCACCCACCCTGGAATAGTAGTCAGTACTTTTGAAAACAGTTTGCAAATAACTCATGCATTTTATTTTGAAACAACCTTTTCTGTATGTGGAAAAAAAATATATATATGTATATATGTATATGTATATGTATATGTATATGTATATGTATATGTATATGTATATGTATATGTATATGTATATGTATATATATATCCCGCGATACCCTGCGATATATATGGGATATATATTCAGGGGTGACCACATGGCTTGGGCATCCTATACAGAATCTGGTCATTGGAAGAAACCTATTCTCCCTCTGCTGACAGCCATTGGCTACTTGTAGTTTTCCATCCATGGATGGAGCCATGTGGACTTTCTCTTATCTCTGGTGTTATGTCAGCTGGTAATGTCCTTATTTTGGTCATTTCCAGATAGTAATATTATTAGCAGAGTTCATGGAATCTGCTTCTCTGCATTTCTCCTATAAAGAAGATGCTTATACCTAAGAGCAGAAGACCACCAGGACGTGTGGCTCCAACAAAGTCTTTGTCCCCTCTTCTGTGATTTTTCCCTGAACCTTGAGTTTAGAAGAAGCATTGCAGATGTGTCACTTGGGACTGAGTATTCCACAATCTCCTCTTATCTGTATTGTGATGATTTGCAGACCTGAGAAATAGTCGTTTACCCCCCCACACACACACACACACAAACAAAAATAAAATGATGCTTCTTTGAAAGGTGAGAGCTACACTTAACTGTCAGATATTTGCTAAGAACATAAAGTGAATAATTTTATGAAATATATAAAATAACTATTAGAATGACGGTTTTATGTGTTAGACATAGGAAAATGTATCCTGGATATGAGTTGGCCACATATTTCCCGTTATCTAGCATTTTTATTTTATTCAGTTATGGCTAGGATGTTTTACAGAAAATGCTTCATGAATAGAAAAAAAGAGCACATAGTTTTTATAATTTTGCCTCAGATAGGGTTTCAATTGATGTGGAGAGACACCATGGCCACAGCAGCTCTTATAAAGGAAAATATTTAATTGGAGCTAGCGTGCAGTTTCAGAGGTTCACTCCATTATCATCATGGCAGGAAACATGATGGCATGCAGGCAAAGGAGGAGCTTAGAGTTCTACATCTTGATCTGCTGGCAATGAAGGAGACTACCCTATTAGGCCTAGCTTGAGTATATGAGACTTCAAAGCCCACCTCCACATTGACACACTTCCTCCAACAAAGCCACATTTCCCAGTAGTGTCCTTTCTTTTGGGTCAAGCATTCAAACACTTCAGTCTACGGGGACCAATCTATTTATACCAACAGAAATGACAGTGAAAAAATGTCATATGTACAATTTCCTACAATTCCACAATTTTCTTTTGTTTATAACTAAATAAAATGCCCATACATGTATATACCATATTGTTACTATCTGCTCATTTGTGGATAAACATATCTAGGCTTATTCTACTTTCTTGCTATTGATAATATAGCAACAATAAACAAGATGTACAGATATCTTTGCAGAGTCATTTGGGTATATATGCCTAGGAGAGGTAGAAATGGGTTGTAAGGTGGTTTTATTTTTAAATATTTGGAGAGCTTTCATACTTACTCTTGTAACAGTTGGGCCAGGTTACCCAGTGAATAGTAGCCCTTCTTTCTCAGAGCTCCAGCTAGTATTTGCTGTCCTTCAATTATCATTCTTTGAATTCCTCCATTTCATTTTTCAATTTAAAATTATAATATAATTTTATTACTTCTCCCACCTCTTTGTTCCCTCCAACCCCTCCCATCCCTATTTTTGACCATTTAAAAAAAAAAAAAACTACTGATTCTTTTTATTCATTAATTGTTATTACATATATTTATATACAATCAAGCAAAAAACACAATTGTGGATCCCAATAACTGTGAACACAGTCACAGATTTTAATATGAATTTTCTTCTCTTAAATTTTTCTCTTTTTAATTAATCACTTTATTTATTTACATATCAAATGTTATCCCCCTTTTTGGTCTCCCCTCCACACACCCCCAACTCCATCCCCTTCTCCTTTGCTTCAGAGAGGGTGCTTCTACACCTACCTACCCATTCTACCCTTACCCCCCTAGCATCTAATTTCTTGGGTCAACAAATCTCCACAGGAGGTTTTATGCTTTGCTCCTCAACTAAAGATAGTTTAGAACTAAGTACTTTCTTTAACATCTTTAAGTAAATGATGATATCCTTAAATATGAATAATTTGAGTGGAAGCTGTCTGACCAACAAATGAAGACTGATGATCCCTATTTCAATCTGTACATTTAGAAAAATAATCCATGTAGAAGAATATTGAAAACCAGTTAGCACTATGGCTAATTCTTATGGTTAGGTTAGACTACTCAATTACTAGTTTATTCAGAGTTTACATCATGGACTGATACTGATTGTTTTAAAGATTTTCCTATACATTTTGAGATGAATGTGAGTTTGGGGTTGATGATTTTATGTCTATGTTACGCTTGTTATTTATAAATATGAATTATATTGCATGTTTGGAATGAAAAAGACTTGAGCATCTTACTGAAGTGTTATGAATTGGATTGTTATTACCCCAGAGAGGATTTTTATATATACACTTATCAGCTGTATTTTCTCTTTTGTTGCTTTGGTTGTATAATTGTGTTCTGAAGTTTTGAAGTCAGGATAATATTGACTTTGTACAGTGATATTAGAAGCATTCCTTTACTTTAAATTTCCTGGATTTTTTTTTTGGAGGAGCATTGATGTCAATTGTTTTTAATGATCAGATAAAGTCATCATTAAATTTGTGTAATTCTGAGCTTCCCTTTGCTGGAAGAGTTTTAAAATTGCTTTAATCTCATTGCTCACTATTGATTTATTTATTCTTTCCATGTGTTGGCTCAATTTGTTGGGTCATGTGTATTTAGAAGTTTATTGTTGTCTTCTAAATTTTTAGTTTATTAGATTACAATTTTTCAAAATTATTTGTAAAAATCTCTATTTAAGTCACATATTTTCATTTTGTACCTCATTTAATCAGTTTCTCCTTTTTTTTTTATTCTTGTTAGTTTGAATACATCATTGTTACTTATTGTCTTTGTTAGGGTTTTACTACTATGAACAGACACCATGACCAAAGCAACTCTTATAAGAATACTTAATTTGGGCTGGCTTACAGGTTCAGAAGTTCAATCCACTATCATCAAGGCAGAAACATGGCAGCATCCAGGCAGGAATTGTGCAGGGGGGACTGGGATTCTTCATCTGAATACTGCTAGGCAGCTAGAATGAGGGTTTAAAGTACGCACCCACGGAACACACCTACTCTAACAAAGACACACCTACACCAACAAGGCCAAACCCTCTAAAACTTGCACTCCCTGGCTGAGCACATACAAACCATCACACTTACCTTAAATGATGTGTTGTCCTATGTTTTCATTTTCATTGGAGTATAGAATATTTTTAATTTTTAAAAATTCTTCAAACACTTACTGTGGTAGTTTATAAAATAATGCCCCATAGGTTCATATATTTGAATATCTGATCTACTAATGGTGGGAAGTTTAGGACAGATTAGAAGGTGTGGCCTTAGGAGATCACAAGGCACAGGAATTGTGGAGCAGTTGGGAATAGGAGTCTTCTGGTTACCATCTGCACCCAGGAGCTAAGCCTGTTCCAGAGCCCTCTGCAAATCCTGCCAGGAAAGAGCTGGTCTCCCAAGAATGCTTTCACTCCTAAGCTGAGAGGTAAGACCACCACTTTTGCTCCAATAACTGTCCAAAGTGGGATCAGCTAGGAACACACAGAGCACAAGGACAATGGGGAAGCTGGGGACAGGATCCTTCAGATATCCAACTTTACCCCAGAGCTAAGGCGGTCCCACAGCCCTCCACACCCAAACCCCAACCAGGAGGGAGCTGGTCTCACCAGGAAAGCTGACACATCTAAGAAAACAGGCTTAGAGTCCCACAGGAGGGACAAGCTCCAGTCAGAGACAGCAAGTACAACTAACACCAGAGAAAACCAGATGGCAAAAGGCAAGCACAAAAACTTTACCAACAGAAACCCAGGCTTCTTGGCAATTTCTGAACCCAGTTCTCCCACCACTACAGCAAGTCCTGGATACCCCAACACACCAAAAAAGCAAGATTCTGATTTGAAGTCACAGCTTATGATGATGATAGAGGACTTTAAGAAGGACACAAGGAACTCCCTGAAAGAAACAGAACAACACAGGTAACCAGGCAGAAGCCTTGAAGACAAAACACAAAAACCCTTAAAGAAATCCAGAAAAACACAGCTAAACGGGGGAAGGAAATAAACAAAACCACTCAGGATCCAAAAATAGAAATAAAAACAATAAAGAAATCTCAAAGGAAGACATCCCTGGAGATAGAAAACCCAGGAAAGAGATCAGGAGTCATAGACACAAGCATCGCCAACAGAATACAAGGGATGGAAGAGAGAATCTCGGGTACAGAGGACAACATAGAAAACACTGACACAACAGTCAAAGAAAATGCAAACTTCAAAAAGCTCCTAACTCCAAACTTCCAGGAAATACAGAATACAACGAGAAGACCAAACCTAAGGTTAATAGGTATAGAAGAGAGAGAAGATTCCCAACTTAAAGGGCCAGTAAATATCTTCAACAAAATTATAGAAGGAAACTTCCTTAACCTAAAGAGATGCCATGAACATATAAGAAGCCCACAGAACTCCAAATAGATTGGACCAGAAAAGAAATTCCTCCCGTCNCATAATAATCAAAACACCAAATGCACAAAACTAAGAAAGAATATTAAAATCGGTAAGAAAAAAAAAGGTCAAGTAACATATAAAGGCAGACCTATCATAATTACACCAGATTTCACCAGAGACTATAAAAGCCAGAAGATCCTGGGCCAATATCATACAGACCCTAAGAGAACACTAATGTGAGCCCAGGTTATTATACCCAGCAAAACTCTCAATTATCATAGATGGAGAAACTAAGATATTCCATGACAAAAACAAATTTACACAATATCTTTATATTAATCCAGCCCTACAAAGGATAATAGATAGAAAACTCCAATACAGAGAGAAAAACTACAACCTAGAAAAAGCAAGAAAATATTTTAACAAACCAAAAGGAAGATAGCCACATAAACCTAATTCCACCTCTAACAACAAAGATAACAGGAAGCAAAAATCAATTTTCCTTAATATCTCAATACCAATAAACTCAATTACCCAATTAAAAAACATAGACTAACAGACTCTGGGTACATAAACAGGACCCAGCATTTTGCTACATATAGGAAACCCACCTAAGTGACAAAGGCAAACACTACCTCAAAGTAAAATGAGGGAAAACAATTTTCCAAGCAAATGGTCCCAAGAAACAAGCTGGAGTAGCCATTCTAATATCGAATAAAATTGACTTGCTACTGAAAGTTATCAGAAAAGATAAGAAAGGACACTTTGTAGTCCTTAAATGAAAAATATCTACCAAGATGAATTCTCAATTCTGAACATCTGTGCATCAAATGCAAGGGCACCCACATTCATAAAAGAAATTTTACTAAAGCTCAAAGCATACTCTCATAGAAGCAGGGGGAGAGGGGATGGTATAGGGGGGTTTCAGAGAGAAAGCCAGGAAAGAGGATAATATTTGAAATGTAAATAAAGAAAATATCTAATAAAAAAAATTTTTAAAAAAAGGTAAAGCAAAGCAAAGAAAAAATGGAGGCGTGGCCTTGTTGGAAGAGGTATGTTACCTTAGGTGGCCTCTGGGGTTTCAGAAGTCCTCCCCCTTCACCCCATGTCTCCAATTTCCACGTAAGAGGTAAACTCTCACCCATTACTCCAGTGCAGTGCCTGTCTAGTGCCACTGAAATCAAGCTCTAATTAAATGGCTTCTTTTATAAATTACCTCGGTCGTACCATCTCTTCACAACAATAAGAAAGTAACTAAAAAAATCCCCTGATTTTTCTCTTCAATGTTGTTAGTAATTAAATTTGGTATTTACATTCTCATACTTGCATGAAATTCATTCTAATTATTTTCTTCTCTTACTTCTCTCAAATCCCCCTCTGCCCTACAAATCTCTTTCCCAAATTCAGAGATGTTTTGAGACCCACTAGGTTTACTCAAGTCCCTCAGTGTGATGATGAGTCTGGGACTGTTTATTGGAATCTGGTACAGCTTACTAGTGGATTTACAACACAGGAAAATGACTATGAGTTTCTCAGAAACTTACAGTAGCTCATATAGTACAGCATGGTAAGATAGAGTCTTATGATCCCTCCCCCACCTTAAACAGATTTTGATAAGGCCAGTCTTGCTCAGGCCTGGTGCGGGTAACTATAGCAACTATGAGTTCAGGGTTGCAATAGTTGCATCATGATTAGAAGATTACATTTTAAAATCCTTATCCCTATCTTTTAGTTTCTACATTCTTTCTGGTCCCTCTTTGATAATGTTCATGAAGTATGAAAGAGGATGGTACAAATGGCTAAGGGCTGAGCCTCAGCCAACACTTACTTTCAGCACCTTAAGAATTAGAGGTCCTCTGTATTTGTCACCATCCACTGCAAAGACTGAGAGCAGCGGTGGTCCAGCTTATGAGCATAAATATTTAGAACAAAAATTTGCCATTATGTCAAATTGAACAATAGTAGTAAGATTCCCCTAGGGTCAATGAGCTCCACATCTGTGTTTTGGACAGGTTTTATAGTAGCATACATTGGTTCCTGCGGGTGGAGTGGACTTGCATTGAAATACAAAATAACTACTTAGCTTATTTTCATAATTGTTACACTAATGTTATATAAATATGAACATTTTGCCTGGTTGGTTGGTATTGAAGTTCTTGGAGGTCAAATTTGAGTAAAATCATTGTAGCATTTATCCCCCAGCACACTATGTTGTATATTCAGGCAAGAAACAAGTTTCAACTCATTTTATTTATATTTTGTTACTAAGGGGTGCCTCCACCAATTCCATCTTATATCCACCAATTGGTCTGTGTGTCATTTATGCTCTGTCAAGTAGCATGTCACTTGTATTCTTGTTAATAATCCCAATAAAATCATTGGTTTACCAAGTTGGTCTTTGGTGGAACCTGTACTTAGGTCTATCTTTACTTCTCTATCTGTGGTGACTAGATATTTGATCTTGTATCCTTAGATATAATGTCATACAATACCTACCAGTGTAGCTTGACATATCAGAGTTTACTATTATTCCAACTCCTCACAAACAGTTTAAGCCTTGAAGTAACTGCAGATTTCTCTACTTCTAGAGTCATTGATCTGTTGCCATCAGGTCTTCCTGTTGTCTTTTGGTATGGCAGCTATGGGAGCCCCTGGATCTTCTTTTGGAGTTAAAGACATTTTCATTTCTCTTTGCAATAACTCGTTGTTCCTCAGTGGTGTCCAGTTGTCCTATCACCTCTGTATTTTTTGAGCTTTACTATTTTTCATATCTTATGTGGATTGGATATATTTCATTTGTTACCCTAACTTTTTATTAAGGAGTCACAAAAAAGACAACATGCCAACTAACCCCATGATAGTAGAAAAAACAAAACAAAACACAAGTTTATAATGCCCATGTTCTTGATCAGTTTGACAGTTGTGAATTTCTGATTTGTTTTCTCCTTCTGTTTATTTGAATAAAGTATTATATCGATATCTGTGTATTGTTTTTACCAAATCCTGCAACCTCCCATCAGAGGTTTAATCACTAATAAGCAAGAAATACCTATTCATCACCAGATAACATCTATCTTGTTTCTTTGGCATCTTTAGCTAAGAGAGTTAAGGCCATACCATCATAAATGTGCCATTTTAACATTACATAATGAAAACTTGTACATAAAAATGGTAACAAAGGATCAAAATTAACTTTTTTATATTATGTTTGTTGGCAGTCTTTGGAATGTTTCTTGTAAAAGAAATTGGATTCAGCTGCACAAATGTACACTTCCATTTGCTGTTTGACCTGAGATAAGTGCTCATTACAGAGGTTAAGCACACTCTTTAAGTCCAGAAAACTGCTAAATAATGGAACAGTTTCAAATGGAAGTCTTAAGTTTTAAGTCAGAGTCTTTCATATGGAAATAATGGAAATG
Organism: Mus pahari; assembly: GCF_900095145.1. Lineage (NCBI taxonomy): Eukaryota > Metazoa > Chordata > Mammalia > Rodentia > Muridae > Mus > Mus pahari. Next base: position 101,901,179 of record NC_034597.1, read on the forward strand.
CACTTTGTGTTGATGAGATTATTTGTGAATTCCTAAAATCCCTTTGAGTAGAAGGATACGTGTACAATTGATGAACAGAAATCTTGCAAGTGAAAGAAACACTGGAGAAACAACTGATTTCCTTTATTAATTAAATGTTTAAAATTTTATAACAGATACATAATGTTGAGACAGTCTGGTTGCTTTGTTGTTGGTGTTTTAGAAAAGTTATGATATAGCCTCTATAACTTTATCTTTGTTAAAGTCATGGCTTGATAGAGATCATTTGATTCATTTCATTGCCAAAAGTAGTGAATGGTTGAAACATTGTAGCTCATTTCTAGTTAACTTGTTAATCTCTCAAAGTTGTACAAATATTGATTACATAATGGTTTATTACTAATGATATAATACCAGCACAACTGGTCAATCTATAACAGCTCTCCTGACCTCTACCTACCCAGTTTCCATTGTAGGAGGATGCACAGGGTTGGCCAAGTGTGTGCACAGAAGACTGCATTCATATAGGAAGAATCTATCTTTCAAACTCACTACTTAGATAGCTTTGCAAGCTTATTCCAGGATGGAGTGATATAAAATCTTTGTGAGTACCATGAAGATGGTTTCAATATACTAATAAGAATAGATGATTTTAAGCAAATTGTGTAGTTGCTCACTAATTGCTTATTGGGCCTACTTCATAGAAAGTCAGCTTCAGGATCTATATTTGTGTATATTATTTGTGTATACTATTTGTGTATTATTACAGTGAGGATGGAGATCATCATTAAATAGCGAGGTGATTAGTTAGGCATGCTTTTCTATTGGATGACAGTATCATAGGACTTACTCAGGTAGAGAGAAGGGTTTAGTGGGAGTTATCCTAAACCTCCTAATTTTTAGTGATTCTTGGTTAAATATATCTAGGAAAAACATCTTCTCTTGTACTCTTCAAGGCCATACTAGGTATGGCCACAGCAAACCTTTTTTCTTCTATACCTTGAAGAATAAGTTTTCTAAACTATCTTTGTTCAAATAGAGTTGATTCTACAAATGAGACAAAATGACAGAATTGTAAATATTACACTGAGAATGATCATCTGGTCATTCTTATAAGTAAACATACGAGGAACTGAAGCCCAAAGCAATTAAATGGCATGTTCATGGTCATATATTTGATCAGAAATAGAACTAACACAAGAGACCTAATTCTCATCTAGGTTTGACTTGCCTTCCTCCACACTACTGACAATGAGATGAATCCATCTCACACCTCTCAATTTTGTGCTAAGAAAAGTGCTGCCATGGCATTGTTTGAAAACAGCCTACTGCAAATCTTGTGAAGCATTAAGAAAAATGAATACTGGTTGGTCTTTGTTTTCTTTCTTTTCAATTTGAAACAATGAATATAAAGCTCCAATGTAATTAATGCTTAAAAAATATCCCTTAAGTTTAACTGGACTCACACTACTCATGAAGACAAAGAACACTCTCTGGGTCCAGTAAAGCAATTACAGAAACAAACAATTTCTCTTCAGCAAAATAAAATAGATCCAGGGGAAAGGCCTATTTATATCTATTTCCCCTGAGGCCTTTTTTCCTGTATGGAATGAGCCTCAAGGAGAAATGTAAATATAGGCTTGGATGACTCAATTATGTAAATGTACTAATTATATATGGAGAGGATTCTATCTCATGTGTTTCTTTTTCTTTCTTACTAGCTCTGTTTTTAGATATGTTTTCTAGAGGTTTGAGAAAGTGAATATTTTAACATGGACAACCATTAGAAATATAGGTCCATTAACCCTGTCCTCAACACATAGATGGTCTTTCATAAGATACAATGCAATGTTAGTCTCAGGGACCATTACAATAGTTTTTCATGGACTCTCAAGATAATTTGAAAACACTGATTTGTTATGGCCTTAGAAGTAGGCTATTAAAACTTTGATAGTATGCTAAAGGACATTTTGAAGATGGTGTTCCCTCTTCTTGGTCATGATCACTACTGACCTTTACACACTAACTATGTCACACTGTTGATAAATGATAAGGTTAGAACTGTCACTTTCTTTTTGCATGTATATGTGTTGGTATTTACATATGGGTGTATGTGTATATGTAGGTGGGTATGTGTGTATCTCTTATTTTGAGATGGTCTCTCATTGACTTGTAGCTCATCAATTCAGCCAGACTGACTGTCCAGTGAGCCACAGGGCTCCACTCAATTCCACCATATTAAGACTGGGAGAACGAGAGGAGGGGGAAGAAATAAGGGGGCAGTATCAGGAATTGTAGGGTATGTGAGAGATGTACAGAGGGTCGGGAAATAGAATAAAAACATGTAGCAGGTGGGATGAGAAACTGGGGATAGCCACTGGAAGGTACCAGACACCAGGGAAATGTAAGACTTCACCAGGGATGACTTTAGCCGAAATGCACAGAGAATGAGGAGACAGAATCTGTAGAGACCACCTTCAGTAGATAGGCACATCCCACAGTGGAGGGGTTTTTCTGTATAACCCTGGCTGACCTGGAACTCACTCTGTAGACCAAGCTGGCCTTGAACTCAGAAATCCATCTACCTCTGCCTTACAAGTGCTGGAATTGAAGGCATGAGCCACCATTGCCTGTTACATCTCAAAGATTTTAACCCAGAAATATTCTTGGCCAAAGGGAGAAGAGGGACAAAAAATGGAACAGAGACTGAAGGAAGGGCCATCTGGGAACTGCCCAACCTGGGGATCCATCATGTCTGCAGACACTAAACCCAACACTGTTGCTATAGTTAAGATGTACTTATTGATAGCAACGTGGTGTGGGGGTTTCTTGGCAGGTCCAGCCAGAAACTGGCCAATGCACATGTGGATGCTTAAACCAAACATCAGACTGAGCTCAGGGTACCTTGTAGGGGAGTTGGTGGAAGAACTGAAGGAGCAGAGGGGGATGGCAACTCCATGGGAAGAACAAAATAGGCTTTCCTGACTACCCAGTTCTCGAAGAGATGAGACCACTAACAGAGGAGTGTACCTGGAAGAATCCATGCCTCCAGATACGTATGTAGCAAAGGATGGCCTTGCCTGACAGCAATGGGAGGGGAGGCCCTTGGTTCAAAGGAGGTTTGATGCCCCAGTGTAGAAGGATGCTGGAGCAGTTGAGTCAGAGAGGGGGTTGGTGGGGGAGCACCCTCATAGAGGCAAAGGGGAGAGGGGAGGGCAGATGTTGAATGGGAATTTGGTGAAGAGATAACTGGAAAGTGGGATATCAGTTGAGATGTAAACGAGTGGAGTGATTAATAAAAAATAACTATATAAATATATTTAGCAACATTTTTGAAATAGTAATGGTCCTTAAAATCTAAACATGCAAAAGAAATAACCAAATAGTCAGCTACACAACAGAATTAAAGTAGTATTAAAATGGGTTATATATAATTGCATGAAAATATATCCATATTTTATGCACACATATATAAAGTTACAAAGCATTGTATATAGGATGAATAAACCTCTAGGCAAATTTTAAAGAGAGAGAGAGAGAGAGAGAGAGAGAGAGAGAGAGAGAGAGAGAGAGACTGGGCAAAAAGGAGAATGCCACCATGTTCACCAAGTTTACATTCTGGAGAAGGCACTCTCTTTACTGCTTCATTTCCCTTCAACCATGAAATCTAACATTTTGATCAGTACATTCTTTATTGTAAATATACATGCCTATAATAAGGAAGGAGAGGAGAAGGAAGAGGAAGAGGAGGAAGGAAGGAGAAGGAGGGAGAGAGAGAGAGAGAGAGAGAGAGAGAGAGAGAGAGAGAGAGAAATCATAAGATTATTTTTAAATTCCTTATTTATGCAAAAATTGAAAATCATTCTGATATTCAAAGCAGTTGAAAGAACTGTGACGTCTTAGTGTTGTTGAGTAGAGAGAGTAGATGTTCAAGGATAATTGATTATATAATGTTTGTCAGCCACTTTCTGATTAAAGAATACCCAGGAAGGTGAATATGTATTTCTCAGAGGAATGAAAGGCTCAGGATCAGGGTGAGGATCTGGGATTAGGCAGTGCTAAACTGAGCATCTTCAGAGACTTTGTTAAAATATAAACATGCAGCTATAGAACATAGAGCAACTACCATGTTCTTTTTTATTTTAGCTACTAATTTTTCATGCCAATACACAGTTTTAGTTTTCTTAGATAAAACATCCATGTATGTGGGGCAGTGAACTGTGCACAGACAGGCTGGTCCCCAGTCAAGCACAGTCCCTGAATCCCAGAGACCCTAAGGGACAGTAGGTGTTCAGCCACACCTCTTGGACCCCTGGTTCCTGTCACAGCTACACCCTCCCACAGCCCCCCACAGAGAGGGGAGTGGCCATTGGCCATGTAGGCAATACCCTAACCTCCTAGTATTCTGTCTGAACTCCATCCCCACAGTCACCTGGCAACAGCTAGAATGGCCCAGCCCATTTTAGAAGGAGCTGCTTCCACCCCCTAATTCTCTTGTTCTTACTCTTGCTCTCCTGTTTCCACTCTCTCCCCATGCCCTTCTCCCCTCTCTCCACATGACCATGGCCAGCTTCTAATTCACTACTCTTCTCCCTCTCTCTGCCTTTCTACAATAAATGCCTTAATACCATGCACTTCTTCTTTTCTTTTTTAAAAATTATTTTATTAGATATTTTCTTCATTTACATTTCAAATGCTATACCGAAAGTCTCCTATAACCTCCCCTTACCCTGCTGCCCTAATCACTCAATCCCACTTCTTGGTCCTGGTGTTCCCCTGTACTGGGGCATATAAAGTTTGCAAGACCAAGGGGCATCTCTTTCCAATGATGGCCGACTAGGCCATCTTCCACTACATACGCAGCTAGAGACATGAGCTCTGGTGGTACTGGTTAGTTCATATTGTTGTTCCACCTATAGGGTTGCAGACCCCTTTGCTCCTTGCGTACTTTCTCTAGCTCCTCCATTGTGGGCCCTGTGTTCCATCCAATAGATGACTCTGAGCATCCACTTCTGTATTTGCCAGGCACTGGCATAGCCTCACATGAGACAGCTAGATCAGGATTCCTTTAGCAAAATCTTGCTGGCATGTGCATTAGTATCTGAGTTTGGTGGCTGATGATGGGATGGATCCCTGGGTAGCATAGTCTCTGAATGGTCCATCCTTTCGTCTTAGCTCTAAATTTTGTCTCTGTAACTCCTTCCATGGGTATTTTGTTCCCTATTCTAAGGAGGAATGAAGTATCCACACATTGGTCTTCCTTCTTGATTTTCTTGTGTTTTGCAAATTGTATAGCAATTGTGATTAAAAACTGCATGGTACTGGTACAGCTACAGAAAGGTAGATCAATGGAATAGAACTGAAGACCCAGAAATGAACCCACACACCTATGGTTACTTGATCTTTGACAAGGGAGCCAAAACCATCCAGTGGAAAATAGACAGCATTTTCAACAAATGGTGCTGACACAACTGGTAGTTATCATGTAAGAAGAATGTGAATTGATCCATTCTTATCTCCTTGTACAAAGCTCAAGTCTAAGTGGAAAAAAGAGCTCCACATAAAACCAGAGACACTAAAATTTATAGAGGAGAAAGTCGGGAAAAGCCTTGAAGATATGGGCACAGGGGAATAATTCCTGAACAGAAAAGCAATGGCGTGTGTATTAGTATCTAGGTTTGGTGACTGATGATGGGATGGATTCCCGGTTGGGGTAGTCTCTGGATAGTCCATCCTTTCATCTTAGCTCTAAATTTTGTCTCTGTACCTGTATCCTTTCATGAGTATTTTGTTCCTTATTCTAAGG
>NC_034597.1:101906974-101908438 GCF_900095145.1 Mus pahari
TGTCAATAAGACAAAAAGGCCACCAACTGATTGGGACTAATATCCAATACATACAAAGAACTCAACAAGCTGGACTCCAGATATTCAAATAACCCCATTAAAACATGGGGTAAAGAGCTAAACAAAGAATTCTCAACTGAGGAGTACCTAAGGGCTGAGAAACACTTGAAAAAATGTTCAACATCCTTAGCCATCAGGGAAATGCAAATCAAAACAACACTGAGATTCCACCTCACACCAGTCAGAATGGCTCAGATCAAAAATTCAGGTGACAGCAGATGCTGGTGAGAATGTGGAGAAAGAGGTACACTCCTCCATTGCTGGTGGGATTGCAAGTTTGTACAACCAGTCTGGNAATCAGTCTGGTGGTTCCTCAGAAAATTGGACATAGTACTACCGGAAGATCAAGCAATACCTCTTCTAGGTATATACCCAGAAGTTCTTCCAACTGGTAATAAGGACACATGCTCCACTATGTTTGTAGCAGCCTTATTTATAATAGCCAGAAGCTGGGAAGAACCCAGATGTCCCTCAACAGAGGAATGGATACAGAAACTGTGGTACATTTACACAATGGAGTACTACTCGGCCATTAAAAACAATGAATTTATGAAATTTTTGGGCAAATGGATATATATGGAGGATATCATCTTGAGTGAGGTAACCCAATCAAAAAAGAAGTCACTAGATATGCACTCACTGATAAGTGGATATTAGCCCAGAAACTTAGGACTTCCTCTTTTCATAGGAATCTGCCCTGCTGGAGCAATGGAGCAGGTCTTCCCCTAAGAAGTCCTGAGTGTAACCTCCTACAGGGAGGTCTCATAGCATTTCCAGCCACAGCTGCCACCAACACAAGCCACCCACAGAACAAGCCACCAGGCAAGCCATGGACTCTCTTATCCCCATGGTAACCTCCCAGAATCCTCTTACCCTTTTCCTCTTGACCCCAGATCAGGGTCCACCCACGGGCCCTACTCCATTCTCAGCTCTTCTGTGACATCCAGAGGCATCTGAGGTGTCCAAGACTGAGAACATGATGTCCCTGACCTCCATGCAGCCCAGGGACCCCAGAACAGGCTCTTCTACAGCACCCATCAGCTCTGTGGTGCCCCAGAGTCTGAGCCTGACTCAGGCAGGTCCTTGGGGGGCCCCCAGACTGTGCCTTCCCTACCTCCGGAACTGGGTCCTGTGGCTTCTGGAGGTGCTGTTGAGGATGAGTGCAGTAAGACTTCCCAGGTCCACCAGTTCCCAGTGTCCAAACCTTGGTCCAGACACAGGACGTCATTTCTGACCCACATCTGGCAGCCAATGTGTGGGAGAACCAGCTAAAGCCTCAGCTGGGACCCACACACAGGGAGACCCACATAGGAACTCCAGATTGCCCAAGACCATGAGTACCTGACCTAATCTCTCTCTCTCTCTCTCTCTCTCTCTCTCTCTCTCTCTCTCTCTCTCTCTCTC
>NC_034597.1:101908688-101922233 GCF_900095145.1 Mus pahari
TCCCTCCCTCCCTATCCCCCTCCCCCTCCCTCCCTCTTCCTCCTTGTGTTCCTGGCCACCTTCTTCACCCTCCTCCTTTTGACTCTTAGCTACACTCTCCAAATCTCATTTTAGCCTGAGTTAACCAGCTCTACTTCCAGTGGCGACTAGTCTCTACTCTCTGCCCGCCCTCCAGCCCCCCACCAGGGCTCCTCTGGTGATCCTTTTCAGAAGGCAGCATCTGCCCTTAACTCTGATTCCTCTGTTTGCCAGCGAACACACAGTTCCCTGATGTCCCTGTGGGCCAAAAGGCAGGATTCGAATTCTCACACTGGCCAGCAGGCTACCACCCACTTTGGCTAGACAGTCTTTCACTCCCTCTGTCCCTGACTGTGCTATCTGTACTTATTCCTAGGAGCTTTTCTTCAAGGTTGGCCTTTCATCTCCTGCTTTCCAAGAAAAGCAAGCAGGGAAAACAGGAACCTGTCTGCAAGAGCACACAGTCACCTCCCGGCAGAGCGGGCCCCTCCCTTCCCCCACCTAAGCCCACCAAAGAAAACCCGCACCTGAGGCCCTTAAGCCAAAGGTTTTCAGGCTTTGTTTAAATGCTTGAAAAAAATCAAAAACAAAAATAATGCTTGTTCTTCCTAACAGGAATGCCTGAAGCAATGTTCCTGCTTTTCAACCCCACATTTTCTCGCATCCTTATTTAAATGTTTATTTTTCTCCCTAGTATTTGTGATGTATGTCCAAAAATTTTTCAACTTGTTTAAGATTTCTTTTAAGGTTCAAAAGTTATCTAATCTACTTCTACAGGTCAAACCAACTATGCTGATTACCATTATTCAATCCTTAATTAACAACCAGTTTCCTTTTGCAGACAAACTGAACTGTCACTGCCTATCCTGGATGCATAATTGTCATGATATTTTGTTACTTAGCCATTCAAAGCATTCTTAAAGGATGCCTTCCAGGACTAAATTCCTCAAACATCCTTCCTTTTCTAGGATCCTAAAAAAGGACCATGATGTGCTCCCAAGCAGACCATTGCAGGCTTAACATTTGCTATCCACCCTATGCAGACATCCCCCTGCTGGGGTTCTGTTCCTCTGTTGTGATTACTCCACAGGTCTATCCCCACAAAAGAACAGAACAGTGCCTGCTGCCACAGATTCAACTGAGACAGCACCATCTCTTGAAACCTGAAGACCTGCCTTCCTCCAGATGCCTCAGCTGACACATGCTGAGATCCAAGGACATGTGCTGAACTCCACAGAGGACAGACTTGGGATCTTCCAGCTACAGATAAACTCTCTTGCCAAAGTCAAATGGCTACCGAACTTGGGGGACGTTACATGATAGCAAGGAAAACATGATGCCTATCTAGATTAATCAAGTGCTGTTTAAAGCAGATGTTGATACCCTAAAAACTATACTACTCATGGAATAGTTAATTGGTTCAATGATCCCTTGCCTTCCCAACCCTCACCCTTAAACCTCCTTACCTCTGTGGCTTAGTTGTATTACCCGCTCCAGCCTATACTGAATCCCTACCCAACATTTTTACAACACAGTCACTCCAGTGAACCTTCCCTTTAAAAAAAAGGGGGGGGCAGTGAGATGTGCACAGACAACCTGGTCCCCAGTCAAGCACAGGCCTTGAAGCCTGGAGGTCCTAAGGGACAGCAGGTGTTCAGCCACACCTCCTGGGACCCTGGCCCCTGTATTCTCAGCCTCCCACAGGCCCCCACTGAGAAATGTGTAGCCATTCCTTGTGTAGGTAATGCCCCAAACTCCTGGTGTTCTGTCTGCATTCCACCCTCACAATTACCTGGCAACAGCCAGAATGGTCCAGCCCACTATAAAAGGAGCTGTTTGCCCTCTCCTCTCTTATTTTCTTGTTCTTACTCTTGCTCCCCTGCTGCCCTTCCCCCCTTCATCCCCTTCATCCCTCTCTCCACATAGCCATGGCTGGTCTCTACTTCTCTACTCCTCTCCTTCTCTCTGCCTTTCTGTAATAAGCACCTTAAAACCATGGACTTCCTCTTCTCATCAGGACCCGCCATGCTGGAGCAATGGAGCAGAAATGGAACAGGTCTTCTCCTAGCAAGCCGCTAGTCTAACCCCCTGACGCCAAGACACTTCTCTGCATTTCCAGCCACTTCTCACCACCACCCAGCCAAGCCAACCCAAGCGAATCACCCGCGGACCAAGCTAAGGACTCTCGTCCTTGCAGTAACCAGCCAGAGTCCTCTTCATGCCTTTTTCCCCTTGACCCCAAGCCAGAGTCCACCCGTGGGTCCCCACTCCATTCTCAGCTCTTCTGTGACATCCAGCCATGTCTGAAGTGTCCAAGACTGAGAACTTGATGTCTTTGGCCTCCCTGAAGCCCAGGGACCCCAGAACCGGCTCTTCCTCAGCATGTGTGGTGCCCCGAGAGTCTGAGCCTCTCTGGGACACCAGACTGTGGCTTCCTCACCTCCCGAGTGGGGTCCTGTGGCTTCTCACAGCCTGACGCCCACCCGGTGGTGCCATAGGGGTGTGTGCAGTCAGACTTCCTGTGTCTGCCTCACCCAGCGGCACGAGCCTTGGGCAGGACAAGGGACTCGTTTCTAACCCACATACATGCTAACATGACTCCCAGGGCAAGCCACACTTAAAAGTAAAACAAAAAAGGAAAACCCCTCCCTTCTACCCTCAATGTTCTATGCAAAAAGTAGGCAATGCTGGCAATTTAAGTCTTTGACTTCAAGGTTTTGAAATATTGTCAAATACTTTAGTCTTTTTTTTTTTTGCCAACTTTGCACCATTAACACTCTTCTTAAAAAAAACTATACACTATGATCATAGAACTCATTCCCTGTGCTACTAACATGTTCTCCCTGCCCAAGGACAGCCATCACCAGCTTGCCAAGATTGGAAGAAGCAAAGGTAATGTTTCAAGAGCACGTTTTACAGGATGATGAGGTGTGAAGTCACCTGACTTCCTTCTCCTTCTCCTTCATATCTGAGGCCATCATACTCGAGAAAGGAGGCTATGACGGCCCCTGACATCTGGCTGCAGCCCTTCCAGACCTTCAGAATGCCAGCTCCTTCTACCTTGTTGAAAGCATGCCTAATTCTGACATGAAAAGCCACCATCACATGGACCTGCAAATACTTGTGCAAAGCTTCCCAACCAAGCTCTGCCTGATAGTGATGTCAGAGGACATTCCTTACACAGAGGAAGCCCCTTTCTTAGTTCCACATGGTGACTTGAGAGACCCTAAAAGAAAATACAAATCAGTTTTCAAAATTATGCTTTTATGATTTTGATTTGCAATGAGAAAATAATTAAAATCTTATTGGGATGTTTTTCTTTTCCAGACTAATCTTAAACTGAAAATGAACACATTTGTTTAAAAGAATACTATCTTAAAAAAAAAAAATCTATGTCTTTTTATTTCACATAGGCACTGATTTTTATTTTTACTAAAATACATATTTGATTACATTTTTAAAATGCTCAATGTCATTTTTTAGTATGCTTGGGTATTTTCTAGAAAATTATATACAATATACAAATTTAAGATATATATGTTATATTTATATACATACATTATGTATTATTTATAATAATATAAATAAAATGTTACAACACATAGCATTTCCTAATTTATTTTTATATCATATAATACAGATAATATTGAGTATCTTCTACTGCTTATTATGTAAAAGACAACAAAAATATAATCATCTTCGTAGACGTTTTCAAATGAACATTTTAATTTTAAACATCCTTTCATTTTGACAGAAGGCAGCTGGACATGACGAAATTGTCAAATAGGTGATTAAGACTGTGGTCAAACTTAGCAAAACATGTCACCAAGAGAAGTCTAAGCCGTGTCTAATTGGCAAAATACTCATCTTGGAGTTTTTTCATTCAAATTTTTCATATCTAGTTTTTCAAGGTAAGAACTTTTGCCAAATAGCATAGTGTGCACACAGATAAGATGAACTAAATATGGCAGTTTTTGGAAGTGTTTACTGTTATCATCAGAACTGTCTAGGGACGGCCAGAAGTTGTTACAACCAGTTTTTGAACCCAGGACGATGTCATACCTAGGTGACAGCGACCTCCTGCTTCCATTGCCATGGCACCCATCACACATCCCCTGTACATGTGCTGGGCTACCTGCATCACAGCCTGGATAAGAGACACGGACCCCGCCCCATAGCTTGTTTACTTCCTCACTTCTTCCGTTCGCTCTCCCTTTAGAGACGCCTCTGTCAATAAAACCTCTCATGTGAGATCTGTGCTGGTTTGTCGTGATTTGTTCAGGAGTGTTCCACTTCATGTAACATTTACTACTTCCAAGGAAGCATTGTTATATTGAAAGACTACGTCATAGCACAAGTATAAGAAATATCCGAGGGATCAAGGGTTGGCCTATCATGGTCACAATATGGGTCAATGTAATTCTTTCAGAAGGGAAATCAGTGCTGTATTATAAAGGAAGGGCCTGTGTTCAGGTGGTAATCCTTTTCTTAGGATAAAACTCTGTGTGCTGTTTTTTAACACATGTGGCTTTTTTCATGGGCTATGGGCATCTGAATTGACAGAAATGCCTGCACAGAGGGTACTTTACCAACCCCTGTTCCCCACTGGTGACTTTTAAAGCTAAAGATAAACATCGTATTTATTTTACTCAGAAATAATCTTTTATTTCAACTGTCTAATTTCAAAACTTAAAGTATGTGAGATTATTTGTCTCTGCATCATATAATTTTTGTTTTCAGGAGACAGACAGGGCATCAAGCGAAGGGATGGGTTTGCTATTCCACAGTCAAAAACTCTGCCCCATAATTGTTCCTGTCTGAAACAACTGCAGGGACAAAAATGAAGAAGAACCTGAGGGAAGGAGGATTGGGTTCCATCTCAAGGGGAGGCTCCAAGGCCGGACACTAGTACTGACAGTTCGGTGTGCTTTCAGACAGGAGCCTAGCATGGCTGTCCTCTGAGAGGCCCAACAAGCAGCTGGCTGAGACAGCTGCAGATACTTACACCCAACCATTGGGCTGAAGTCAATTCAACCCCTGAGGTTAAATTAGGGAATTAGGAAGGTCAGCGGTCTCAACTAACATGAAACCCTGAGATCTCTCAGACACTGAGTCACCAACCAGGCAGCATACACTAACTGATCTGAGGGCCCTCAGCACATATATAGCAGAGGACTGCCTGGTTTGGCCTCAGTGGGAGAAGACACCTAACCCTCTGAGATTTGAGGTCCCAAGGAGTAGGGAGGTCTGATAGGAGGCAGGGTGCATCCTGTTGGAGACAGGGAGAGGAGGAATGGGATGATGAACCATGGGAAGGGCAACTTGGGGGGGGGGAGATGGCTGGACTGTAAAAACATAAGAGTAACTAAAAGATACCAGAAATGATATTAAATTTGATTTTGCCCTGTGTCTTATTCAAAAGGCTAAGGTTGGCATGAAGGCTAAGTGGCAGATGCCAGTTGTCCAGCACAGAGCACTCCTTCATCTGTGTCCCTTCCTCAGATGATGGTTACCATGCACCTCCTGAGGATGAGGTTCTCATTTTTGTTCTGAGATACAGTAGCAAGTAAAACATGGAAGAAGGCATATCTAATGAGGCTACAAAGAGTTTAAAGGAAAGAATTAAGGAAAAACTTAATAAGTTTCTTATCTCAACATGAGATATGAAGAAAAGTTTCTTGCCTAAGATGCCGTTTTGGAAAAGGCTCTAAAGAAATTCACACAGGATTTACTCAAACTGGTTTGTTAGCTCTTTTGAAAAAAAAAAAAAACTATAGCCTTGCATATTGGAGAGCATCGTTGAGGGCTACCAAAGAGATTTACATGTACCAGTCCTCTAGATTAAATGAAAATCTGTACAGCCACTTTACACACTAGCGTGGCAGACGCTTCTTACAGGCTTTATGGCTGGCTGTTCCATTTATTGTCTCTGTTGTGTTTTAAACCCATACAAGCAAGCAGTCAGTTATTATGTTAGAATGACTCTTAGACAGCTATATTAATCTGAAGTAGCATATTACAGCCTGTCCATTTTAGCAAGAATTACTCTGATAACACTATGTGGGCTTTCAACTGCTGTGAAGAAATTCTACATTTTCTTCCAGCTCTTAATCAGCCTAGAATGTTAGGTAGAAACAGGACTACTGCTAGCCTTCATTTACTACAATGGAAGGTTTTTGTTTACTTGAACTCATGAAAAAGGCATTTTTTTTTTAATCTCTCCTGTCCCATTGCAGAATCTGATCCTGATTTGATCATCTTTTACAAGCTCCAGAGTGACTGTCTCAATAATTCTTACTATTTTGCTACTAAATACATTTCAAATTATTCCAATCATCCATGATAAAATATATTTTGATTTTATTTGTATTTTTCTGGAGAAAAGGGGGCTTATTTCATCTTATATATTACAGTACATTATGAATGGTAGTAGTTAGGACAGAAAATCAAACATGAACTTGGAGGCAGGCACTGAAGAAGAGGTCATGAAGGAATAGAATTACTATCCTGTGCAGATTGATTTCTTATTCTAGCTGTTCAGGGATGGCACTTGCGATGTAAATCATCAGTCAAGAGTATACTCAACAACCTTTTGCCTACTAGATAATCTGATGGAGGCATTTTCTCAACTGAAGTTTCCTTTTAAAGTTTGACTCTTGTTAGACTATATTTGATAGGAAAAAAGAAATAAAGAAAGAGAGAGAGAGAGAGAGAGAGAGAGAGAGAGAGAGAGAGAGAGAGAGGAAGATAGAAAAAAGAAAAGAGAAAGAAGAGGAAAGAAAGAAAAATGGAAGTAAGGAAAGAAATAAAGGAAGGAAGGTTTTCTCAAAGAACCAGCTTCTGGTTTTGTTGATTCTTTGTATAGTTCTTTTTGTTTATTCTTGGTTGATTTCACCCCTGAGTTTGATTATTTCCTGCCATCTACTCCTCTTGGGTGTATTTGCTTCTTTTTGTTCTAGAACTTTCAGGTGTGCTGTCAAGCTGCTAGTGTATGCTCTCTCCAGTTTCTTTTTAGAGGCACTCAGAGCTATGAGTTTTCCTCTTTGCATTGCTTTTATAGTGTCCCATAAGTTTGGGTATGTTGTGCCTTCATTTTCATTAAATTCTTAAAAGTCTTTAACTTCTTTCTTTATGTCTTCCTTGACCAAGTTATCATTGAGTAGGATTTTGTTCAGCTTCCATGTGTATGTGGGCTTTCTGTTGTTTTGTTGTTATTGAAGACCAACCTTAGTCTGTGGTGATCTGATAGGATACATGGGATAATTTCAATCTTCTTGTATCTGTTGAGGCCTGTTTTGTGACCAAATATATGGTCGGTTTTGAAGACAGTACCATGAGGTGCCGAGAAGGTGTATTCTTTCGTTTTATGATGAAATGTTCTATAGATATCTGTTAAATCCATTTGATCCATAACTTCTGTTAGTATCACTGTGTCTCTGTTTAGTTATAGTTGCCATATCTGTCCATTGATGAGAGTGTGGTATTGAAGTCTGCCAATATTATTGTGTGAGGTGTAATGTGTGCTTTGAGCTTTAGTAAAGTTTCTTTTATGAATGTGGTTGTCCTTGCATTTGGGGCACAGATGTACAGAATTGAGAGTTTTTCTTGGAGGATTTTTCCTTTGATGAGTATGAAGTGTCCTTCATTATCATTTTTGATAATTTATGGTTGAAAGTTGATTTTACTCGATATTGGAATGACTACTCCAGCTTGTTTCTTGTGACCATTTGCTTGGAAAAGTATTTTCCAGCCCTTTACTCTGAGGTAGTGTCTGCCTTTTACACTGAGGTGCGTTTCCTGTTTGCAGCAAAATGTTGGGTCCTGTTTACTTATTCAGTCTGTTAATCTATGTTTTTGTTTAATTGGGAATTAAGTCAATTAATGTTGAGATATTAAGGAATAGTGATTGTTGCTTCCTGTTATTTTTGTTGTTAGAGGTAGAATTATGTTTCTGTGGCTATCTTCTTTTAGATTTGTTTAAAGATTACTTTCTTCCTTTTTTCTAGGGTGTTTCCCTCCTTCTGCTGAAGTTTTCCATCTATTATCCTTCGTTCGGCTGGATTGTAGAAAGTTATTGTATAAATTTGGTTGTGTCATGGAATATCTTGGTTTCTCCATCTATGGTAATTGAGAGTTTTGTTGGTTATAGTAGCCCAGACTGGCATTTGTGTTCTCTTAGGGTCTATATGACATCTGTTCAGGATCTTCTGGCTTTTATAGTCTCTGCTGAGAAATCTGGTGTAATTCTAATAGGTCTGCCTTTATATGTTACTTCACCTTTTCCCCTTTCTGCTTTTAATATTCTGTCTTTGTTTTGTGCATTTGGTGTTTTGACTATTATGTGACAGGAGGAATTTCTTTTCTGGTCCAATCTATTTGGAATTCTGTAGACTTCTTGTATGTTTATGGGCATCTCTTTATGTAGGTTAGGGAAGTTTTCTTCTATAATTTTGTTGAAGATATTTACTGACCCTTTAACTTGGGAATCAAATCGTCACTCTCTTCTATACCTATTATCCTTATTTTGTCTTCTCATTTTGTACCGGATTTCATGGATGTTTTGGGTTAGGATCTTTTTGTGTTTTGCTTTTCTTTGACTGTTGTGTCAATGTTTTCTATGGTATCTGCTGCACCTGATATTCTCTTTTCTATCTCTTGTATTCTGATGCTGATGCTTGTGTTTATGATTCCTGATCTCTTTCCTAGATTTTCTATCTCCATGGTTGTCTCCCTTTTGTGATTTCTTTATGGATTCAATTTCCATTCTTAGATGCCGGATGGTTTTGTTCAATTCCTTCCCCTGTTTGGCTGTGTTTTTCTGGTCTTTAAGGGTTTTTGTGTTTCATCTTTAAGGCTTCTGTGTTGTCCTGTTTCTTTCAGGGAGTTCCTTGTGTCCTTCTTAAAGTCCTCTATCATCATCATGAGGTGTGACTTTAAGTCAGAGTCTTGCTCTTCTGGTGTGTTTGGGTTTCCAGGGCTCACTGTGGTGACAGAACTGGGTTCTGATGATGCCAAGTAGCCCTGGTTTCTGTTGCTTATGTTCTCGCCCTTGCCTCTGGCCATCTGGATATCTCTGGTGTTAGCTGGTATTGTTGTCTCTGACTGTGGCTTGTTCCTCCTGCAAGCCTTTACATCAGTACTCCTGGGATCCCAGTTCTCTATGGAATGAATTTGGTTATGAAGGGCTGTGGCAAATGGTCAGCTCCAGCCTACCAATAGAAACCTGAAGATTCTTATCCTCAGCTGTTCCTTGGTTGCTATATCCTAATGACTCTGTACTGGTCCCTCTTGGGCCAGGAATTCAAGCAGAAATGATGGTTTTACCTATACTCACAAGTGTGCCATACTCATGGGAGACCAGTTCTCTCTGGAATGAATTTGGGTCTGAAGGGCTGTGGTACAGGATCAGCTCAGCGTGCAGATGGAAACTAGAAGGATCCTGTTCCAGGCTGCTGCTCAGTTCCTGTGTCCTGAGGGCTCTGGGAGGGTCCTTTAGAGCAGAAGTAGGGGTCCTACCTGTGCTCACAGGTGTGACTGCACTCCTGGGAGATCTGCTCTTGCCAGGCGGTATTTGGTTATGGAAAGCTGTGGCACAGCATCATCTCCAGGCACAGACAGAAACTGGAAACATAAAATATATTTTGTTTCAACTATTATCAGCTCTGTCCTAGACTATTAAAATCTAATAATGAGTACAGAGTGACATATGTACCATATTCAAGACTTACATATTAAAATACATACTTGCACAAAAAGAGCATCCTGGATAAAGGACTTATATCAGCATGAAATATGCCTGTTGCTTCTGTCGTATACTTCAACGTTTGATGCAATGTTTAGAGTTAAAGCAAGCTGGTGAGTTGATGAAGGAAACAACTATAAATGTGAAGAAACCTCACACGGGGAAAATAGGCAACTTCCCCAATGGTCCTGTGGGGATTCTGCAGCCAGAACAATTGGCATTCTGGAGAGGATGAGTATAACGACCAATGCGGTTTCCCAGGCACATGATGCTTCAAGCTTTACTGTTTGAAAATTGGCATTTTTAAATTATTGAGACATAAAAGGAAAGTGTCTTTCTCTAACCTCTAAAGGTTAGTAAGACATGGGAACAAATTCATTATGTAATGCTAAGAATTTAGTTACAACTATCGAGAAAGATATGGAGATATATGCAGTTTTACAGATACTGGTTGAAAGAATCCACTATAAGAAATATTTGTATAAATGTGAGGCTAAAGAATTCAGAATGTTTTATGATTGACTCTTGAATCTTCAACCATGTGTCTATAATCCTCAACAATTATATCTCAGATGAAATGTCACCAGGCTCATTGTACAACCCTGTTCATTAAACTACAATATATCTCAGTGTGGCACATGTATTTAATTCTTCTACAAGACTTTAGCAAAATTGCTTCAATTGGTCTCTTAGAGACTCAGCAGCTAAATGAACAGCTTTATTGTCCTTGCCTTGAGGTAGCAGGACATCAGCAAGGTCAGAGATGTTAGTGTGGTTCCATGTGATCTGAGTCTTTTTATTTTTAAAGAAGTTTTTATGTATGTGAGTACATTGTCACTCTCTTCAGATATACCAGAAAAGGATGTCGGATCTCATTACAGATGGTTGTAAGCCACCATGTGGCTGCTTAGAATTGAACTCAGAACCACTGGAAGAGCAGTCAGTGCTCTTAACTGCTGAGCCATCTCTCCAACCCCATACACTGAGTCTTGAAGATTTAGAGTAATTTTGCTTTCAGATATTTAAAAAAAGATGTCCTTGACTTATTTTGGTAGGTGATTTCTAGTCATATTCTCTCCAGCATATTATTGTTCATTTTTAAAACTTCTTTATAGCTCTCAACAAGAGTACTAAATTGAGGCAAAATATGGTAAACAGCAGTTACTTCTGCTATAGATTTCCAACAAAGGATGATGACTCATGCAGTTCTAAGGAAAGCAATGCTCAGTTTCAGTTGGGGATTAAACATTTCTCTTCAGATAATTATATTATGTCAATGGCTCTCTGTTCAAACCTCTGAAATAAAAATATCCTCTTTTGCCTGATAAAGTAATGCATTTGTACCATGTATAAGTATTTATTTTTAGAAAACACAAACATACATTAATATTAGCATTTGTAGTAGGTAAACATGTATACAATCAGTTACATTGTTTGATGAATGCAATAGTTTGTATTCTATGAACATATTTAACATTTAACAACCTGACAAACACTAGAAATATAGAGCTATGCTTAGCATTTTTAAAATCTATATTTAATATCCTTAAGTTCACATGTATATCTATTAGCTGCAGAATCATAGTGTATAGTCATATTATGACATGTATAGCACTCTATTATATAGCTGTACAGTATAGTATCATATAGCTTCTTTGCTTTTTTCATTCTTCTCTTTTTTCTTTTTCTTTCTTCTTTTTTAAATACGATGTAGGTATGCAGCTCTTACTGGCCTACAACTTACCATATAGGCGAGCATGCCTTTCACTTACAAAGACCTTCCTGCCACTTCCTCCTGTGTCAGGGGATTGCAGACACATACCTCAATATCCAGGTAAATAGAGCTTTTTTATTAGAAAGTGAAATTATTCCTGTCAAACTTGATGTTTGTAATAGGATTACTTATGCATTATTGACAAGTCTGTGTTCATGTTTAATAACAAAGGAGAATTTGGCTATCTGTACTTACAACTATAAAATATGTAAAATTTATGATTTGTTTCAATTATAGTGATAATCTATATGCAATTGAAAGAAAATCTCAGCAGAATCATAAATTGTAAGTTAGGATATTGATTTTGTAGGAAATCAGCAGTAAGAAAATTCTGAAATGTACCAAAGTTTCTCAGGACTCTTTTAAAAGATGCTTGTTTTATTAAAAGAAATCTGATTTCTATGGCAACTTGCAGGAATATCTGGCACGAGGAGAGTGCTCTGGTTGTAATATGCTCTAGTGCATTCTCAAACAGAAGGGATCACAGTGGCACAGAGGTATGAGCAAAGAAGTGGGAGCATGGAGTCGGTGTGAGCTCCTGGGGTGCAAAGCAGCCCTAGCTCAGTCAATAATGTCAACTCTTACTCACCCCTATTCAAACAACCATGCACGGTATCTTCTGACATGACTCTTCCAGGCTTGACGCTTTCTTCAGTAGATTTCTTATTGCCACCTATGCACAGTGCTAAACCAGGGGTGAATAACTCTGGTCTGCAGCGTCCCAAAGCAGAGATCCTTGCTCATAATCTCCCTGTAACCAGAGTGAGGCCGCCAATTAGCCAAGGTGTAGAATGCACAGAAAATCAACTGGCAAACAGTTTCTCTTCTGTTTTCTCAAATTATTTAAAATGAACAGCAATATAAACTTTATAGTGATTTTGTTATTAAAAACATACATGAAACTTACTAACTTAAGTGTTATGGAAACCCATGAAGTTTTTTTGTCAAGAAATCCAGAAGAATAATGAGTTTAAAATAGCATTTAAAGCAAAACCAAAAGAGAAATATTTTAAAGAACACTAAAGTTTGTTTTGACCTTCAGCTAAATTGTATTGCTCAACCACATAACTTGAAAATGGAAAAGGAAATAGTGACACACTTGACTTCCAGTGTTCGCTAGCTTCTACTCAAATCTGTGCAATAATTAGGCAACAGACTACGTTCCAAATGTAGAGGCTTACAAGAAGAAGTCATTATTTCTCAAATTGTGTACATTAGTTCTCTCAGTTCAAATTAACTGTCTGAGTGTGTGATGAAGTTTCAAGCGACTGGGCAGGACTGCAGGGGTCTTGAGGGTGTTCTGTGGGTGAGCTGCAGCTGCACACTCACGCATGTTAATGGTGGCAGACCTCGGTCCTTCACCTGAGTTAGATGGATGGTCTCTATGATCACCAAGGTCATGTAGTTAGTAGTTTGGAATGCCCTGTGTTAGGCTTTTATTATAATCACTTTTGGAGTTTTTCAATGAGCAAAGCAAATGGGAGTGACCTAGTCATATAAAGCTAGTTTAAGATTCTGGAAGGAGAGTCACTTTATTGAAGGCATGAGTAGTAGGCTGACCACATTCCAAAGAAGGTCCCACATCCAAGAGTGTTTGGGAAGCACACATCAGACTCAGAGGGTTAACAAAACAGGGGGAGAAAAAGGAGGCCACAACACTGATTGGGTGGATAGAGAAAGATGGGTGGATCGAGGAGCATTTAAAGGAGATGATGTCAGTAAGACCAAAATACAGAGCATGAGCCTCTCAAATAATGAATGAAAAGTCATTCAAAGAAAAGGTATACCTTCCTGAGGTGGAGCAACAGTGAATATGAAATATTTTACACACACACACACACACAACAATAGCTCATTTAGAAAAGATTTTAGGGCTGAAGATATAGTTCAAAAGGCCTAGCATATATGAAGCTTTGTGTTCAATATTGAGCTCTGAAAAAGTAAGAGGAAGTGTGTGTGTGTGTGTGTGTGTGTTTGTGTGTGTGTGTGTGTGTGTGTGTGTGTGTGTGTG
>NC_034597.1:101922284-101927365 GCF_900095145.1 Mus pahari
GAGAGAGAGAGAGAGAGAGAGAGAGAGAGAGAGAGAGAGAGAGAGAGAGAGAGAGAACAAGAGATGGGGAGGGGAGGACAGATGAAAGAGAAATGGGGAGAAGCTTGGAGGGAGGTATAGACGACAGGTATAAATTCTGACCGTGACACTTGGCTCAATACCTACATTGTAAGTCCACACCTAGTAAGACTAAGTAATGGATTAGTTGGGTTGTGGATAACAAAAAAGGAAGGAATAAAACACACTTTAGACTATTAGAGTATAAACCATCCCTTCCGACTTTATTACCCTGTGCTCAGCACAGTCCACATGACAGTAGATAATGAAGCAGGGAGAAGGGGAATTTAGAGTGAGAGAGTGAGTCAAGGAGAGACACAGCCATGAGGGCCACAATAGCATAGGACACGCACCACACATCCTTTCCTCAGACTAAACAAGGACAGCACCTTCCATGGATTTGAAGAATGTCAACAGAAGCTGTATAGAATGTCGTTTTCATTTAGCCACAGTTGCTGATGAAACTCATTTGCTTATTGTATACTGCTCCCCTGTGAGCTGGCCCAGGCATTAGGACAGTACACTTGGGGTTGAGCATTAACATCACCTGAGCATCCTGGCGTGGGAGCAATGCACAAACAGTTCTTTCTCAATAACTGCCTGTGTATCCTGCTGGCCATCTAGCATTGAACTTGTGTAAGAAAAGAAAGCCCTGTTATCCAATTACTTTCTGTATAGTAATCTACTTGAACATTTTGCATGTGGTTTTCTCCTTTTTTTTTTTAATTAGATATTTTCTTTATTTACATTTCAAATGCTATCCCAAAAGTTCCCTATACCCTCCCCCCCCCTGCTCCCCTACCCACCCACTCCCATTTCTTGGCCCTGGCATTCCCCTGTGCTGGATCATATAAAGTTTGCAAGACCAAGGGGCCTCTCTTCCCAATGATGGCGGAATAGGCCATCTTCTGCTGCATATGCAGCTAGAGACACGAGCTCAGGGGACACTGTTTTTCTCCTTTAAAAAATTGTCTCTAAAATTTTTAATATTTTTATACTTCTTTCTTAACTACATTAATTTTAAGGTAAATTGGGTAACACATTGCAAATAAGACACAAGAAATATGAAAAGTCCCAGTGGATTATAAAGCTTTTGTGGGATTATGCTCTATATTAATATGAGCATTTAAAAATATGTTTAATAAATATATTATTTCCTTGATAATAACCAAATCCTTACAAGAGCTAATGAAAACAAACAAAAAATTTGTGTTGTTTCTTTCTTTAACACTAACCATACTAGAATTTTTCATATTCCCATTAACTGTAAGTCAAAACCAACTCCTCTATCAGACACTTGTGTGTTTTATACCTGGTTGCCAAGCAGTTGTCAAATGTATGAGGTCCTAAAGCTGTGTCTCTACTCCACCATCCCTCATAAAGGGAAAAGCTGGTCTGTTTGGTTCCATGAATATATTTGAAAACACATTGCCACTTGAGGGAGATAGTTTGTGTGTGCTGACATTTATTTCTTCTTTTGCCACTTTGTATTTATAACTTGTCCCCTTGCATTTGTATCATCTCACTAATCTTTCCTTTTAGCCAACCCTTTATTATTAGACATTCCCCACTTCTTCAGAAAGCCACCTTTTATATCCTCTTTGAACTCAACTGGCCACTGTTGTCCTTTTAGAATATCAAGTTTTAAGGGATAAATCAGAAACATAGAAATGCTTTATCACATGAATACAATGCTTCACTGGCATCTCGAGAAATGTCTCTACACGGCAGAAATCACTTTTGTCATTTTCTCTTTAACCCTTTCAATGACATTATATTACTTTAAATAAAAATGTTATCATATATGCATGAATAGGCTAATATAGCCATCTGGATCCATTAGTGTTCTTTGTGTATATAAGGTTTCAGGGCTGACAATTAGGAGTTAGATAAACAATTAAGAGACTCATCCTTGTGAAAGAGTTATTAGTTACACACACACACACACACACACACACACACCTATACAACAGTAAGTAGCAAGGAAAAAGCGACAATCAGTAAGAGAGTCAATGGGGGAAAATGGGAGGGGTTGGAAGGAGAAAATGGAAAAGGAAACTAGTATATTTTAATTGAAATATTTACAATTACTAAAAAAACTGGATATTTTTACATCAGCCATTAGTCTCATCTTTTATATTATTTCAAATTAAATCCTCAAAAATTCATCTATTTAACTATTATTAAACTCCATTGAACATTTGAAAATGATAAAATTTCTTCTAGGATAAGTGTGGCCTGAATATCTGAGAAAGTACATTACTAGTAGCCTTTTGTGATAAAATGTTAATGTCTAAGCTGGGCATGGTGGTGCACGCCTTTAATCCCAGCACTTGGGAGGCAGAGGCAGGCAGATTTCTGAGTTCAAGGCCAGCCTGGTCAACAAAGTGAGTTCCAGGACAGCCAGGGTTATACAGAGAAATCCTGTCTCAAAAAACAAAACAAAACAAAACAAAACAAAAAGAAAGAAAAAGAAAAAGAAAAAAGTTTGTGTCTTACTTTGTAGAGATTGCTTTATCAATACACAAAGCTCACATTATAATATTCAGTAAAGCTGTATATGTATACTTAATATTGTGTTATAATTAATCTTCCTAAGACCATAAAATTTGATTGAGTTGCCTTGGTTAAAAACATTTTGATAAAAACTTTTATGAAGTTGTCCATAAGTGAGATGTGAAGTTTAGATTTTATTCCTATCAGGAAATGTTTTGTTTTCTATAAGTATTTCTTTAAAAGAATGTACAATAAACACTGATTTTGGGGGGTTTTCTGATGAAGATTTTTATACTAAATTCTATTAAGAGTTTAATTTTTTTCTTTAAAGCATCCATGATAATTTATTAAATACACTGAGGGAGGCAGGGTTGATTCTTCTTCATCAGAAATATTTAGTTTCATGTCCTCATGGCATGCTACTTTCTGAGTAAATAGGTATCCTTTAGAAAACTCTGTCTCTCAACCTGTGACACCATATCCACAGGTTAGGCATGGCTCCCAGTTGAGGGCTAGGGCCACCCACCCTTCTCAAAAATTTAACCCAGAATTGCTCCTGTCTAAAGGACAAAGAATGGAGCAGAGACTGAAGAAAAGGCCATCCATAGACCACCCCACTTGGGGATCCTTCTCATATGTGGACATCAAACACAGACACTATTTCTTTTTCTTTCTTTCTTTCTTTCTTTCTTTCTTTCTTTCTTTCTTTCTTTCTTTCTTTCTTTCTATTTTGCAAAAACAATTTTTATTAGATATTTTCTTCATTTAAATTTCAAATTACTATCCCGAAAGTCCACTATACCCTTCTCCCGCCCTGCTCCCCAACCCACCCACTCCCTCTTCCTGGCCCTGGCATTCTTCTGTATTGGAGCATATAATCTTTACAACACCAAGGACCTCTCCTCCCAGTGATGGCCGACTAGGCCATCTTCTGCTACATATGCAGCTAGAGGCATGAGCTCTGGGGGTACTGGTTAGTTCATACTATTGTTCCTCCTATAGGGTTGCAGACCCCTTCAGCTCCTTGAGTTTCATGTGTTTTGCAAATTGTATCTTGGATATTCTAAGTTTCTGGACTAATATCCGCTTATCAGTGAGGGCATATCATGTGAGTTCTTTTGTGATTGGGTTACCTCACTCAGGATGATATCCTCCAGATCCATCCATTTGCCTAAGAATTTCATAAATTCATTGTTTTGAATAGCTGAGTAGTACTCCATTATGTAAATGTAAGAAGGAAGACCAAAGTGTGGATACTTCATTCCTCCTTAGAATGAGGAACAAAATACCCATGGAAGGAGTTACAGAAACAAAGTTTGGAGCTGAGATGGAAGGAAGGACCATCCAGAGACTACCCCACCCAGGGATCCATCCCATAAACAGCCACCAAACCCAGACACTATTGCATATGCCCACAAGATTTTGCTGACAGGACCCCGATATAGCTGTCTCTTGTGAGGGTATGCCAGTGCCTGGCAAATACAGAAGTGGATGCTCAATGTCATCTATTGGATGGAACACAGAGCCCCCAATGGAGGAGCTAGAGTAAGTACCAGACACTATTTCTGATGCCAAGAAATGCTTGCAGACAGGAGCCTGATATAGCTGTCTCCTGAGAGGCTCTGCCAGAGCCAACACAGATGAGGATTTGTGGCCACCATAGGACTGAGCATGGGGACACCAATGGAGGAGATAGAAAAAGGACTGAAGGAGCTGAATGGGTTTGCAACCCCATAGGAAGAAAAACAATATCAACCAACAAGATCCCCCAGAGCTCTCAGGGACTAAGCCACCAGCTAAGGAATACACATGGAGGGACCCATGACTCTACATTTGTAGCAGAGAATGGCCTTATGTGGAATCAATGGAAAGGGAGACCCTTGGTCTGGTGAAAGCTCAATACCCCACAATAAAGGAATGCTGGGACTGTAAGGTAAAAGTGGGTGGTGGGTAGGGCACACCCTATAGAAGCAGGGAGAGGTGGAATGGAATAGGGGGTTTGTCGAGGGGAAAACCGGAAAGAAGATAACATTTGAAATTTAAATAAATAAAATAACCAAGAAAAAAGAAAAAAGAAAACTCTCATTATTCTATTGATTATAGTCCTCTGTCTTAGTATCATGTGGATTAGGGTTTCTCACCAACCAGAGTATAAATAATGTTAGATGCTTAGCCACTAGAAACCTGCAATCTATAGCCATATTGCGTCCTTTCATCTTGATTTAGTTTTCAGTTTCTCTTGCTGTATTAAATCATACCTTGCACAGAGATGGCAAAAAAATTGGCTTAATAGATAAATGAGGGAACCAATTCATGAGTGAATAGATAGAGCTCATATTTCATCCAGTCAGTTGTCACCTCAACAAAAAATGAGCTTGCCTCCCTGTTCCTGAAAAGGGTTGGCTTTTCTTTTTTCTTTTTTTTTTTTTTTAGAAAGTGAGATTTTTTTTTTAAAGATTTATTTATTAATTAATTTATTTATTTATTATATGTAAGTACACTGTAGCTGTCTTCAGACACTCCAGAAG
>NC_034597.1:101927375-101954875 GCF_900095145.1 Mus pahari
GCTCTTACCCACTGAGCCATCTCACCAGCCCAGGGTTGGCTTTTCTATCCACCTACACAAAAGAGAATACAACTACCTTCCAGGCAAAGCTCACATGCCACAGACCACAACTCCCTGCCTGATGTTTCTTTTCAGAAGAAAACTCTCAATTTTCTAAACTCCACATGACCTTGCTTCTCTCCCAGCAGATGGCACGGGCTCCAGTTAATTGACTGAATAACCACTGAGTATTTCTTAGTTTCAACATGTGTTTTGTTGTTCATTTTTCATTCTCTATGACCTTTAACCGTGGACTGCATGTCACAGTGCTCAATCCAAGACCCTAGATTAATATCACTATACTGAATGCATAACTATAAGTCATGACTTCCTGTATGTATAAGTAATTGTAGATGTATAATATATGTATGTTTACTCAATGAGTATTATAAATGGAGTTGAGCCTTGTGAGCAACTTGAGTTTACCTGTGTGCTTAACAGTTGGTCCAATGGCTATCTTTTCTTTTGTCAACATTTTTGTATTCTACAAACACAAAATGCAGTTAAGTGCATACGGCCATCATTATGCTGGCCTGTTTTTTCTCTAAACAATTATCATTTTGTTCATCACTTTAATCTTCCTGAAATGCAGAACTCATTTATCTGCAACTAAATTTAGAGAAGAACAATTCCAGCTAGGTCATTTTTAATATGAACATATAAACAAGTTAAAATGATAATAGCAAGTCTAAATTATGTCAACAGTCTTATAAGAGAATATTTTATGTACTTCATATTTCTTTTATTCTGAAAACTCATCAAAAAACTCATGTCAGATGAACAAACATAAAGCCTTCTTGTACTTGGGGAATTTATTGTTTCCTCATCTGTGTTAATATGACTCATTTAACTTATACCTCATGACAATCTGTATCATTCTAATTTAAATAGTGTTTTTCTTGAAAATGAAGAAAGCATTTCTATGTCTAGCCATGTTCTCTATTTTACATATAAATTTATTGACATTATACAACATTTTCTGATGAATTAATCTAATGAAACCATCACTTTCTTTTCCTCTCTCCACCACTTTACCTTGATGCACTTTCTTACAAACTATTATGATCTTTCCAAGTGGCGTGGTTCCGTTCTCTATTGTCTTCCCTGTGTCAGCTAACCACTCATATATTGATTTATACATTATATTTTATTATCCCATAGAAATCTGTTTATTTTCTAATGATACAGGAATGGGGTGGATCTGGAGGGAAATGAAGGTATGGAGAAACAAGGATATGTAGAGGGAGAGGAAACCATAATCAGGATATATTATGTGAGAAAATAAATCTATTTTCAGTAAAAAATGAAAAAATTAGAAATTTATTAAAGAAATAATAAGTATAATATTTAAAACAAAACAAATAAATAAAAAATAATTGATTATGAAGTTACTAGGAGACCCAAGAAAGACAATCTAATCAAGTTTCCAAGTCTTTAGCTTAGATATAAAACAGAATAATATCATCTGTGAAGGGTCAGCAAGAGTTAGAGACAGACATCAGAATTTCCCCTGTACAGAGGATCGTAGGCTATTCACAACATTCCAAACAAAAAGGGCAAGAGGTATAGGACAATCTAGGTCAGTAATGAATTCCTTCAAAGAGAAAAGAATACAAAACCCCCAAAATGCATGCAGAGTTTCTAGAGAATGTTTGGTAAACCATTGGTTAATGAATAAACATTATTCATTACACTTATAAAAAATAAACAAGAATTAAAAATTCATTATGTAAATGAAAATAAAAATAACGTATTGGATTTTCAATCATTACTTTGGAATCAATGAGAAATAATTATGAAAACATAATACTTGGTTAGGTATATATATATATATATATATATATATATATATATATATATATTTAATCCATATTCAGTGGATTAAAGATGTTTGACTCTTCTTTTAGTTCTTACCCTTAGCCTGATTTATGTGCAACACATAGGAAATGTTTCTGAAATATTTAGTGTATAATAAATGCATATAGAAAAAAATCTGTTAATTTTAGTAATGGGTTTATGTTGGCAAATTCATGTTCTTGTGAATAGGAATCCAATATATCCAAATATTAAAAATTGACATCTTAACTGTTTATAGTAAAATGATTATTACTGACTTAGTTAGGGTTTATATTGCTGCACCAAGACACCATGACCAAAACGCAAGTAGGGGAAAAAAGGGTTTATTCTGCTTACACATCCACATTGATGTCAGCCCAGGATGTCAGGATAGGAACACAAATGGGACAAGAACCTGAAGGCAGAAGTTGATACAGAGGCCATGGAGGTGTGCTGATTCCTGGCTTGTTCCTCATGGCTTGCTTGGCCTGCTTTCTTATAGAATCCAGGACCATCATCCCTGGATTGCACCACCCACAATAGGCTGGGCTCCTCCATCATCACTAATTGAAAAAATGACTTACAGTTGAATCTCAGGGAGGCATTTGCTTAATTGAGGCTCCTCCCTCTATGATCAATGTACCTTGTGGCAAATTGACATACAAAACTGGCCAGAACTATTATCAATACATTATTTCATTACTTGACATCCTCTAAAACATTGAAGTTCTGTTTCAATTTTGGGTCATTGGTCACTTCGATTCATATCCAAACATATTACTTTAAGAAGTAGCTTCACCATATGATCTTAGATGACAGTTCTTTTTGCGTGTGCACACACACATTAAATGACATTTTAGGATTGTGTTACAATGTTGACTTGAAAAATGAGCTATACATTCTGAAAGTCACCGCTTCCAAATACCAAATGGTTAAAATCCTGACGTCATTATTATGGCCAAGTCCAAGCATCTTTAATCTAATATAAATAACTTCTGACACAAGCAAACAATGACCTATAGCCAATGTGACATATTGACTTTATTTTTAATAAAAGTTATATGAAAACAAATCTTGTGTATGTATTTATTTAGTGTATAGTATAGCCTCAGAGCCCAATTGCACTATCAGGACTAAATAGCTCACAAAAGCTAAGTTCCTTCAAAGAAAGGTTTCCCTACATCTTTCCTGAAGTTTCCATAAACTGACTGTATGTATACGTTTGCGAATCTTATAAAGTGGCACACCCAACAGTGTGTTCATATGTGTGTGTATGTGTGTGTGTAGTAAATATTTTTTATGGAGTGTTAAATATTTTATTTAATAAGTTGCACACATATCTGTGAACCACTGAAAAGTTCACAGAGCTAAGAAGCCTTGATGAGATGTTGACGTAAGTACACTTAGTTCCAAGGATGTGTTGATTCAGTCATAAAATGATAACCATCAGGCAAATCAATCAAGGAGTTGCATGTTCTGCAGGTAAGTGTCATGAAAATGATAGCTACGGGAAACGATTAATTAGCTTTTCATATGTGACATCATTAAAATTTAGACTCCATAGAATTGTACCTATAATATCTATCTGAAACTATGGATAGATATTTTACATTATTTTTGGTTTTGTTTTTATTCTCCTTTGCAGTTATATAATGTTTGTCACTGAGTTTTACCCTAAGGTCTAGACCACTTCAGTGTTCCCTTATTTTAAGAGCCACAGAGCCACATTATTTTTCACAAAATAACTCCAAGTAGGGAGGAAATGAGAACTGATGATGAGATTATCACCTTTGGAAGCAAACTCTGTTGGCCTTATTAAAATGAAATTAACAGAATCTGTTCAGCACCTTATCTAAGATGCTGAAGTTCAGCAGAGGAGGATAGTTCACTAAAGGCACATTATCTAAGATGCTGAAGCTCAGCAGAGGAGGATAAAGATAACTGTGATGGCCAGGCTTGTTTGTTATTTATATTGATATAATACTTATTTTAGGATGGTATGAGGAAAGGTTGATAACATTATACTTTTGCTGGCTAAGCATCTAAATATCATTTACATAAAACTTTCACCAAATTTTAAAATTTCTATACTTTGGTGGGCCTTTGTTTTCATTCAACATTCTCTTAACACCTTGGATTTTCACGATTTATGAAAATGTTTCTAGAAGAGGTTTAACATCTGTTAATTCACAGACAACCCCATGAACAAGCAATTATGATCTCTTTTAATGCCAGGGAAATGAGAAATATTATTTAATAAATCAAAACCTGCAGTTCTGTATTCTTTTCCTAAATTTATACTCTCATAAATGACCATCTTTTGTACATATAATAATAAAGTGTTTATATATTCAAAAGGTACATGAACCTACCTGTGTCAGAAAATGTGCAGTTTTGTGCAGAATTGATTACCAATTCAGTCTATGGAAAAAGACATATTAGCCCAGTGAAAATATTAGCCACTGTATTTCTTTTCCTAACTAATGTTAAATTGGTACCATTATTATATAATATAAATAATATGTACTGTCATGATTATGGATATATATATATATATATATATATATATAACTAATATGCAGCCATTATTATCATCAACTTCACACATGGATATTTAGAGTTCAAATGCTGATTCTTTACAGTTTCTATTTATTGTTACTGAATATCCTGCTCCCTTCTTAAACCTTTCCTTTTTTAAATTTTACAATACTGATGAGATGGATAGAGTTCACTAGAGAAACAATAGTATTGTGACTACAGACTCAAGGGTAAATATTTACACCAGATCTCTGAAAATAAATATTACCCTGTGAACAGTTAAGCTATCATGTCTTTGCTTTCCTCTGATTAATTCCTCTACTTAGATATTAACTTTGTATACATAAATGGTGTCCTGTAGTTAAATGAAAATGACAATTTCAGTTTAGTCTAAATATAAATCAATATTCATGAAAAAATCAAATTTACTCTATATTCTATTAATATTTGGTTTTTTTTGTAATCATTTTTAAATTTGTATTTAGGATTGGAATCATTGTCCTGCAATCATTGCCAATCAGACACTCCTCAAGACTCCTTAGCTCTGTGAGCTTTTTAGTGGATCACAGATATCACGGTAATTTATTTAGATTTAGTTAACATTGTTCACTTCCTAAGTAAATACCCAAAAAGGATTCAGATATTTATATTTCTGAGGAATTAAAAATTATATCACCTAATCTGGCTATTTGACAATATGATAATTATTGAAATAAAACGTGTGCTGAAGGGTTAATGTCCTGATGTTTCTAGTTTTTTGCACACCTGAAAACTTACTACGAATCTGCCCCACAATAGGCTTTGTCAAAATAAAAATGTTAAATTTGCAAAATGTCATCAATGCCCATGGCTCACTTCTATAAAAAACATGAATAATTCACAATGCTATATATGGAATTAGATTTTGCTGTCCTGATTCCATTTAAATAAGTGTGTTTATGAGTCACCAATTTCATTTTCTTTAACTTATAAGTGGTGACCTCTCACTTATGAGCTGAAAAGCAATCAACTCTGAGTATAGAATAAGATAATGGAAATGAATTTAAATATTTATTGTAAACATTTATGATGGTATGGGCATTGATAATTTGAGCCACCTATTTGTTCAAAGTATAAGAGTATACAAAGTCCATTTAGTCTGTAAATGTTTATTGAGCAGTTACTTTGTGTCTATGCATCTGTGTTCAGTGGAGCCAATATAAATTAGACAAAGTGCATGGACAAACTGTGAATGTTAAATAATATCTAAGACACTTTCCTTTGATGTTTCTTTTAAAAACAAAAACCCTGAAAATCCCTTCCTATTGTTTCTTTATATATTCCACAGTTAACAACAAATGTTAGATAGCATGCACAGATTGCACATATAAAATATAGACCTAAACATGAGAATTTAAAATTTATACTCTACATAGATCACATCTAATGTACTCATGCACCATTATATTATTCCCTTTTGAAACCATCTTACTGGGACTAAAGCACCAAAGAAAACACATGGTGGGACTTGTGTCTCTAGCTGCATATGTAGCAGAGGATGGCCTAGTTGGCCATCAATGGGAGGAGAGGCTCTTGGTCTTGCTAAGATTCTATGCCCCAGTACAGTGGAATGCTAGGGCCAGGAAGCAGCAGTGGGTGGGTTGGGGAGCAGGGGGAGAGGAGAGGGGATACGGGATTTTTCATAGAGGAAACTAGGAAAGGGGATAACATTTGAAATGTAAATAAAGAAAATATCTAACAAAAAAAAGAATAAGAAAAAAGAAAGAAAGAAAGAAAGAAAGAAAGAAAGAAAGAAAGAAAGAAAGAAAGAAAGAAAGAAAGAAACCATCTTACTGACCCCACAATTTCTTCTCCACGTTAATTGATTCTAAGACTAGCAATAAGGGTGCATTATACAATCCTTTAAAACTTTTCTTTGTGATCATAGAAACCATCTCAGTGTCTGGTGTAGCTGTGAGTCTGCTTCTTCCCTCACTACAAATGATTCCCTTGATGCCTGCAGTCCTGCGGCTAGATGACAGAATTTTGTATATGATAGAAATTCAGTAAATATGTGAAATAAATTGATCACACCATTCTGTTATGTAATGTCTTATGATAGCTCTGTATTGCCTTCTGCATTTAACTTAATACAGCTAACAAAGGCCTCTGCATCTCTCCAGGCCAGTGTTGTGGGCTTCCTCCCAGTCATCACTTCACACTTCCTAAAACCCAGTGACAGCGAACAAGTCAATTGTCTTGCACTTTCGCACTTTGTTTTGCTCATGCTGTTTTAATCTGTCTTGAATATCTGCTTTCTTATTTTTTTTTTCTGACCTGGCCAGTTTCTTCAAATGCCAAAGCCAAAAACAGCTACCAATTCCCTTCTACCTTGTTTGCTAAATATGTCTCTCCCCATTTATTGGCAGTAGCCCTTCATGTCTCTATTTTGAAAGGTCATATAGATTTAAATGTGACCCACTACTTCCTATAGGCACAAGAGAAATAAGAAGGAAGAGTATTTTTCTTTCTAAGTGTGTTAATTTATTGAAGTAAAATCCATAAAGCATCTTTTTCTAGACACTTCCAGGATGTCTCTGTTGGACAAAGCAGTGTAAAGAGCACAAATCTCAAATCAGGTGACCATTCTGTCCCCATTTTACTTCCTCTCTAGCTGTGACTTCTGGGTAATGTACACAATATTTAAAAGAATTCCCTATCACATTGATCAGTTCCATCATACCTCAATCCTTAACTCATTTGTTGTAGGCTTAGATTTCTCAATTCCTACTTTTATTGAGGGTTCTTAAATGCTTTAACCTCCCTTCTAGCCCATCACCCACCAGAAGTAGTGGAAAGGAAAGGTTAATAAGGCAAAAGAGGATGTGAACATGATTAGGAATAGTACTTTGACCTGAATTCAGTCTGCATTGTCAGGATATCTGTAGTTCGGCAGCTAGATCCTCTCATAAACCTTATTCACCAATCAATCATTAATGGTAGTTTGCTCCCAAAGAAACCTTGAGGTTCTGTCAATAGACCAAGTCTGCAGAAGTGGCAAGAAGCTGCCAGAACAAGGTCAGAAGTTCTGTGGCGCATTTCTCTCTATGAAGTCACACCAAATATACCTAGCAAAGAATGTCAAGGCAAACCTATGCCAAAGTCCCATCACTGTCTGTTCAGTTATATTTATAACTTTTCCAAACATCACGGTTCTCTCAAGCTTCCACTCTAGCAAAACATCACATGCTCTTTTTCCAGGCTGCTTCCAGAAAAAGTTCATGTGTCTGTCCTCAGTGAAACACGTGCCTGCTTCGGCAAAAGCATCTTCTCATAAGACAGATTCTAGGGGGAAAAAAATCACATAACACCAGTACCCAGAGAAACCAGAAACTTTCACTTCAATCTGTTATCTCCAGAGGGTAACAGTGGAAATTTTAAAGTGCCAGTTTCTTTATTGATAGAAGTGATCAAGTATCCAACCAATTTTTAGTCATATGTCAATAGATCCTTCAGAATCTCTATGGCTGTCTCTTCTGTTGTTAGACACACAAACACAAAAGAGTGATTTAGAGCTCACACTGAAGTCAGATGGTAAATCACAGCTGTGCCACAGAAAATGGACAATTTATTTAACCTGTCTGCACCTTAAATGTTGTATGAGCTCATTGTGAGGATTAAGAAACCAATATGAATAAGGTTTTTGGAGCAGCCTCTAGCACACAAGACTTCTGAAATATTAATTACCTATTATTATTCTTATATTTTAGTTTAAATTACTATCACTTATTTCATTATATTATGTTAATAGACATATTCCATATGTAATTTTTATAAAACCATAACTCAAAAATCACTAAAAGAAAAGGGTTAGGAGGGCAAGAGCTGCCTACCCTGGGAAAGAGGGGTGATAAATATAAGAGGGATTTGCTGTCCATTTTTCCATAATACAGGATTCACCATCTTTCATCTGCTTCCTTCCCTTTGGGGTTTAATATTAGCTTGTGTTGTGTTGGCAGTTTAATTACCAACTGAGGTAGAATCACCAGAGAAGACAGCCTCAACTGTAGAACCATCTAGATCAGGTTGGCCAACAAGAATGTCTGTTAAGCACTGGCTTGATTGCCAAGTGGTGTAAGAACACCCAGACCATCACATGTGGCAGATTTGATCCAGCAGAGGAGCACAGAAGAGAGCTGGATGAAAGGAAGCAAGCAAGGATTAATACGTCTGTTCTCTCTCTTCTCTTGGTCCTGGGTGTTAATACTTTAAGCTCCTGTTTAACTTCTTCCAAATTGTGGGTTATACATTGGAATTGTGGGCTATACCTAAGCTGAGTAAATCTCTCTCATTAAATTGTTTTAGGGCAAAGTGTTTTATCACAGTTAGGTGAAATGAGACAAGAACACTTGGTTTCACTAGTTGTATACCAAACAGCAAGTGTCAGGGAATATGCTAAAGCATAATACATTGTACAGAAGGAAGGAAAACAGACACTTCTCACTCTCAGTCCCCACGTGCTAGCTCCAGAGAAGATCGCAAGTGCATACTTCTCCACCACAGTTCAGAGGTGCAAGCATCTGCTTGTTCAGGTGGGATCCTAGCTCTGAGCTGTTATTTTTGCTCCTTCGAGAGTTATGCACTGCAGGGAAATGTGGCCTTTTAGCAAGTTAGAGACAATGGGATTTTGCCTACAGCGCAGAAGCTTCTAGAACAGAGAACAAGCTGGACTGGGGGCAGCAATGTCACTCTGAGAGTGCAGGGGGTAAGAGTGTCAGTATGGAGAGCTTTGAAGATCACATCCACTCTTCACAGTGAGAACCAACTAAGGATATCTCAGAAGCCATTGGTGTAGGAATAAAATGCAGGGACTTTGGGAAGGATGTCGGGGGGGAGTTATGCCTAGGAGAAGACACCGAGTGAGTTGGGGAAGCTTGGGTGCTAGGGAAGGATGGCATAAGAAAAACTAAATGCTTTACCTTTGTTCTTGTGTCAGTTCTGCACACCACTCTGATGACATCTACACAGGAAATCTGTGACTTCTCACTGATTAGTTTTCCATCAAGGGGGGAGTGAGTTTATCTCCAAAAGTGGAGAACACTCCATGTCTAGAGAAGAACAACCTTGATGAGGCTGACTTGTGCCACGTGAAGGAACTTTTCTCACAATTTTCATCAACATAAAGAAAATAATCCACCTCACCCCCACCCCCAAATATTTCAAGATACCGGGTGAGTTTTGCAGGCAAATGGATGGAACTAGAAAATATCATCCTGAGTGAGGTAACTCAGAACCAAAAGGACATAGGACATGCATGGTATGTACTCACTAATAAGTGGATGTTAGGAAAAAAAAAAAGTAGAGAGTACCCAAGATACAGTCCATAGAACTCAGAAAGGCCAACAAGCAGCAGTGCCCAAGTCCCACTTGGGAGGGAGAAGAAAACAATCACAAGTCTGGAGAGAGGGACAGAGGGAGGGAGGGACCGACCTGGGAGAAAAAGTGGATTGGGGAGGGGGCGGAGGGGGGAGTAGGGGGAAGAGGGGAACCTGATCTGGTATTGGGTGAAGGAAAAGGACTGAAGCCCCAAGGGTCAGCAGAAAGAATGGAAGCGGGCAACCTCAACCTCCAGAGAGAGAAGGTTGGGAGGGACCCTCCAGAATGCATCAGAGACCTGGAAGATGAGAGACTCTCACGACTCAAAGGTGATGAAATGACCAACAGTAGGGAGAGGGAACTTATAGAGCCCAACTCTAGCAGGAAGACAGGGCAACAAATGAGGGAGAGGGGGGCCATCCCACAGTCACAACTCTGACCCATAATTGTTCCTGTCTGAAAGAATTTACAGGGATGGAAATGGAGAGGAGTCTGTGGAAAAGAAGGTCCAGCAACAGGCCCAAAATGGGATCCAGCACAAGGTCTGGAAGGTCCCAAGGTCTCACACTGTTACTGAGGCTATCGAGCACTCACAAAAAGGGATCTATCATGACTGCCCTCCAGAAGACCCAACAAGCAGCTGAAAGAGTCAGATGCAGTTACTTGCACCCAACCAATGCACAGAAGCAGCTGACCCCTCTTGTTAAATGAGGATGGCTGAGAGAAGCTGAGAAGGGTGACCCTGTAGGAGGGCCAGCAGTCTCAATTAATCTGGACCCCCGAGATCTCTCAAACACTGGATCAGCAAACAGACAGCATACACCAGCTGATATGAGGCCCCAACACACATACAGTGGAGGACTGCTGAGTCTGTGTTCATTCAGAGATGATATACCTAACCCTCAGGAGACTGGAGGCCCCAGGGAGTGTAGAGGTCAAGTCGGGTGGGGAGTGGGGACATCCATGTGGAGACAGGGTGGGTGTGGAGGAGGTGTGGGATGTGGAACTGGGGAGAGATAAAATATGGAGTGTAAAAAATAAATTAATGAATTAATAAACTACTTAAAAAAATAATAGTGGATAGCGTGACATTTCACTTGTTAAGTCAGACACTTAATAAATGTTTACTGTCCTGGGAGTTTCTTTAGCTCTGCTTTCAATATAGAGAGAGCAACTGGATAATAGAATCTAATGAAAATAATATGACTAGTAAGTATATTCATAAAAATGTTGTTATAATTCAAATGATTAGGCAGTAATTTATTCTACTGTAAGCACAGTTCACCAAACAAACCTGATGTAACCAATGTTGCAGTTCCCTGTGAATATTTGCCACAGTAATTATCTATGATTAGAAAATCAACAAAAAAAAATACTCGATTTCTTATCGCAGACTTCTGTTGACAGCTTCCTCAGAGTGATTGTTCAGGATGGTGTTAGCATAGTGGTTGTTACTGTGGCTATGTTTTATTTTAGAAAATATGAGAATCAAAAGACCAAAAAGAAGGAATTGTCCTAATTCTATCAACCTGTTCCCAGGGATTTCATAACAAGGAACCACTGTGCACGCCAAAGACTGTTGCTGGTTGAGTAGTGGTTTTGGCGGCTGGTCCTGGGCAGTTGCTGCCATCTGTTCCATAAAACTGTTTTTTAGAAAGATATATAAAACAATTAGCAAGTCAGAATTCTATAGACTAAGCCAAGAAAATGCAATTCAGTTGAATTCGGTGCAAGAGAAGGTTCATTTTAAATAAAAGAGGGAGTAAAGCAGACTTTCTCAGAAGCTGTTGGAGGTCAAAACAAACAGCAGTGATTCAGTGCTGGAGGATTTGAAAGAGAGAGCTGGTGTACTTTGTCAAGGAGAACTATGTGGGTGGTGAAAAGATTATGATACTAAAATATATAACATGGAAGGGCAATTAAAAGGACAAGGTTAAAAATAAAAACAGGATCGCTTTTTGTAGTATTCACGTTAAGTTCCTCCAAATGCAGTACAATAAAAAACCTTCATAAGCAGGTTCAGAAATGTCACTCAGGAGCCACACTTTATACTAAACAGAGACAGAATCACTGCAAAGATGTTAGTCAAAACGCATCCCATTTATACTCTCACTATGCTGTGCAACCCCATCTAAGTCTGCAGATAAGACAAGGCAAGGCTGGAAGACTGACAGCAATTGTCTAGCATGCACCACTTTAGAGTAAACAGTGAATTCTGGAGAAAACCTTGTGCATACAATAACCAATGAAAAAATTTTAATAGACTGTAAAGGAGAAAAATTACATGACAGGATAAATATTCAACAGCTATTGAGATAATGTAGAATATAACATTAAGCTAAATATCAAAGTTAAAATTAAAAAGGCACAATGCCACTATACTTGGAATGAAGTGTTTGAACCCAATAAAGTATAGGATAGACAGTTGCCTTGGCCAGCTTCTCATATATTAATATACATGAAAATTGCATTGCTGAAGCTTTCTTTGGAACTGGTAAGTAAATTTTATTTAAATAAGGTTGGTTTGGTTTTAAAATGTGTTTTGTTTTTGCAATGGAGTCTTTCATTATGTAGACTATGTTGATCTGGAACTATTAGCCTCCTGCCTTGGCCTCTCAGGGCTGTGATCACAGGAATTATGTCCCTGCTCTGGGGAGAGAGAGAGAGAGAGAGAGAGAGAGAGAGAGAGAGAGAGAGAGAGAGAGAGAGAGACTACATTTTATTTTTAAAAGATAGCTAACTATAGTATAAACTACCTCAGCTGTCGTTGCCAGGGAAGGGTGTGGTTTGGTGTGTGTGCTGGGTTAAGCCTGTCAAGCAAAAGCAAAGAGACCTAAGAAAGAGAAGTGAAACTCCCTTCCTGCTCCTTATTTACAACAGTGTATACATGCTATATGGAAGTGTATACATGCTATATTTACAACAGTGTATACATGCTATATGGAAGGCCCCAGCTGCAGGCCTGAGATATGCAGAAGATGATGTCAAACAATGGGGCTCCAATTGAAAACATTTGTCTCAGTATATTCTTTGGAACCAAGATACCAACAGGGCACAAGGGAATAACCATAGAATAGTGACTTAGTTAAGGAATGTTTATCACACTGGGATGTCCTATCCTAAAACTTGGTGTGCCTGGGATATCTGGTAAACCAGAAGAGATATGTTATTTTTGACACACTAAGAGATAAACATAGTCAACATGGGATCAATTTATGTGTCACACTATAAGAGAAAGAATCAGAGTTTCTTATGTCATACCAGAGACACTGAAATGTACACAAGAACTCAAACAAACAATATGGAGTCAAAATTTAACATTGCAAAATTAACTCATTACTTACAGATTGAAAGCATTTATGCAAACTTGTTAAAATATAAACCAATTATATACAATATGTGAGCATACATGGACTCCTAATAAAGTATAATGAAACAGCCTGGTTGGATATTAACTAATTGCATTGGAGTGGTTATCACAAAAGGAATAGTGGGAAAGTGAACTTGAATTAATAACCAACTTGTATTTTATTTTTAAATTCAAATGTAACATACTATAAATATAGTTTATCCTTGGTGGTGAATGCACATTTCCTTGAGTCTCTCCATGTTTCTCTGTTTAATTATAACAATAATAGTTTAAACTCATAAATATGTGTTTTTGTACATGGTTTTATGTAGCCCAGGCTGGACTCAAATGGTCCATTTAGCAAGGATAGCTTAAAGTTTTTCTCATCCTATCACCATGCCTCTTATTCTCAATATGTGTCAAAACAAATTTTACATAACATTGGGCATTAAACACACTATGCAAACATTGTATCAACTGGAATCCCCCCAAGCCATGTACAACATTAATTTCAAAGATTTTTTTCATCTTTATATGATTCATATAATTTTATATAATGTTATAGCATTATATATCGTAATAGGGTCACATGAGATGCAT
The DNA here is from genome assembly GCF_900095145.1 of Mus pahari. Lineage (NCBI taxonomy): Eukaryota > Metazoa > Chordata > Mammalia > Rodentia > Muridae > Mus > Mus pahari. The sequence continues at coordinate 101,941,093 of NC_034597.1, forward strand.
ATGTCACCTGGAATATTTGTGTTTATTGTCTCTCCATTCGACTATGGCTTCAAGGAGCCTGAATAATCAGTGAATTTTTTCCTCCAATGTGACTCAAGTGCAGTCAAGTGCCTTTTCTCAATTACTTTCCAAAGTCATTAAAATAATGATGGAAATAAGATGAGCGTATAACTGTAGCCTTTAATAATGGAAGTTGTAGGATTCTGACCAACAGTATAAGTCCTTGAACTGAATTTATTCAGAATTGTAAAAATCTAAACTAGAAAAGTATACAAATATTAATCTCTTGCTTTCCTTATACTATGTGTGATCGTGCTTTATTAAGAGTACTGGAAGGAAAGGTGCTCTTGAATTTAGGTGACTTCTCATAAGGCAGTAATATCTTGGCTTTGAATTTTAGATGTTTATTCTCCATGTGTGGATTCTGGCACACAACTAATGCCTTCGCTTCCTTGTTTGTAGCATGAGAGAGGCAACAGGTCCTCCACATATTGTTGTGGGGAGTAAATAACTAGCTAAATGTGAGGATTTGCATAGAGAAGTCTTGTTGGAACCTTGACCAATGCAGAATAACACAAGGGTGTTCCCATCTGAGGTTCCCGGGTAGTCATCAGGATGTTAAGGGATCAATTTCTGTATAAACTAGGCTTTGGTCTCTGTAGCTATTCACATACAGGTCATAGGGCAACCTATTAAATAATATATGAATTCAAACATGCCCACTGGTCCAAAACAAGGTGGTATATATTTAAGTGTATGCAAGCCTCAATTCATGTAGATTGAAATTGTTTAGCAACAATAGCATAAATAATAAGCATAATAATAAGCAAAGGAAGAAAGAAATGAGATAAGAAAATCATGTCCCCTAAAAAAAAAAAGTAAAATATACATTTCCTTATATTGGGCACTATCTTTAAAATGTTATACATCAACAGAAAAAGCCTAAGTATAAATCAAATTATACAAGGTCTATGTGTAAGTGTGGTTCCTGGAGACACTAACTGTGGCCACTGAAAATAAAGTGAGTTTTGGAGTCCTTTTACTCCTTCAGATCTATGTGGACATAAGTAAGTGGGAATGGCTGGTTCAGGAGGGCCTCTGAAATGCCTCCATTAGAATCAGTATTAGAAGTACAAACCTGCAGAGAGAAATCAAGGACACATTTTCAAAGATGAAATCAATAGTTTGGGGGGGGTTATGTAAGACGCTGCGTACATTGTTTCTTGTGCCATTAAGGAAACTGCTACTTTTATCTCAATCTGATCTTCAAGAGCAAGTAACCTTGTTTGAGTTTCAATAGAAAAGCGACTCATGAATTTACATGGCCATGTGAGCTGTATAGTGTTGATTGCAAAGATATAAAACCAAATAATGCTGTAAAACAGCCCTCCGGGCACACAGCCTTTTTAAACTATTTGCATAAAGATGGACTGCATATTGTTATGTGCATGTAGTTAAACTTTCAGATTCAAAGGAAAGGAAAAAAAAAGAAAAAAGAAAAAAGAAAACCTTCTTGTGCTCCCCAGGGCTCAGAAATTATAACCTATTATAACCTGCATTTCACAGGCAGCTTGCAGAGCCGACGCACAAGGAAAGCCTATGGAGATTATTCAAGATCAGGATCGTGTTTGTTTCTACAGAAAACATACTACATGAAAACAAACCCTGCCTTGCGAAATGTCATTTCCATGTAGGACATACGTAAATAAGTGCGACCCCCAGCATTTGGCAAAAGCGAGCAAAAGTCTTATCAGTTCATGACTAATTATTTATGCACATGATTAAAATAGAAAGAGGTAGGCAATGAAATAATGGGCCATAAAATCCTTTACAGCTCCCCTGGGAAAAGAAAAATATTGCCTTTCCTGCGACTTTGATATTTCATTTGTCACCAGTTTTCTTTCTAGACTCCACGCCACGTGCGGCATGCATTCACATAACTTACACTTTGAAAGGTTTGTGTGTGTTAAGTATGAATCACGGATGAGTTGGTGTTTTAATTATATTTAAGATATTTTAAAATATATCCATGGTCAAACTTTCACTATGAAAAAAGTATATATGTAGATAATTCAAGTGCATTTTGCCTTTGGCATTATAAAACAATGAGCAGAAAAATAAGTCCAGCTTTCTCCTAAAATGTTTCAGTTCATACTCATTTTTTTTTTTGTCAGCATTAGCCACTGAGAAAAGTATATAATGAGGGTGTTACTTTCTTTAGAATCTTGTATGACCCATGGCTAATTTAACTCAACTGATATGTGTGTGTATCTCTCTCTCTCTCTCTCTCTCTCTCTCTCTCTCTCTCTCTCTCTCTCTCTGTGTGTGTGTGTGTGTGTCTCTCTCTCTCTCTCTCTCTCTCTCTCTCTCTCTCTGTGTGTGTGTGTGTGTGTGTGTGTGTGTGTGTGTGTGTGTGTGTGTGTGTGTGTATGTGTGTGTACGTACATATATATTTGTAGTAGGGGGTTTGATTTGTGGCACTAGGGATCCTTCTCTGACATTAATAAGTCTTTTCAAAAATGGGACCAACATGGATTCTGATAAAGAATTTTTAAACAATTTATGTGATTGAAATAAGTAATAAATGGGCTATGTATTTACTATCAGATTTCTTCATAGCTAGTAATTTCTTCTTCCTTTTAATACAGAAAATATTTTGTGGTTTATGACTACATCAGTCCTAATAATAATGAAAAGCATACAGGCTTCAAAATGACAAGGACTGTTCTTAAAAGTTGTAAATGGGCAAATTTATTTATATTCAACAGAAACCCTTCAAAATATTTACATTGGTATTTCCGAGAGTGATGTATCTGAAACAGTCAATAATAATAATTTATAACTAATATTAAATGTAAATGATATTTTTACATGAGCCTCATGCAAGAAAATGGCAATTTCATTTCTAAATGCTTGGATTTCTAAATATTTAAATTTACATTTAAGGAAAAATTTTGCCACAGAATTTGCAGATATAATTTCTTTACCATTCAGTGAAGGGAGGGTGTTTTTGAACACCTAGTGAGAGTAGAAAACAGTAACATTGTTAAAGATGATATATAAATATCAAGAGATATAAATACTATTAATAGTAGGAATGTTAACATTTGGTCACAGTGTTAATAATTTTCAAGAGTTCTGTCCATGGCCCTACTGCCGTGAGTCACTGGAAGCAGAAACACTTTACAATATGATAACAGCATAAGATAGGACAGTATGACAAAAAAGTACCCTTATTTCATGCAGACCTGGAAACAAGACAGCTGAAGGGGGAGTGGTCTTACCATGTCCTTTAGGGCTACATCTTTAACTTCTTCAATTAAACCTAACCTCCGAATCTTTTTAATTCTTACCAGTACCAGGAGTAACACAGACTTGTTACCAATCCTTGAACATAGGAGTCTTTCTAGTACAGTTTGTTAAAATTCAAACTAGAGTAGAATACTTCCAGAATATGGAGTTACCAAATACCTAATTATTTGTTAGAAATACTAAAATTAATGTCAACCTAATTTGGAACAAAGTGAAATAATAAATAAGAAAATTGAACAGAGCATGGAATATAAATTTACAAAACATTAATAGTACATCAACAACATCTAATGTTTTCAGCTTGGGGAAGTAACTATAGTGTCATAAAATAATGGGAAGAGGGACTGGAAAGATGCCTCAATGGAGAAGAGCAAGCATGGCTCCTGCAGAGTCCCTGGATTGGTTTTCAGTACCCAATACTCTGAACCACTTTCCAATCCCAGGAGATCTGATGCCTTCTTCTGGCCTTTGTGGTTGCTTTGTAACTGTGGTCCACAGATAGACAAATAGGCATACTACACACACATAAATAATGAATGATTTAATAAAAATGATTTTAAATTAAGATCTAGTTGCATGAAAGTAAATATTAATATGCACACATATGAATCAAAAGCCACCTATAGCTAATACTCCAGCGGGCTCAAGCACAGTTCTGTGTATCTTCTCTCTGTTTCTCTGTGTCCTCCTGCTCTGAACTATCCAAGGCGATGTCACTCTTACAAAAGAAGCATGAAGGCCAACCCTTTCAAGGCTCCATGTGTCATCTGTTTCCCTAATTCTTGCACACAGAAAAATTCTATGAGTTTACAAGGTTTCAGGACATATTTTCTTATTGTACATGGATTTTAGCCTTTCTAGCTTTCCTTTTATGAATCCTTTCTGAAGTAAGTAGCCAACCCTGCCTCCTACTCCCCTGCAATCCATGCTTCTGTGAAATGTCCTGAGCTCTCTCGGAGTGTCAACCTTCTCTTAAGTAAAAAATTTCAGACATGAATTAGGTTCACATAGGACTATCATTGGCAGAGTTCTTGAATTTAAATTTTACTCACTTGTTTTTTATTGTCAATAAAGACAGATTTCTTTAAGTGGCAAATAAGGCTTATGTGTTTAGAGAACTATAAGATAATTCATTCTTATTGAAAACCTTTTAACTCATGTAAAGCAAGCAATCTCTCCCATTCCTTTATAAGCTTTAACTAAAAATAGAATCCGCAACCTGGGGATAAGAATATTTGCATAAACTGCTCTTGCTCTCTAGTTGTGTGAGGAATCAACAATTGCTCTCTACCCACTGAACCTGAAATACAAATCCATTCATCCATATTTTTTGTCTCTGCCACTGTTTCTGTTGCTCCGGCCCACTCTCGCTCCCTCCTCCATACCTCTGTTATTTCCCTTCTCCCTCCTACCTTTTCTCTCTCTTTCATGATTGAACAATACCTTTCACACAGCTGAAATGATAAATTTCAACTGACAAAAGAAAATGATGGAAGGCCGGTGTTCATCACCCTGGCACCAGCCTTCCTCGCAGCAGTATTTGGATTCATTCAGCATCCTGTTACCTTGCAAAGCTGTCTGCTGTTTTCTTTGCTCCCAGCCATTAGTTTTGATACCTTCTTTATTTTTTCTCCTGTTTCTCCCTCCTATAAAAATGTTATCATGTGTGCCTGGAACACACACAGACTTCTGTGTCTCAACTTAAAATGTACATACGTACATTTCTGAATTCTTGGATTGATGGAGCTACGATCCTAGCAAAGGACATATGGATAGCTCTCCATCCAAAGAGCTACGGTCCCCAACAATATTACCCTGACTAATTCTTATTCTTGGAATTGTTGCTGACAGAAGCCTGATATAGCTGTCTCTTGAGAGGCTCTGCCAGTGCCTGACAAATACAAAAGTAGATGCTCACAACCATCCATTGGATGGAGCACAGGATTCCCAATGAAGGAGTTAGAGAAAGTATCCAAGAGCTGAAGGGGTTTGCAGCCCCATGGGAGGAATGGCAATATGAACTAAGCAGTACTCCCAGAGCTCCCAGGGACTAAACTATCAATCAAAGAAAACAAAGGGTGGGACTCATGCATATGTAGCAGAGGATGGTCTGTTTGGTCATCAATGGGAGGAGAGACTCTTGGTTCTGTGAAGGTTCTATGCCCCAGTACAGGGGAATTCAAGGGCCAGGAAGCAGGAGTGGGTTGGTTGGTGAGCAGGAGGAGGGGGGAGGGAATAGGGGAATTTCAGAGGGGAAACAAGGAAAGGGGATAACATTTAAAATGTAAATTAAGAAAGTATCTAATCAAAAATAAAAAAAAGAATAGATTAAGCAAGTGGAAGTGAATATTTTAGGTTTAGTCAGTCAACTCATTCACATATTGATATTACAATAGGTGTCAGTTTCTATGAAATTCAAAGGATATATAAAAATATCTATTATGTGGTCAATCATCTTAAAATTTTCAAATCTAAAGAGAAATAGGCAAGATCAGTTCACTGCCCTTACCTGCATGTGGTATCATCTGCCAGTAGTCTCTGCTCTGGGAGCCAGAGGAAGGGCTATCACTTCAAATTCAAAGTCAGCATAGTGAGTCCCATGTTAGCCAGCGCTACATAGTAAGATTAAGTTTCCAATCAAAACAAAAGTTAATTGAAATACTTATGCTAACTGTAATAGTTAAAATATGAGCATAAAATGAGTACCAGAACTCTAGACTGTTCAAGATGTCAAATATTAAGCATAAAATATTAATAAGAATACCACAGAAAGAATTAATTCCAAAATTTATCACAAAGCATACCATTATATTAAGACTCATTTAATTGATCATTTGACAGAAGAAAGAAAGTCTGCAAGGTCTCTGTAGACGTGTCATAGGTCTGTTGACTTTATTTCTCCTTTGAAATTAATAAGTGCCTGTGAAATCTATGTAAATAGCCAAATTTGAAAAATCATGGTTCAAAGAGCAAATCCGTAGCTTGTGGCCTTGATCAAACTGTTAGGAAATTCTCTCCAGAGATCTGAAAGATGGTAGGTGTTCTACATGAAGTAGATTAAATATGCTGAAGGGCTATTCAGCTTTTCTCTAACACATCACTTCTTCAATGTTACCACCAAAAAGAAAAGTTTGGTAAGAGCAAACTTTTAAATCAAATGGTATCAAACAAAGTGAAGAACCACGCCACATGACATGGGGTCCCAATGGAGGAGTTAGAGAAAGAAGTAAAGGAGCTGAAGTGGTTTGCATTCACATAGGAAGAACATCAACCAACCAGACTCCCCAGAGCTCCTAAAGACTAAACCACCAACCAAAGAGTACACATGAAGGAACCCATGACTCCAGCTGCATATGTAGCAGAGGGTGGCCTTGTTGCACATCAATGGGAGGAGAGGCCCTTGGTCTTGGGAAGACTTAATGTCCCAGTATAAGGGAATGCCAGGGTAGGAAAGCAGGAGTGAGTGAGTGGGCGGTGGAGCACCCTCATAGAAACAGGGGAAGGGAGAAGGGTATAGGTGATTTCTAGGAAAAGGGATAACATTTGAAATGTGAATAAATAAAATATCCGATAAAAACAAATGAAACTTAGATACATGTGTCTGTGATAACAAAAATAATGAGGAAGCAGAAGGAAGAGGTGGGAAAGGAAAGTGTTAAAGGCTGACAGTGTAAAGTCTGGCATCTTGTTTAAAATATCCTTGTCAAAAATTTAGGCAGGTAATATATTTGCGTGTGTATTGTATGTGTGTGCTGTCAGTGATAAGTGTATATTCTGTGTGTGGTATATGTCTATGTGAGATGTGTGGGCTTGGTGTACACATGTGAGAGTTTGAAGCACTGCCTCCTTCATGCGTAGGCAGATGTCAAAACATCTGTATTGTCATCTGTCAATCTGTCTTATTGCCTTGAGCAAGAACTGTCATAGATGTGAGAAGTAAGAAGAGGTGACTAGTAAGATTAAAGAGAGGGGAAACTGTAAACTGGTTAGATTGCATGAGAAAATTATCACTTTTCAATAAAGGATGGGAAAACAACGAGAACCAATGTCTTTCACTGAACTAGAATGTTTTGGCTAGGATGGTTATCCAGAAAGTACTTGACATCCATCTGTTTCCACTCACCAATGATGGAGTCACAAGGCCACATGGCCATGTGCAGTTCTTTTTTTTTTTTTTCTTTTTTTTTTTTTTTTTTATTTTTTATTTTTTATTATTATTATTTTCTTTATTTACATTTCAAATGCTATACCGAAAGATTCCCATACCCCTCCCCCCACCTCTGTTCCCCTACCCACCCACTCCCACTACTTGGCCCAGGCCTTGCCTTGTGCTAGGTCATATGGGGTTTGGAAGACCAAGGAGCCTCTATTCCCACTGATGGCCGATTAGGTCATCTTCTGCTACAAATGCAGCTAGAAACACAAACCCAGGGGGTACTAGTTAGTTCCTGTTGTTGTTCCACCTACAGGGTTGCAGCCCCCTTCAGGTACTTGGGTACTTTCTCTAGTTCCTCCATTGGGGACCCTGTGTTCCATCCAGTAGCTGGCTGTGATCATCCATTTCGGTGTTTACCAGGCACTGGCGTAGCCTCACAAGAGGCCACAATATCAGGGTCCCTTCAGCAGTATCTTGCCGGCATGAGCATGAGCATTAGTATCTAGGTTTGGTGGCCGATGATGGGATGGACTCCGAATGGGGTCCTCTCTGGATAGTCCATCCCTTCATCCCAGCTCCAAACTTTGTCGCTGTACCTATAATTTTTCATGAGGGTTATGTTCCTCATTCTAAGGAGGAATGAAGTATCCACAAATGTTCATCCTTCTTGATTTTCTTCTGTTTTCCATAATGTGTCTTGGATATTCCAAGTTTCTGGGCTAATATCCGCTTATCAGTGAGTACATATCCATGTGCAGTTCTTTATGTGAGCGGTAGAGTCAAACTCAAGTACTTTTCCTTGAAGACGGTGTGCTCTCGCCTGCTGAGCCATCTCCATATTCTCGATAATACTGTCAAACTATAACCCCCAAAATACCCTGACAAGAAAGTAAAGATTAGAAGAGTTAAACAGGTCACCCAAAGTCACACAGATTTAAAAACAAACAAAAAAGGAATGAATAAACAAACAAGCAAAATTCTCACATCAGAACCAAGGCATCTATTGAAGAATTCCAATCCCCTTGTACTTCCCCAGATGTTTCTCCAAAATCACCTCTTCCCCTAACATTAAGGAACAGGAGACAAACAGTAACAAGTGTTTACGTAAAAGGCTCCAACCTCAGATCACTCCATTAACAGGCCTCTGAAATGCAAATAAAATTCTTACTCGAGTCAATATGCATAGTTAGCAATGGCAGCCTAATTCTGCATTCTATGCATCCCACTGTCATGCATCCTACATCTTGACAAATGACATAGAATTAAAAGCTAAAATCTGGTGAACACATTCATGAATTTGAATTCATTCAGCAAGTCATGCTTACACATGATTTCCTCATCTGAAAGTAGAGATATGAGTACCACCATGTTCACAGCATTTTGTTTTCAGAGATATGTTACATTTTTTTCCAGGCTCTTAGAAAACACACAAGGTTCTGAGGAGATACCTCTGTTGGTAAACTGTTACCTTGGAAACATGAGGACATGAGTCTACTCCCAGACTCTACATTAAAAATAAAACATCCATGGTAGTAAGCATTTATAATCCCAGAATTGGGAGGAAGAAATTGAGACAGATAAATATCTTGGGCAAACTGGCCTGTAATCCTAGGAAATTCTAAGACAATGAGACACCCTGATTTTAAAACAAAAGGGGATGACACCTGAGAAACACCAGAACTTGTACTCTGCACATATGTACATATACCATACACAAACATGTAACCACATGCACAGAAATATGTATACACTCACACACACACACACACACACACACACACATACAAGTCCTTATATGTATAAGTATTTAACTACGTTTGTATTTTGCTTATAGATTCATCAACAATAGGAAAATCATAAACTCTTTCAGCCAAAGTGATATGGAAGGTTATGTATAAAATTTCATTATAAAAATCCTAACCTTAAAGTTAACTATAACCCACACCCTTACCCTTATAGTAACCCTTACTTTATTCTTATTCTTTACCTCATGCACAACATTAACCCTGCATCTAACACATCACCAACCACAATCCCAACCCAAGACTTAAACCCAAACCCTACTCTTAACCTTAACCTAACATAACCCCAAACCTAGATTAACCCTACACTAAATGTTACCCTTATACTTTAAACCCTAACCCTATCTTAACCCTAACCCTACACTAAATGTCACCCTTACACTTACCTAAATCCTAACCCTACACTAAATGCTATACTTATATTTACCTAAATTCTAAACTTAACGCTACTCCTAACCCCAACCCTTACCCTTACCCTATTATAACCCTAACCTTAACCACAACCATAACCTAAACCTTACCCTAGCTATAACCCCAATCCTAACTGTAATCCTAACTCCTACACATAAGAGTTACCATTACCTCTATCATTACGATTACACTTACCCACTACCTTATCCCTACTCCTGCCCCCTTGGGAACCCCAACCACAAACCCTACCCCTACCTTTATCCCTACCACCACCCCAACACCAACCTATCACTCTACGCCTATCCCTACCCCTATCCCTAACTCTAACTATGCCACTACCTGTATCCCATATGTAATTTACCCCAACTCTCATTCTTATCTTATCTTTACCCCTTTTCCTATACCTAACCTTACTATTTCCCTGCCATCCTTTATCACTAACCTTACCCCTATTCCTAGTCTTATTACTACATCTTATTACTACATCTATGCTTACCTCTACCCCATCCTTAGCCTTGCCTTTACCCATTAAATTACCCAAAATCCTTCTGCTAACCCTACACCTACCAGTGAAATACTGTTCCAAGTATATGTTTTCCACATTACAACAGAAAAATAATTACATGTAGGAAGACTCTGGTTCAAGTGAGCAAAGGCGATTTTCTTCAGATTGATACCATCCATAGGATAACTGGATAAACTGTGAAGGACAATGAAAATCAAAGACTGAAAACCATTACCTAAACTGTCACACACACACACACACACACACACACACACACACACACACACACACACACCACACATATGTATCATGTACATATGCATATATATGCTAAGACAAATTGACAGTTGTGCCTTAAATATTCAATATGATTAGAGCTAATTTGAAGTCTCAAGTCAACATATATGAGGGTGAATGGTTACAGAATAAGATGAAGACTAAAAATATTGACTTAGTTACTATGAAATAACTTGAATAAAGAACCATTTTCTCAACACCAGTGTCACCCATAGTTGTAGTATTTCTATTTACTGAATTCCCTTCAGCGTGGTTTTCAGTAATGTTAAAAAATAAACAAACAAGCAATAAGCTTGTATTTTGTGCCCAGAATTAATTTATTTTGTCATAATGTACAACAGACATATGGAGTATCAAAAACTCTAGCTCCAGATGCAGTGTCCAAAATATACTAAGACCCAGGTGAACAGGGAGGGTGTGTCCTAACAAAACTGAGATAGACCTATGTGACCTCAGTGGTCTGAGGGTGGCATTCATTTCTGTCTCTGTTTTAGCTACCAATTGCCTTCAAGACCACAGGCTTGTTCCATTTGGGAATAGTCCACAGGTCAGAAAAGTTTCAGTGAGGAGGAGTCACTCACAACTCACAATTCTGTTTCAAGTAGCAAATCACTAAGATGTTTCAGTGGGAGAATAAAATGCAGAAAACTAATCATCCAACTACATAGAAGCAAGGATACGTAACACAAATATAATTCTTCATTATGTTCACAACCAAGATATAAGCCAAGTCAAAATGTGACAGAAATATGCTTCATTAACTGACCTGTAGGGTCATAACCTTTTATTCGTATCTGTTACTGTGAATTACTATTCAGTATATGAGGTCACCATGATTTCCTTTCCTCATTCCTGTAGTTCATATTTTCTAGTATTTTCTTGCTCTTAAAAATAATGACTTTGTCTAGCAGCTGTGAATGTCAAAGTAGTTTTCCTTCAGTTTTAAGTAGAGACACTGTGTTCTTTTTCTGTTTGTTTCAGCACTTCACAGGGAAATATAATCGTGTTAAAAATAAGAAAATCTATCAAAATTTGTACTCATAAAAAATGGTTAGAGACACTTAAAAAATAGAAGTGCTTACTTCAGAAAATATACAGAATTCCTGAGTTCTGTTCTCTGCACACAGTGGAGTTGAATGGCTCTTCTTGGGTGTTAGGTCAAGCTCAGTGTTCCATTCCCTAGGTGTAGTGCCCTCAAGAACATATAAATGTGTTCTGTTCTCTATTGATTTGTTCCTCTTATCAAGTAAAGATTTATGCCTTAGTTTATAAACAAACTTGAAATGAAAAATGACTTTGGATTTCAGATATTCTATTGACCATCATAGAAAACAAATTGTTTCTTTACATTTGCACATATATTGGGTCACTCTCATGTCATTTTTTAGATCTGTTAAAGAATTGAAACAAATTAGCATATGTCCACAATCCAGAGACTTAAAAAAAAAATTGCACCATAAGGACAATGGTGTGGCAACAAAAGGGGTGGGGGGCATTTCTGCTTCAAGTTCACCTCCATTGCATTCCAAGCATTATTCGTGAATTGCATGAACAGCTGAATGTGTTCCTATTTGGAAAGCTATGAGGAAAGTTTATTTCCACTGAAGTCATGATAAACAGTCTTTTCTGATTCAGCTTGGAGAAGTACCAGGAGAAAACACAAGGATATCTAGTTGAGATGTCTGACACAGCCTCTGCCATGCTTTTGTGCTCAGCTGTGTGAACAATATTCTCACTTCAAGTTTCACCATTAAAATTTTCCATACCATGTATAAGACTTAAGATACAGCAGGCAGACAAAGAGACAAAGGACTGACAGACTCCCAGCCAAGGCAACAGGGTCTGGGACAGATTGTCCATTCATAGTCTAAGTTAGGACAGTGAAGGTGGGGTGGGAACCCTTGTGTTTGGGGTCGGTGAGAAAGAGACAATATCCACATTCTTTACAGAATAGAACCAATAGTATCTGTTATAAATAACTTTCTAACATGATCAAAGAGACTGGAAGGTCTTTCAAATTCAGAGGTGACATCATGGAGAGACTGGTACAAGGGCTGAAGAAATGACAAGCTAAAATTAATAGTACTGGATGCCTTTCTAGCTCTGTAATGTTAGTACATTCGGATATACTAAAGCCGAGGAGATGGGTCAGACGTTAAAGTACTTGCGTTGCAAGCATTACAGGCTTCAGATCCAAGAATCATGTAAATGACCAATTGGTACAGTGCACTACCTTTCCAGGAGATGCTAGACAAGAAAGCTGCATTCTTGAGTTCTGGATTTAATTAAGTAAGTCTGCCTGAAAGAGTAAGATGGAGAGAAATTGAGGAACACTTGTGACAACAGCCTTGTTACTCACACACATATACCTATGTACCTGCATCCATAACCCATAGACAAGCAAACACACATATACATACATCAAACCACTGCCTTCAAACGGGAAAACGTAAGCACCGATAACAAAGCCATTAGTGTTGTTATTATCTCACAGGTAGAAGTAGGTTTCTCCACCCCAAAGTACCAGCATGGCCACTGGCCATGAGGACTCACACTCTGAAACCTCGACCACCCAAGAAATGCTTAGCAGAAATAGACACAAAATGGCCAGAAGTTGGGAAGCTAAAGATTGTAAAAGTCATAGTTTTTGTGTTCATTTGTTTGTTTTACTGACTACGGTGCATTTCATATTGAAAAAGTGAGGTGAAAACAGTTGGTGTGGATCTGTCTGTTAGAACAGTTGACATCTATGTACTCCAGGCCTGAATAGAAAATATTTGGGAGGTAAATTATTGACCAAAGGACTCTCCAGTGGCCATGTATGAGCACTTTCTGTTTCAGGGGACCAGAGTTTGATTCTCAGCATCCATACTGGAAGTTTCACAGTCTCCTGTAATTCCAACTCTCCATTCTCTCTTCTAGCTTCCACAGAAAACAGCCCAGACACACACACACACACACACACACACACACACACACACACACACACACACAAAGAGAGAGAGAGAGAGAATATAACATTGAAGGGCACATTAGCCAGTTTTTGTACATAACCAATCTTAGTCTTGCTGCCAATGTTATAGAAATTGGCAAACAGAAACATGAAAAATAATCATTGACCTTTCTAAGTTTGTGTTGCACGGTCAGCTCACATTGCATTATTCTAAAATTTACCTAACTTCCCAATGGCCCTCTTTCTCTCCTTTTTAACCTTTAATGATATATGGCTACCATAGAGGAACTGAATATATTGAATGCATGCTGCACGTTTTTAAATTATCACAACAACTAAGCTTATTA
>NC_034597.1:101959875-101969651 GCF_900095145.1 Mus pahari
TGAGCCTCTAGCCTAAGTTGAGCCTAAGTAGAGCCTCCACCCTAAGTGGAACCAACCTTAGTGGAGCCTCCACCCTATTGACTTTTGATGCTTCTTGGGGAAAGAGGATCAATTTTACTTAAGAGTGTGGCTCCCAGGAATTGACCATGCTCCTCCCCTAAATGGCTACATACCCAGCAGATATGGAAATAACAAATTATAGCTGATGGGTTATTAAATTATACATATATATATATATATATATATATATATATATATGATTCTCTTTATATCTCTATCTAGAAGCTGCTTTAAAGAATGACTAAAGTATACATTTTGTTATTTTGTTGAACACTTCTAGTCTGTAAAATTGAGAATGAAGTACAAGGCATTCTTAGAATTCTGAGCTGTGACAGAAACAAATGAATTCTCTGTAGGGCTAAGTCCCTCTGTCTCTCATTTCATCTATAGCCTCAGAAATCAAACTTAAAATAAAAAACATTTAGTTTTAATCTGTTTTCCCTTCTCCATAAAATACTTTTGGACTGGAAACTAAAAGCAAAAACTAAACTAAATCATTAAAAGCAAATAGGCACAAAGTTACAGATTTAGTGAGTCATTTTTTAAAATAATTCTCATACTATTTAATAACCTCTCTAATACTTCAAAGTTAGCAATTTGAGGTAGTAGGAATGGCTCAGTAGTTACAAATGTTTACTATTCTTCTTTGGGACAAGAGTTCTATTTCCAGTGTCTATGTTGGATGGCTCACAACTACCTGTAATTCTAGTTCCAAGTGATCATATGACCTCTCCTAGCCTCCAGGGATACCCACACGCTTGTGTCATACAACACTGATCCAGGCATATGAACTTGCACACTCTTAAATCAAGTTAAATCATATCTTAGTTATGGGTCCTTGCTGTGAGGAGATGCCAATGCAAGTCTTATTTTTTTTTTTTAAAAAAAGGTTTTGATTGGGGCTGGCGTACCATTTCAGAGATTCTGTCCATTATCATCATGGTAGAAAGCATGGTGGCACTCAGGTGGACATGACTCTGAAGGAGTTGAGAAGTCTACATTTTGATCCGAAGGCCAAGAGGAGATTCTCTTCCACACTGGGCAGAACCTGATCATAAGAGGTTTAAGTGCCCACCTACATGGTGACACGCATCCTCTACCAAAGCCATGCCTATTCAGATAAGCCCACATGGGCCAAGCATATTCAAACCACCATAAATCCCAAAATAAGTAGAGTAAAGGGTATCCATTTGTCAAGAGTACTATTGCTGATAATCTTTGGAATCCACCTATGATGTCCTCTAGGTAAGCTCTATTTCTTGTCAATGGCTTTTAACAGAATAAAAACTTCTGTTCAAAGTCACAAATAAGATGGCATTCCTCCACAACGTCATAATTTGTCACCAATACAGATTACTTATTTTATTAGGGAAAATAATTCTATAGGAAGATAATGTAGCACTGGCAAGGTGACAGATTAAGTGCACTGCAAAGGAAACTCATCTAAATTCATGATTGGGGAACAATCCAAGGAACGCTGATGACAGTACATGGCTGCATGGTTGGGTGTGTGACCTGTAGTGCATAGAATCATGCCATTTGCTTCAAAGTGTCTGCATATAGGTACGCATCATTCCGCACCCGCATGCCCAGTGTTCTCTGTCTTTGACTTTTGGTTCCTCTTACTTTGTAATCAGGCACTGTTCTTATCGATGGCGACAATTAAAAAAAAAATTATGGGAGTGCTGAGGTAGAGAAAATATAATGAGTGCAGTTTGAGGTAGAGAGGGGTGGAAAGAGTGGCGGGAGAGACCCAGTGATAATAAGTCAAGAAAGGAACATAGCTTCCAAGAATTCCGAGAAGTCGTAAGGACTCTATTGATTTTCTGTAACACTTGTATCATCCTAATCATTACAGCATAGAACCAGGTAACAGTCAGAGTCTACAATTACTGAAAATCCCTGTAATCTAGGTTACTGTGACAACCTTCGCATTGTCATGTCTAAAACTACACTCCTACACAATGATTACTTTAACCTCCTGCTTAAATCACCCTTGTACCTCTGTCTTCTTTGTGTAACATCTCATGTCTTTGTTTTTATACTCGACTCACTTTACCCCTTCAGTGATGCGAATTCTCTCATGCCTTGGAGGGATGGCCCCTGATACATAGAAATGCTGTCAGCCTTAGCTTCCTTTTTAAATTTTTTTTCCTATGTTATGTTTTGATTATGTTTTTCTCCTCTCCCTACTGTCAGCTTTTGTTACCTGGGTTATGTAAGCCTTTTCATTACACACCAGTTTCCTTTATAAATGACAGGGAATAAAGAATAATGAATGTATTGTGTCACTGGGTACCAGTTCATTAATATAATTATATTCCCTACCAAGCCTCTAGCTGACTGCAGAATACACTTTTCACATACACTCTCTTATCGTTTTAAAATAGATACAAAAGTTTTTTTTTAAAGTCAAGAAGTTCTCTCTTTATCTCCATTCCCCTCATTCTTTCTATGTCACTACCATGTCATTTATGATTGCTTGTGGAATTAGCAGCATAGGTGTTTTTACCTTTCCAAGGAGTCTTTAGAGGTTATCCCTATCTCTGCCCATCCATCCCTAGGGATTCTGGGATACAGTATTGTTCAGAAACCCCATGTCCAAAAGTCAAATGATGGCTGTCTAGCTTAACTAACAGACTATCTTCCATTAAAAGATCTTCAAGACTAATTCTATGTTCCCTCATAACCATGTGCATCTTGCTTCCATAAAGTCAAAATTCCCAGAACATCTATAACATCTATAATTTACTATATTGCTCTTCTATCCATCTGTACTCTGAGTTCTGATAAACCTTGCAGGCGTTCTCGGATTCTTTTATCCTCTAACTTGCAATACCTTTTCTACAAACTTCTTCCTTTAGTAGGGTATCTATGATAATTCTGGTTCCCCTCAGCCATACAGCAAAAGGCATGTGCTCCACTATGTTCATAGCAGCCTTATTTATAATAGTCAGAAGCTGGGAAAAACCCAGATGTCCCTCAACAGAGGAATGGATACAGAAACTGTGGTACATTTACACAATGGAGTACTACTCAGCAATTCAAAACAATGAATTCATGAAATTCTTAGGCAAATGGA
Source organism: Mus pahari (assembly GCF_900095145.1). Lineage (NCBI taxonomy): Eukaryota > Metazoa > Chordata > Mammalia > Rodentia > Muridae > Mus > Mus pahari. Next base: position 101,963,018 of record NC_034597.1, read on the forward strand.
TGCATCTGGAGGATATCATCCTCAGTGAGGTAACCCAGTCACAACAGAACACACTTGATATGCACTCACTGATAAGTGGATATTAGTCCAGAAACTTAGAATATCCAGGATACAATTTGCAAAACACATGAAACTCATGAAGGAAGACTAAAGTGTGGCTATTTTGCTCCTTCTTATAATGGAGAACAAAATACCCATGGAAGGAGTTACAGAGAAAAAGTTTGGAGCTGAGACAGAAGAAGGACCATCCAGAGACTGCCACACCATCCCATATACAACCACCAAACCCAGACACTATTTCATATGCCAGAAAGATTTTGCTGACAGGACCCTGACATAGCTCTCTTTTGTGAGGCTATGCCAATTCCTGGCAAATACAGAAATGGATGCTCACAGTCATCTATTGGGTGGAACACAGAGCCCCTAATGAAGGAGCTAGAGAAAGTACCCAAGGAGTTAAAGGGGTCTGTAACCGGAACAACAATATGAACTAACCAGTACCAGAGAGCTGTGTCTTTAATTGCATATGTAGCAGAGGATGGCCTAGTCTGCCATCAATGGGAGGAGAGACCCTTGGTATTGCGAAGATCATATGCCCCAGTACAGGGGAATGCTGGGTCCAGGAAGTGGGAGTGGGCAAGTTGGGGAGCAGGGCGCAGGGCGCAGGGCGCAGGGAGGGTATAGGGGGCTTTGTGGATAGCATTTGAAATGTAAATGAAGAAAATATCTAATAAAAATGCCTTACTTAAAAAAAATAAGAGTTTAAGAGCATGTATAGAGGAGGTAATCATTATGATAGTATGGAAAGTATTAAATGATTGTGGTCTTCCAAACATCTGAATATTACTAATTACTAAAATTAGAAAAGATTTTAAAATATCAGAATGCATATCTAAATAAATATAGTAGTAAAATTTACAAACTACATTGTATTTTGTCTATCAAATGAGGGTTGTGACTTTCTAAACATTTGCTTAGCTATGTTATGCTATGAATTTTAATTTCCTCCCATGGCTTTTAGCAAAATGAAGAAAGAAAGAAAGAAAGAAAGAAAGAAAGAAAGAAAGAAAGAAAGAAAGAAAGAAAGAAAGAAAGAAAGGGAGAGAGGGAGAGGGGGGGAGAGGGAGGGAAGAGAAACAGAAAGGAAGGAAGAAAACAGTAATCAAAACGTTATCAGACTATTTCACAGCAGATGCCCTCCTACTTATTTTGGCTCTTATCTTTCTCCCTTCTTTCCCATAATGTTTATAAGAAGACCAGAACAATGACAATATAAACAGATGTACTAATATTGAAGGGGATAAATCTCATGGGAACCTGCCCCAGACAAACAACTACAATCAAATAATGGCTGCCGAGAGGGAAAAATTGGCTTCTCCCAGGAGTGACTACCCTTACCTGTTGTCCAGTACAAAGTGGTCAGTCCTGAAATACACAAACAACAAAAACAGACTCCATAGATTATATTTATATGTTTCTCTGTGTGTGTGTGTGTGTGTGAGAGAGAGAGAGAGAGAGAGAGAGAGAGAGAGAGAGGGAGAGAGAGAGNGAGAGAGAGAGAGAGAGAGAGAGAGAGAGAGGGAGAGAGAGAGAGAGGAGGAGAGGAGGAGGAGGAAGAGGAGGAAGAGGAGGGGGAGGAAGGTATGCAAGGGATTGGAGGGAGATAAGTGAAGAGGGTAAGTGACCAAGTTATGTTTCAATTAAAATATATAAAATGAATAAACAAGATGACAATAAAAATATACTAGGCAATTCACGATGATCATAACATTACAGTCAAACACTTTCTTGGGAAAAGTCAAATTTTAATGACAACTTTTCTGTGGTAGTTCTGAGCAAGAAGGAACTGTGAACACCATAAACAACAGTAACCATGTGGAAGTGACAAACAGAGGTTCATAACAATGCTTAAAACACCTTCTTGGGCTAAACCAATATCTTGTCATCTGTTGCAAATAAATGAGGGTCTCCAGAAGATCGATACCAAGAAGCCTTTGCATGTTACTCAGCTTAACTGACTGCATTGCATTTAATCCCATGGGTCAGATCACAGTAAAATTCATAGTTTTGACAATTTATTAGAAAGGGGTTTGCTTCTTAAATGCATATAAACAAGGTTTTGTGTATTTTACAGGAAGGGGCAAGAAAGACATTTTTAAATTTTAGACTAAAAATTGTTGATTTTATAATGAGTATACATCCTTACAAGTTAGAAAGTTGAAGACTTTTCATTCGGTACTGAAAATGTAAAAAAAATTGTGAAGGTCCACAGCTTCCCTTACATGGGCAATGAATCTCAAAAAACATTTCTCTTACTGTTGAGGTTATAACATAACTACATTGCCATCCAAATACTCCCATACATCCATCCTAGCTATCTTTCACATTAGTGACCCATTTTTCGTTATTTTTCTTTATATGCATATATGTACATGTCTATATGTGTATATAAATATATGTATACTCATATAAATTCAACGTTTTTAGTCTATATTCTGTTACTTGTGTGTAGATTTTTAGGAATGATCATTTGGTATTGGATACCCAATTACTTTGTCCTTCCTCAGAGGAAGGCAATTTCTTCAACTCTCAGCATCCCTTAGCTGTGCAGGGCTGAAACCTGGAGGGGGTCCCTGCCTATTTCAGCATGTCTGCTGTTGTCATTCTAATTCAGCTCTTGTTTAGGTAATCTTATGTAGTTTATTGGTGTAGCCTCTGATATACCTAGGAGACACAATCTTACAGAAAACTCTTCTATCCTCTAGTATTTCACAATATGCCCACCCCTTCTACAATGATACCCAAGCCTTGGGTGCAGGCGGGCAGGAGTTGTTTTTTTCCCAGGATTGATATGTAGTTGGCTTAGAAAAAACTAATGATGTTTGAGGCAATAAGAAGCAAATTAAGATGGCAATTGACTGAATAACATGATGTGATTTGTCGTTTGGAGAAATCTGTGAGTGGTATGTGTAAAAAACGAGCATAAGAGAACACAGGAGAACAAAACTGATAAAAGAACATCTATGAGAATCACCATCCCTGACCTCAAGCTGAATTACAGTGCAATAGTGAAAAAAATCCTGTATGGTATTGGTACAGAGACCAGCAGAAAGATCAATGGAATAGAATTGAAGACCCAGAAATGAACCTGCACATATATGGTCACTTGATCTTTGACAAAGGAGCTAAAACCATCCAGTGTAAAAAAGACAACATTTTCAACAAGTGGTGCTGGTTCAACTGGCGGTCAGCATGTAGAGGAATGAAAATCTATCCATTCTTATTTCCTGGTACAAAGCTCAAGTCCAAGTGGATCAGGAATCTCCACATAGTATCAGATACACTGAAACTAATAGAAGAGAAAATGGGGAAGAGCCTTGAACACATGGGTATAGAAGAAAATTTCCTGAGCAGAAAAACCAATGGATTACACTCTAAGATCAAGAATTGATAAATAGGACCTCATAAAATTGCAAAGCTCTGTAAGGCAAAGGACACTGTCAATAGGACAAAAGAGCAACCAACATATTGGGAAAATTTTTTTATCAATTCTACATCTGATAGAAGGTTAATATCCAGTATACAAAGAACTCAAGAAGTTAGACTCCAGAGAATCAAATAACCCTATTCAAAAATGGGGTGCAGAGCTAAACAAAGAATTCTCAACTGAGGTAACTTGAATGGTCAAGAAGCACCTAAAGAAAGTTCAACATCCTTCAGGGAAATTTAAATCAAAACAACCCTGAGATTATACCTAGCACAAGTCACAATGGCAAAGATCAAAACCTCAGATGACAGCAGATGCTTGTGAGGATGTGGAGAAAGAGGAACACTCCTCCATTGCTGGTGGGATTGCAAACTTGTACAACCACTTTGGAAATCAGTCTGGCAGTTCCTCAGAAAACTGGACATACTACTTCCAGAGGACCTAGATATACAATTACTGGGCATATACCCAAAAGATGCTCCAACAAATAACAAGGACACATGCTCCACTATGTTCATAGCAATCTTATTTATAATAACGAGAAGCTGGAAGGAACCCAGATGTCCCTCAAGAGAGGAATGGATACAGAAAATATGTTACATTTACACAATGGAATACTACTCAGCTATTAAAAACAGTTATTTCATGATATTCTTAGGCAAATGAATGGAACTAGAAAATATCATCCTGAGTGAGGTAACCCAGTCACAAAAGAACCCACATGGTATGTACTCACTGATAAATGGATNTTAGTCCAAAAGCTCAGAGTACCCAAGATACAATTCACAGACCACATGAAGCCCAAGAAGAAGGAAGACCAAAGTGTAGGTTCTTCGGTCCTTCTTAGAAGGAGGAACAAAATACTCATAGGAGCAAATATGAAGAAAAACTGTGGAACAGAGACTGAAAGAAAGGACATCCAGAGACTGCCCCACCTGGGGATCCATCCCATATATAGTCACCAAATGCAGACACTATTGTGGATGCCAAGAAGTGCAAGCTGAGAGGAGCCTGATATAGCTGTCTCTTAAAGGCTCTGAGGGCTCTGCCAGAGCCTGATAAATACAGATGCAAATGCTCACAGCTAACCATTAGACTGAGCACAGGGACCCCAATAAAGGAGTTAGAGAAAGGACTGAAGGAGCTGAAGGGGTTTGCAATTCCACAGGAACAACAACAATATCAACTAACCAGACACCCCCCCCCCCCCCAGAGCTCCAAGGACTAAACCATCCATCAAAGAGTACACATTGTGGTACCCATGGTTGCGGCCTCATACGTAGCAGAGGATGATGTTCGGGGGTATAATGGGAGGAGAGGCCCTTGGTCCTGTGAAACCCCGATGCCCCAGTGTAGGGGAATGAGAAGGTGGGCAGGCTGGAGTGGGTGAATGGGTGGGGGGAACCCTCAGAAGCAAGGGCAGACGGAATATGGGTTTCTAGAGGGGAAACCAGGAAAGGGGGTAACATTTGAAATGTAAATTAAGAAAATATCCAACAAAAAAGAAACATCAAATTATTAGAAAACATCTAAAACCAACAATGAGAAGACAATTAGCCTAGAGTAACTATACCTCTGAATCTATCCTTGTGTTATATTTTAATCGAACTGATAAACTTAATCCCTCACACATCAAAGGAGTGATTCATATGTTTAGTGTATCATGCTGCTTGTTTGGGCTCAACACTGTAGATTATAGTCTCTGGATTTAGATGCATGTTTCCTATTGAACATTAGATGCTACATAGTGGTTAAGTGCTATATAATTAGATTTTTACACAATTATTATTTCCACTCCCTTGAAATGGTTTATATGTTAGCCATTGGAAATAAATTAAAACTCACAGGTAGAAATAACACCTAGCTGCATGCAATATTAATGTATTGATGCCATGTGAATTGTACTGTGTTAAAAGCAATAACGAAATTAATGGAAACTTCCAGCCCTTAATTTTGAGGTCAAACCACTATTTAAAGCCGTAGATGTTTTTTATACATATGTAAAGAATGTATTAATTCATTTTTGAGGAAGCCATTTTTGGAGGAGCAGTTCTGTTGAAAAATGTTATTCTCTACTTGTCAAACACTGAGAACTCAAAATATCACCACTTGATCATTTGATGAGGGAATGTCCCAATTTTAATTGAAAAATCATGATGATTTTACCTAGATGGATATTTATTTTATATTATTATTCATTCAATAAAACCAAAGAATGAGTCACCTTCTGTGTTGCACATTCAAGAGATACTACTAAGCAGAAAAAGAGAAATATAAAAGATGGAGAATCAATGTCATTAAAATAAATAGTCATCCCTTGTGTTGAGGGAATTTGAGTCAATGTCTTAAGAGGGGAAGAAAGTAGAGGCTGGGAAACAAGTAAACATGAGATGAGATGAAACAGAAAGACTCCTCTAGCCAAACTACTGTTGATAAATGCAAGAAATGGGGAACACTGGGATTACATACACAGTACAATTAGTCCACACTGTGACTTGATCTTCAGCCTTCTCCACACTGTTTCAAAGGTTTTTCTCTAGTGCATGCTGCCACCATTTCTTTCTATAAAATATTCCTTTTGAAACATACAACTCCCAAGCCAGCACGGGCTATAAAGGCTTGAGTTTGGCTGAAAGCCCGTGCAGCTCTTCTTTCCCTCACACAACATTAGGTACACACTGCAGATCACCAAGCAGTGATAATTTTGTAGCCACAGCAGGGAAAATATCCTCTAGGATTCGCATTGTCACCCACAAAGGAAGTAGTTAGATTTGTCCTGACATCGGAATTTCAGTGCAGTGAGAGGGGGGACTGTGTTCAGAGTTACTCTGATTCAGCTTGAGTGTGGGTGCTACTGTATAAATGGTTCTCTATCCCATAGTTGCCCTCCTAAAAATCATTGCGTGGTCAAACAGAAAGAAAGAAGCTATAAGTCTGTCTGCATTTACCCACTTTTGCTCCAATCCCAAGTACCATGCTGATCTAAATCAGCCATTGTGGATCCCTCCAAGTGTTTGATTTGAGTGGATATGTTAAGAAAAATGTAGCCATCTGTAAGGCAAAAGACACTGTCAACAAGACAAAAAGGCCACCAACAGATTGGGAAAGGATTTTTACCAATCCTAAATCTGATAGAGGACTAATATC
>NC_034597.1:101970606-101978099 GCF_900095145.1 Mus pahari
AAAAAAAAAAAGAAAGAAAGAAAAAGAGACATGTAGCCATACATTGGGGAATGATTCTGAATTTGTTTGCATTTTTCGTGATTCATCTCCACTTCAGCAGTACACCTATAACTCATCTGAGGAAAAAGTGTCCCAGTTGGTGATAACCTTTAAAATCCATTTGTTAAGGTCTGACCCATCCTGTTGTATGACATAATTTAAAACATAGTTTGCATTCACAGTCATTAAGTTAGCTTCTCCAAGTGAAATATGAGAGTTCAGCCAGAAATGGGATCAATCTTGATGCTTTATCAAATTTACATATGACTTAGGCTTAAGAACTTTGAAGCCAACTATATAAGAGTATAGAATGAATGTAGGGAACATATGTATCAATTGCGCCTATCTGTGGAAGAATTAATTTCTCAACTGAAATGTGTTTTAATTTCATTGCATCTTAAAACAATTTACCAAATAAAATGAGAAGAGGTTATACCTTGGAAGATATGAATATGTGTCTAAGAGATGAATATGCCCATGTTTTGAGTTCTAGAAATAAGTATGACTTTTTAAAAAAAGAGAATCATTTTCAAAATAAGATAGTCTTTAAATTTTCTTGAAATTGTCTGTTTGTTTGAAGGTGGGAATTAAGGATTTAAAGTATATATCTACTCTTTTACTTTTGTTTCAGTTATGTAAAAAAAAACATATAAACCATAATGACTTAGTAACCAAGAAACTGCACTGGAAAATTTATCCTAAATAGTAAAAGTTTGGTCTACCTATATGAGTCAACCCTGCAAAGGTACTCGATATACATTGCTTGTTTGGGTACTGAAATGTGTATATCTACTGTCAGCTTAAGTTTCCGTTCACTTGAAAGGACACATAGCTATTTAGCTTTCTAGAATAATGACATAGAAGGAGTACATGAATATATGTTGTTTATGTTGTATTTACATATAAATGCATGCATCTACATTATCACACCTATACAGCCTTTGCTTGCAGTATGAGTTTGAACTAAGCCTAACGATACATTACACAAAGAATGAATCATGAATGATCTTAGTGTCAGCATTCTTCTCGACTCTGAAAAGGTGATTTTAAAATGGATCCTGGTTACCCTTGTCTCCTTTTCTCTCTCTCTCCACACACCACCACAGGTTTGTGAGTCCTCACTTCTACAGTGTGATTCTCAACAAAAGGTCATTCCCTGCCTCAAAAGCATCTCAGTCTTTAGCGCCATACTTCTTGACTTTGAACAGTAGCAGTTAAGGTGACAATGGCAATTGTGAGGTGTCTGTCATTAATGCCTACTCTTGTCTGAATCAAATAAGTCTCCATGCCGTTCCTGCTTCTCGCTCTGTCTTCTTGATTTAATTGGGAAAGGTTGTCGGAATAAGGGATGCACTCTGTTTTGTTAACACCTATACAAATCTGCCTCTTATCAACCAGAAAATGTAAGCCTACTTCTCTGAGTATACTCATAAGCAATAAAATAAGCCTACTTCTCTGTGTGTGTGTATATATATACATATATATGTAATTAAAATGTATAAAATGTATTAGAATAATAACAAAAGGAATGTATGTGTGTGTGTGTATGTGTACACCTTATTTTGCAACATGGCTACTTTAAACTAAGAATCATAATATACAAGACTTAAAAAGCATTTCCCAAAGTAATAAACTCCAGACTATTGATTGTTATAAATGCTCTGATGCAGAGGGTTGGGAAGAGAGAATTGAAACAAAAGAGATATATTTAAAAAGTTGGAGAGCATACATTCACAGTATATGGTGCACACATATAAAAATCAAAAACATTGCAGAAAGAAATACGTTTAAACTTGTAAATTCAATGTGTCTTCGGTGGATGTGCACAGAAATTTATTTTTGTCATCTAACACCTATTAACATTTTCACAAGAAAATGTTACATGTGTACTCTTGCTCAGATTAACATCAAATCATTGCTCCAAGAGTATGTGTTATAAAATTTCTTTCAAATACTATAAAGTCTGGTCTAAACTAGTTTTAAAGAAAACAGGGTAGAAATCTAGAAAAAATCAACACTCTCCCATATGGATCTCATAGGTGCTAAAATTTATAGCGGTGACTTAAAGATTATTTTTTAACGAGGCAGCAGGCTAAGAGATGTGTGTGCGTGTAGCCCAGGAGATACCAGTTTCTCAGGGCAGACATGCTTGACTGGTGGTAGTTTTGTTTGATATGTTTAGGCAGAAATCTTGACACATACAATATAGGTTCCTAAGATTGCCTAGTATTCCCATTTTTTAGTATTATCACCAAGAAATCTAACTTTGAGCAAGCCGTATCAACAGGATCAAGGGTTTAGATACTAGGTGCGGTTTTTAACATTACCTTCACTGCTTTCCTATTGCGGTGTTAGAGCCTGTGTAATTTGAGAAGGAATCATGTGTATACAGTCACAAAGCTGTTGTATAAAGAAGAACTGCCTCTGGGCTGTCAGTCACAGAATCTCTCACTTGAGTGCTACAGAAAGGTAGCATGCCCAGCCTTGGGCTAGCCTGTCACACAGTCCACAGAAGAACAGTCTTTGTAATGACTGTGATGCCATTTGGAGGATTTTTGTTGTCATTTTGATAAAATTATTTTCAATTTCAACACAGAATTCCCTTCTGTTTGTCCCAATAAGTATGCTAGATCATTTTTGATTTTATACTTATTTTTGTTTATTTTTTTATTAGATATTTTCTTTATTTAAATTTCAAATGTTATCCCCTTTTCTAGTTTCCTCCCTGAAAAATCCCCTCTCCCCTCTCCCCTCTCCCCTCCCCTGCTCCCCAACCCACCCACTCCCAATTCCTGGTCCTGGCATTCCCCTATACTGGGGCATAGAATCTTCATAGGACCAAGGGCCTCTCTTCCCATTGATGACCCACTAGGCCATCCTCTGCTACATATGCGGCTAGAGACACAAGTCCTGTTTTTTTTTTTTTTTTTTTTTTGATTGGTGGTTTAGTTCCAGGGACCTCTGAGGGTACTGGTTCTTTCATATTGTTGTTCCTCCTATGGGGCTGCAAACCCCTTCAGCTCCTTGGGTACTTTCTCTAGCACCAATCATGTTTATCCAAAATTGGACTACAAATAGCCCCTTTCAATGCTAGCCTGTCTCTTGGTGGCAGTGTTGGTCAGGTTGTCTGTTGCGCTCATGTTGATGTCACTTCATGGTTATAACTTCTCTGAGACTTCTGACATTCACTCTTACAGCAAATATCTTGTTCCTCTGGCTGTTAGTGTCATCCGCCCTCTCCAGTGATGAACCCTAAGCCTTAGGTTCAGGAGTTGTATTGTAGAACTATCCCTTGGAACCAAGCACAGCAGACTCACTTGTTCTGGCCTTTCGTGATTTTCTGTAATGACCTCTCTCTGTTTCAGAGACAAGTCTTTGATGAATGATATTACCTGTACCTTATGTTAGGCATAATAATAAATATTTAGAATTGCTGGATGAAAGTTCCTCTACAAGGCCCCACATTTCTACCTGTTCAAATCCCTTTATAAATGTCTGCCTTCTTCAGGGTCTATAAATGAGGCTGATGTTGCTGTAAAGAGATGCACAATGCCCAGTCAGGAGAGGCACAACCATGCCAGTTTCCCACTCAACCGACAAAACTCAACCAGTTTTGTACTCAGATCAGCACAGCTTGTCCTAACCTGAGTCAGGTTCTTTCCCTCCCGCGTTTCTCTCTTTTGCTCCTTCTTTGCCTCATGTCCAAGTTCTCTCTGTCACCTAATTAGGAACAGAATGTCTCTAGGGATGCTTTTCTGTTTCCATCTTCTCTGTCTTCCCTACAAAGGGTTGGCTAATTCCTTGTCAACGTTGCTTCTGTAAGTGAGACAGAGAGCTGTGACAGATTTATCATTTGTCCAGCTGAGTTTGAGAGTGCTCCCTGTAGAGGCACCTGCAGCACACTGTGTTGGGCAGTCAGGGGCCAATCACTTGCACGCATGCCATCTGCTGCCAGCGCTGTTCCTCTGATTGCACCCCAGCTCACTGGACGCACTTTAGTCGTTCTACTTAGACTGGTTGTCAGAGGGCCACATGCTTGGCTCTTTGTGCCTATGTCATACCCTTTGCGTTTGGAAATGGTAGAAAGTCTTTGGAGGACATTTTCTACAGCATTAGGTTTAATGCAGGGTATATGTGGCCTCATATAATAGAAAATCTGTCCCATACTTGCATACCCAATATAGATAGATTAAATTTCAAACTGGAGTTCAGAGGTAGAATGGAATCAGGGTTATAATGATACATTTACTATTTTTTATTGCTTTTATTAAGAAAAACACCTAAGATAATAATATAATATAATAAGATTTAAGGAAAATCTAAATAAACTAGAATAGGACAAAAAAATAGATTATGAAGAAATACACAAATGAAGATATACACAAGTTCTCACACACAGCAATCTAAGAACACAAAGACAGAAAACATAATATGTAGGTGAAAGACCTGTAATTTTTAAAAAGAAAGCATGCCTTGGCAAAGCATTATGAGACAAACAACAACAAAAATACCAAGATGCAACCAAGATTCAACTGAGTTCATTTTCTGTTAGCCATTTACTGCAGGGCATGAGGTCTGGCCTTAAGACTGGTATGTGTACACAGATTCCATTGGAGAAAAGTAATTTTTTTCTTTCGAGATCAGCCTCTGGCTTGGCTTGTGGGGGGTGGGGAGGGGCACGTTTCTACTTGCCCTGTCAACACTGGAATCCTATCTGGCCCAGACCAGTGCACCAGTGCAGGACCTGTGCATGTGAACCCTGGGGAACAGGAGACAGAATGATTATAACATCTGGAAGGGGTGACAGATACCAGGAAAACAAGGCCCTGTAAGCATAACAGGCCTGGCACATGTTTATTTTTGAAGATGTGGATGCTGCTCAGTGACAGACTCTAACAACAATTTTAATTCATTTCTCAAGAACACACCTTATTTTCTAAACTAAACTCCATCAAGTTTACCCTCTTAGAGAATAGCAGATGGTTTCTTTTCAATGAACATAACCATTTCTAGAAATTAAAGTATGTATATAGTGAAGCATGTAATGATGTTTACAATGACTTATATTTGAATAAAGGTCTAAGACACATGGCTTAAGTTTAAAATATCAGGAATCTATTTAATTTTCAGATTTAGATTTTTTTTTCTATTTTTATTGTTATTTTTGGTTTTGTAAGACAGGGTTTCCCTGGCTGTCCTGCAACTCTCTCTGTACACCAGGCTGTCCTCAAGCTCAAAGATACACCTGCCTCTGTGTTCCATGTGCTGGAATAAAAGACCTATACTACCACCAATAGGTTTCAAGAAAACCTTTTAAAGAGGTCTTAGGGAAAGTTTTATAAGTTCAAGCAATTTTGACTAAAGTTAATTGAAAGCAACACTTTACCTCTGTCTTTTGGTCTCCTATTTAACTTAATCATATTTTTCTTATGATAAATTTAACATTTTTACATAGGAAAGATAAAGTAATAGTACTATAAGCATAGTTACACATTCAACATCATGGCATGACATGATACCCAATCTAGAAAATTCTTCCTAAAATATTTAATTTTTTAAAATAGTTTTTAGAATGACCTATACCAATGGTCTTTCTTAGCCAGTATTTTCTTATGTGAATTTTTTGGGGGGTGCACATATTTGGTTCCTGTCTTAATTTCATTTACCTCTAAGACTACTACTGGTCTTAAAACAGTGATTAGAGTTGTAATATCATTATCCTTTCTTATTTCACATAGATTTGGCTCAATACATCCACTGCATGTAGCAGACCTCAATACTGCTGATTTACTTTAAAGTATTGCTATATTTTAGCCTAGATATTTAAAATAGTAAAATGTAAACAGTGGAATATTCATAAGTTCATTTTTTAGGCGTTTGGCCCCTTAGTAGGTTATACATGTTTTAGTACATATCCCTAAACACACGTGCATGTAGACAAAAGTAATCAGACCTTCTGGGTTATATAAAAACAGAGATACAAATTACAGAGAAGTAACTTGCAGGCCCTTGAAGGAAGGAGCTGTAGGTAAGTAACAGTAAGTATGAACCAAATACATTTTATACATACAGAAAATTCTCACGAAATGAATTGGAAGTATCTTAGGTTTGTTCAGTTTTCCACAAAACTAGCTATTAATGTGTCATGACAAGGTCAACAAGAAGTCAGAAGGACAAGATGGACATGGGTGGGCTTGTGGAAGATACAGATGAGGTAACTGGAATAATGAAAAACTACTTAGTGAAAGTACTCTAGTGATGCAAATAAGATATTGACACTTAAGGAAAACAGCCAAGAACAATTTTTGTAAATCAAGTACTCACTAAAGGATATAAGGAAAGGCTTATCATTAGGATACTGAGCAAAGATACACACTGGATTGTTGTTTGTTTGTTTGTTTGTTTGTTTGTTTTGAAAGGATATAGAAACTTCTTAAAGCTAATTTATTTATTCATTTTACATCCCAATAACAGCTTCCCCTGGCCTCTGAGTAGTCCTTCATTCAGACCCTCTCCCTACTCTTATTCCTTTCTGCCTCTTCTCTAAGAAGAGGGAGACTCCCTCTGGGTATCACTCTCATTCCTCACCCATATCCCCTTACCTCTCACCCATCGAGGCTGAAAACCCGGCAATGTACTAATGGGAAAGGGATCTTATAAATAGGCAAATGTGTCAGGGACAACCCCAATCCCACTAACAGGATTCCCACAAGAATACCAAGCTACTCAGCCATAACGTATATACACAGTATCAAGGTCAGACCCCTATAGGCTCCCAGATCTCTGTGAGTCCCCATGAGTCCCAGGCAGTTGCCTCTATGGGCCATGTTCTCCAGTGTGTCCCTGGCCCCTCTGATTCCTCCGATACTTCCTCAGCTCCTTTGTAGGGCTCCGAATCTTCTGTTTGGCTGTGGAACTTTGCATAGCTCCCATCAGTTGCAGCACGAAGCCTCTCCTACTTCTTTCATGATAATTCTATTAGGCTCTGGTCACAGAATATTCTGCAGGCATGACCAACTGTAAGCTGAATGTTTTATGTCTGGGTTGGTGTCCCAATCTCTCACTTTTGACCTTGCCTGGTTATAAATATTTTTCCTGACCAAGTAACGAGGTAATTTCTCTCTTTTCTCCTTTATAATAAAGCTTACTAATACCTTCCAGAAATATTTTCATTCTCTAATTGTAGTAGTAATTTTTAGGTTATCTATAATGACAATGTTCTAGTTCTAGGTTTAAGAAGTATCCAAGGAATATATTCCAAGGATGTTCCATCTTACTTCAGAGACAGCAGCTCTACATATCCACTGCTAATCTATTCATAAAAGTTAAAAGTTAGGAGGAACTTAGATGTCCATCAACAGATGAGTGGATAAAGACAAAGTAGTATGTTTATACAATGGACTACTACTCAATCATAAAAAGGAAATAATGAGATTCGATGGTAAATAGATGGG
>NC_034597.1:101981215-101988914 GCF_900095145.1 Mus pahari
TTCAATATAAAGTAAGAGGATGTGGAGGAAGAATAAGTCTTTCTAGGAAAAGAAAATTGATTAAACAGTTATACACAGGGTGATATGGTGAGGGGTTGGTATAACTGGAATGGGAGAATCAAGCACTGGGGAGGTGTAAAGAGGAGATCAAGGGAGGAAATACAGAGAGAGATAACTGAAGTTAAGGGCTATTTGAGGGGCAGAATGAAAACCTAATAGACTACAATCTTCTTTAAAAATATATATAAATATGCAGGTGAGGTAAATGAATCGAGGGTAAATGTCACCCAGAGGGTCACCAGCCATATGGCCTACCTGCAGCAGGAACCACCACATTGCACGAGTATGTGTCAGTCACATGGGAGAGAAAGAGAAGTGGAGCAGCTTGAGCAATATCAAAAGAGATGCAGCTGGAAACTCAAGGGTTGAGAGGATTAGCCTCTTGGAAGTGGCCAGCTCTGCCATGGTGAGGTCCTAGCCTGATCTGCAGCTGAGGGCCAAGTCTTGGTCCCTGAGTACACAGCAGAAGGGGTTGGGCTGCTTCTGGGGACCATGAGGATGTCCAGGATCTGTGCAGAACTAGCCCCACCCATCACTGCCTGCTGTGTTTAGGAGAGTTGCCCCTACTACTCACCATCAATAGTGCAGAGAGCCCTGGTGTGAGGCATGGGGATAAAGTGTCTGGGTGTGCCAATGAAGATATAGTTTAGAACACAGAACTAAATATTTTGTATATCTATGCCCCATGGACCTGAGATTTTTTAGTATTAACTATTGGAGAGATCATACTGAAAAGAAAGTTATGCATACTGACATGGTTTATGCTTCTTTTCATAGGTGTGGACTCACAGTTAAAAATATGTGATCTTTTATGTACTGAGTTAAATATGGAATTACAAAGAGAAGGTTCAGACAAAAATACATTCATTTGGCTTTTAAGCATTTTTCTTTTCAAGGAGATAAATTATCCTCAAACCTATACAAAATATCATTTTACAACACTTCTTTTCATAGCAACTGTATCTTGATAGTTATTGCATTATTTTGAGACAAAAGCTCCAGTTTGATTCATTGTCAAGTTCAAGGTTTTATTAACTGCTAACAATAACATCAAGTGAATTCTTCTCTCTTGAAAAATCTAAACAAGGTATATTAATAAAACTATGATTACAAAAATATGCAGCAAAGCTGGAGATATAAAAGGATCCATTTTCTCAAAAGATCTGTTTTATTGAAATAACATCAGATACAGTAGAAATAAGTACTACAATATAGCTGGTTTCATAACAGAAATTTTTTTCTACTAGACTACCTAAAATCTGCAAAAATTTTAATGTCACAGTTTCAAAAATTCAAAAACTGTACTGATCAAAAGCCTGCAGTCTGCTCTCTGTTGCCTGAGCCTTTAAAACTCTCTTAAACTGCCAAGAGACACACTAATCAATTTGTGATCTATACTGGACTTATAATTGATTCTTATTTGAAATCATAAATATAAAATAGTTTCTATTAAGAAAGACTTACATCCCTAACAATGCAGTAATGTACAGTCCTTTTGACAATGCAGAGGTGGAGTTCAAGTTCACAAATGGAAGAGTTGGATTCAGGCAGCACACCAAACGCAGCTAGATTTGTAACCAGCTCTCAAAAGCAAGATCCATGATGAATAGAGACAAATGAAAGTGCTTTGGCTTCTCAAATGAATCATTTTAAGTGCACATCTGAAAGACTCTCCTGAATGATGCTTTTTATTCTTTAAGCACTATTTATAATACAATTCTTCTCTGTTAACAAACTCTTCATTCCTCCTTTCACAGATATGGCCAGTACAGAAATAATAGATATGAAATACTTATTGTACTACTCTAAAATCCTAGATTCTCCCATTTTCCTCTGCTTCTTGTGAGTTTAATATTATTTGTAACCAATTACAATATATGTAATAGGTGAACAAATCCTGATACTAAATCAAACATAATTTTATAGCATTAAACTAGAAATTCTTTGATATAGAACCCAAAGAAAGTGTTTTATAGATTACCAAGTCCATGAGATTGAATTCTATGAGAAATAAGTAAACAAAGAGACTCAGTAGTAGTAAAGATTGTGAAAAACAATGTTTTTTTTATAAAAAAAAATCAGTGATAATAAATCTATGAAAGATATATGTGACCTCATTTCAAATCATATTTTGACAAAATAAAAGAGATAGTAATTTTGGATACAAATATGATGATGCATTTTTATTGGCACAGATGATGTTTCCCCTGCTGACTGTAAAGTAATTGGTGCTTTTGAGCTACACCTACTATGTGAGTTCAAGCAGATCATTGAATTTCTTCTAAGGCTTGGGAGTGAAATATGACAGACCTTTCGCTCCATTCTGTGTCTTGGGAATCAAGTGCCCATTCTCAACATCCCCTGACAATGATTTCCATTCCCCCAGAGATGGACAAGAAGACACAGCCCCAAGTTTCTGCCATTGCTTGACACCCTGAGCCTCTTGTATTTGACAGAGTTGTCATCTCCTCAGCCTGACTTTTCCATGTCCTGGGAGTCAGTTTGATACCAATGTTAGCAAGAATAAACAGTGCCAACAGTACAAGAAAAGCCACCAGAGAGTTTCAGGTGCTGAGAAAGGGTGAGTGACACTTCTCCATAGGTAGCTATATGTTCCTGTGTGTGGTGTGCACACATGCCTTCAAGCATACATATCAAAATGAACTGATTTCCTAATTATTGATTTAGGTTTGTGACATTGTGTTATGCTGAGTGAGTGAATTAGCATCATGTAAAGACTTCTACTAGTGGTTTATGCATTCTGAACATCAAAAAGAACAATATGGAAGGTCAATTCGTTTGTTTTACTGCCTTTTTCTTTGCATCAACTTTTATGTATCTCAACACTGTGAAATAACTGTACCCACTCAATATACTTAATATGTGAATAGCTACTTTAATGTAATTTTCATCCATACTTTTTTAGATTATCATTAAAAGAATTAGCTCCTAATTTTCTGGTAGTTGTGCTTAATTCTTGTTTTCATGCCTTGTTTGACTCCTATTTATCTATTACAAAGTAAACTTTAGAGTTTCCTGTGGAGTCCATACAGTTAATTTTAAGTTGAAATTAAAATACAGTTACATAGTTTTCTTCCTTCCTTATCTCCTTCAACTTTTCCAATCTACCCCACTTTCTCTCTCTCTCAAATTCATCATGTCTGTTTCCTTATTGTGTGTGTGTATAATTATTTTCTGTACTAAATGTTCCTAAATATACAAATACAACCTACTCAGTCTGCATGTTAAACGCACACACGCACACACACACACATACACACACACACACATGCACACACACACACAGTGTGTGTGTGTGTTTGTGTCTCAAGAGCAGACCAGTTTGTGTTGGACAAACAAACGTAGTTTGTTTCCCTGGGAAACACTGTTACTCCTGCTTTCAGCATCCCTTACTTGCCTGTAGTTCAACATCTAGGGTAGAACTTGAAACCCTCTCAATAAGGGAAAAGAAAGCCCAGTTCTGAAAACCTAGAAAATTACCCAGAGGTACTGAAGAAATGGATCTTGAAGAACCTACTATCTCCATGTTACTAAACCAGCAGGATTACTAACTAAATTCAAAATATTCAGTTGCTGCTTTCTACAAATGAACCTTAACCACATTGTTTGGGATTAAAGGTGTATATGTATTGCAGCCAGAGCAACCATGTGGCTGGATTAAAATTCAAGTACGTTTGAAAGTAATGTCTAAGGAGGGGAAGAAAAAGGGTTGGCAGAATGAGTCAGAGATAGGATATGTCCAACCCTTACAAGAATGGACAGGAAAGAGGGCCTACTTAAGAGCACTGCAGGAAGAGAGGGAGAGGGAGAGCTGTAGGGGTAGGGAGAGGGAGAGAGAAGGAGGGAGGGAGGGAGGGAGGGAGGGAGAGAGAGAGAGAGAGAGAGAGGAGAGAGAGAGAGAGAGAGAGAGAGAGAGAGAGAGAGAGAGAGAGAGAGAGAGAGAGAGAGAGAGAGAGAGAGAGAGAGAGAGAGGGAGAGAGAGGGGGAGAGAGAGAGAGAGAGAGAGGTGGAAATCCATACAGTGAGTGCAGTGGAGTTGAGCTGAGTTCATGTAGTTCGGGGCAGGTCATCAGAGACAGTTTAAGCCAGAGAATAAGGAGCCGGAAGATTAGAGTCCAAGTAGAGCAAATCAATAACAACCTAAGAGAAGCCAAATTGAACCAATCTGCTTGGAGAGGAGTTTGAACCAGAACAACTGAGTTGAACCAGCCAGCCAGAGATCAGAAAGAACTAAGCAAAGGTGAGCTTCTTCAGTAATAAGCCACTGAGATGACAGTTACATCAAGCAAATAAGTTACTTTTCCAGGGCCCTAACAGAGTAGTAACAGACACTACAGTGATGTTTGAGTTACCTGCAAAGTGCCCCACACACTAAGGTCCACTTAATAAGCTTAAACTCATGTATCTTACAACAAACTCAACTTGCTTAGTTGAATTTCTCACTGGCTTGTGTATTTAATATTTGTGCCATTAATATTTAATGCTATAGCTGATTGATTAGAAAGCTTAAAGCAAAAGACAATGTAATATTTAAAAGGTAAACTGACTTTCTCTTCCCTCAACTGATATCAATTGCCAATATCTCCTCAGATTAGTGAGCCCCTCCCCCATCCCTGCTGGAATTTTTGCTGGCTTTATCTTCTATGGATCTTATGTCTGTAGTCAGGACTCTATGAGTTTAGGTTTGCACCTTGTCATTGAGAACAGAAAACACAGTTCCAGAGCACTTCTCTCCTTTGCTTCAGATGAGGTGAATATGTACTATTGCATGGTTCTACGCCTGTGCATACACAGTACAAGGGGACTGAGTAGATTTAACAAAAGAGTTTATGACTCTGTAAGGGAAAAGTAATAAAGGGGGAGTTGGAGGGAAGGAGTGGAAATGGATTCAATCAAAGCACACTATACTCAAGTATGAAGTTCTCAAAGAACAACTTAAAAAATAGAAGATGAGTTGAATTTCTAAAGAACTTACAAAAAACCCAAGTAACATGTAAATGATAGCTAGGGGATTTATATTATTCCACAATTCACTATTATCATGCAACACACTACCTCAGAACCATCATGTACACATAGATCATGACTAATACTACTCATAAGAAAAGGGTGGGTTTTTTTTCAGCATTTTTTTCCTGCATTTAAATTAGCTTTATCAGGGGCTGTGTGGTCACTATGTCTCTTGAAATGGCAGCCTCTAAGAAGATGATAATATTTGTCCCAGCCATGATTTCATTATTTGCTCCCTCACTGGTATTACTGATAAACGAAACAAATATATTTTAATTTTTTAAAAAATGTCCTAAGAAGGTAACATCGCTTTTTGTCCCATTTCACCTTGAATAATGTCTCCAGTCAGTGATTAACTATTCCCTCTGTAATTATAAACACTATGGATTTAACTATGAATGTGTTGGTGGGAACTGAGACTCATTTCTGACATCTTCTCTTTCCTTGGCCTTCACTCCACCCTCACTTCTCAAGAATATCCATGTACACGCATATTACTCTCTTAGTTGACTATTAATATAGCAGGAATCAGAATTCCCTTATGTCATATCCTAGTTACTTTGCATCCAGTGGGTTCAGTGAAAAATCCAGTTTAAAATTTCTAAACTTTCATGAGAGACTTATACACTTACATTAAGAAAGTCTTGCTAGGAACTGGTCTAATTGAAAAAGAATAAATTACACTCTTCCCTTTCACATTCCTTTTATTAATCTTCTCCAAAGTACTGCTTTTGTGGCAAAAAAAGGCATTGTGAGTGAGAAGGAGGGATAGAAGGAGGGGAAAGGAAAGGTAAAATTACAGATTTAAAAATGTTGTGTACATAGTACAATTTTAGATTAAATCATTTTTCTCACATAACACATTCCCACAACACTAACTTCTACTTACATTTGCCCAAATTATCTTATGATTTCTCCTCTCATTTTTCTAGGTGGCTTCTATCTTTCAAATACTACATTTCAAGGTCTGAGTTTGAACATTTAGTAGGAATTTCAATTAAGAGAAACACCTAAGTGATCAGTTAATGAAAATTCTGTTGAAAAGATAACCCTGCTATAAACTACTGCTAGAAATGTAAGCCTAAATAAATCCTTCTCCTATAATTTGCTTTTTGTTGGAAAAGTAACTGAGGCAATAACTCAGTCTTTGTTTCTTTTTATCTATCTATCTATCTATCTATCTATCTATCTATCTATCTATCTATCTATCTATCTATCGAATCATTTTACTTACTTACAGTTCAAATGATATCCCCCTTCCTGGTTACCCCTCCACAACGCCGCAATCCCTCTCTCGATCTCCCTCTCCCCTAACTTTATGAGGGTGCTCTACTACCCACTCACCCATTTCTGCCTCACTGCTCTAGCACCCCCCCCCCCATGCTGGAGCAACAAGCCTCCAGAGGACCAAGGGCCTCCCCTCCCCTTGTTGCCAAATAAGGCCATCCTTTCCTCCATGTATACTCTTTGGTTGGTAGTTTATTCCCTGGAAGTTCTGGATGGTCTCAGTAGTTGATATTGGTGATCTTCCTAATGGGTTGCAATTCCCTTCAGTTCCTTCAATTCTTGCCCTAGCTCTTCCATTAGGGTTGCTCAGTTCAGTTCAATGGTTGGCTGTGAGTATCTGCATCTTTAGAAAGTGACATATAAAGTGGCCTTATACTTTCAAATTATTGCAGACTCAAATGCACACAACACAAAAATTAACAGTGTAGGCATTGTTGTTTTCAGAGTAATTCTTACAAGGCTTCTACTCTGGATCATGGCAGTCTCTTAGAGAACTGAGTCCTGAATGACAGATTGTAGTATCAAGTTTAGACTTCGAAGCCACTCCCATAGTTATCCTGCCTTCTTGATGGTGATGAAGAAATTATTTTTCCCCAAGAAATATACATAATTTCTATTTCTTTTATTAAATTAGTTCTCAGAATAGACACATATCTATGTTTTATAATATATTATCATGGCTCAATGAGACAGTGTCACAACTTAAGTTTTAAAGGTACACATCTGCCTTCATCAATGGCCATAGTCTGAATGTGTCTGTTCTATGAAATTAAATGTCCACTTCTTCTTCCATTAACAGATGTTCAGATATGTTCATATACCTACATGTGAAGGAATTTTTTTTTTTTTTTAAGGAAACTCTCACTAGGTTGTACAGGCTGGTTTTGAACTAATTTTTATTCTACTTTAGCTTCACAATTGCAAGCTTGAGTCTATTGTAACTTACAATAGAGAGCCTTTTCAAGTAGAGAATCTTGCTCTCTTGCAGTCAGTAAAATTACTGAATTTGCTGCCTATGTTCTTGGAAATGGGGTCTTTGTTTTAAGAATTATTATTTGTACCAGGCTATTTTCAAAGGTCCACATGAATTTCTTAAGCAATAATGAGCTCCTAGTTTCCCATGTTAAACCACTAGTCTTACTTGCAGTGGCTGATTTTAGCTTTGATTCTTTTCTTTTCTTTTCTTTTCTTTTCTTTTCTTTTCTTTTCTTTTCTTTTCTTTTCTTCTCTTCTCTTCTTCTTCTTCTTCTTCTTCTTCTTCTTCTTCTTCTTCTTCTTCTTCTTCTTCTTCTTCCTTCTTCTCTCTCTCTCTCTCTCTCTC
>NC_034597.1:101988974-102000073 GCF_900095145.1 Mus pahari
CTTCTTCTTCCTTCTTCTCTCTCTCTCTCTCTCTCTCTCTCTCTCTCTCTCTCTCTCTCTCTTTCTCTCTCCTCTTTCTTTCCTCCTTTGTAAAAGTAGCTGCTAAATTTTCATGTTTCATTTTGTCTTTTGGTCGTAAGTATTCCCTATAAAGTTCTACCTATCCAATGAATTTTGAAGTCTATCAATAATTACCTAAGTCCTTGTAATCGTTAATCTTCTAACTCAATTTTATCTTGTTAAAACAAATAACTTAATTCCACGTGCTTCATATGCCATTCCTTGAAACATGAGGATAACATCATGAGCAGTCATGAATCATCTTTCACACAACCCCTGTCTGCTCACATGGCACTTTGCCATTCACAGTTCAGGAGGAAAATCTGTTGGAGTACAGTGCAGAACAGGTTGTGTTTCTTAGGAGGAATCAGTTGGTCTCTCTGTCAGCACTCAGTTCTGATTGTCTTCCCACTGTGGAGATAAAGGAGATACACAAATTATCCATTTCACAAGATCAAATTGTGAAACTCTTTGCAACAGGAATACCTTGCAGGCTTCCTTCTTCAATGTTTCATATTCTTTTTTTTATGATTGAGATTGTTAACCTTCAACATCTGTCTGCTGAACTGCAATATGATTCCTTTATTTATATTATGAGAGCATCCTTTTAATTTATGAACAGATAAATGCTTAAATTATGAAAACATTCCTGTATTATCTTCATTTTATATATACGTGTCAAATAGATGATAAATTATTTTATCTGGCAAACTAATAAGATCTACATGAAAAATAGCAATCATTACTTTTAATTTATATCTTCATAAAATATTTATACTGGTTATTAAAGGTATCAAAAGGATTTCATTTTACTAAAATATCTTACAAATATATATAAACTGCTTGTGCTGAATTTATGTCAAACCATCAATTAGCTTGTCACCATTCACATCGGGGAAACAGATGACACTAATCACAGGAGTCATATTCTGTCTGAGCAACATTTGATTTTTGCATCTGAAAGTAGGAAAATCTAAAAGGAAATGAGGATATTTTTTTATTTCCTTGTTTATTGATTTACTATTATTTATTTCTACTGGATTTATATTGGTACCTTTTCTCAGTTTCACATTCTTTCAAAGCAGTTATAACTTTAAATGCAGGTATTTCTGTATACACAGGAAGTGTCAAGGCCCTGCTTTGTTTGCGATCTACAATGCTGTTATTTAAACTCTGTGGTCCAACACTTTGGTAATTTCCTTCTGGTGGTCTTAGAGAATAGAGATTACATATAATAGCAAACAAGGAGCACGTAAACTCTGGGAATCCGAGGATCACAGGGCACTTGCAGGGTTGTTTGCTGTAAAGCTTATCCTATTCTTAAATAAGAACACTCTGGCACACTTCAGTTTCATGGTGTTTCAGTTTGAGACACAGTAGTCTACTGATCCATATCTTATACTTATACATTTAAAGTGTTTATAATTTTGCCTTTTGCAGTGATTTTTATTCTGTTAATATTGAAATAGTTTCTCAGAATGACTGTTTCCTGTGTGCTCAGAGTTTCACGCTTAGGGTAACTCACCACAGTTTTGATAGTAGGCCAATAATAATGAACCAGTTATGATTTTTCAATTAAGTAAAGAATTTATATTCTTGCAAGAAATAATTTCAACATCCATGCTTGCTCAATCAGTACCTAGCAGAGTTATAGATGCACACATTATTTTTTTAATTTTTTATTTTTTGGTTTTTTGAGGCAGGATTTCTCTGTGCAGCCCTGGCTGTCCTGGAACTCACTCTGTAAATCAGGCTGGCCTCGAACTCAGAGATTCGCCTACCTCTGCGTCCCGAGTGCTGGGATTAAAGGCATGCGCCACCACACCCGGCTGCACACTCTTTTTTTTATTAGATATTTTCTTCATTTACATTTCAATTACTATCTCCTTTCCTAGTCTCCTCTCTGAAAGTCCCCTATACCCTCCCCCCGCCCTGCTCCCCAACCCACTCACTCCCTTTTCCTGGCCCTGGCATTCCCCTGTACTGGGGCATATGATCTTCGAAAGACCAAGGGCCTGTCCTCCCATTGATGGCCGAATTGTCAGCCCATCCTCTGCTACATATGCAACTAGAAGGTGTCCCTACTCTTGTCCCAATCCAATCCTGTGCCTTAACTGAACACCTCCCATTGAGTCTCTAAGCATCTTCATATATGTCTTTTGAGACTTTAAACAATAAAAAGTATTGAGTAGATAATGTGATAAACTTATACAATATGTACCTCAGCTGATTAAAATAAAATTATTATACCTGAAAAAAAGAATATTAAACCATATACAATATGGAAATACATTTTAAAAACCTGAATTAAACACACTGATTCTCCTCTTTGATGTTATAAATGTAACCCAACACAATTTTTTGTGTACCATCCATGTAAGGCTGTTATGTAGTCTTTCTTAAAAAACAATTCAGCTTGCAACAAGATAAAGTTCATGTTCAAGACAGAAAGTGCTAGGGTTTCCATTTGTAGTTTTTTTCTTTCTATGAAATCTAGAGAGGCAGCATGCAGAGTGTGATCCATGAAGAAGTTAGGGTATCTTTTTGCTTTTGTGTTTTGTCCTCTTTGCTAAGATATTTCAAACTGTCATCTCTGAATATTTATAAAATACAGAAGGGCAGGGGCAAAAATGAAATGAGCCATTGTACTTTGGTCTTTGCATAACATTTGTTGCAGTTACACACAGCCAAAACGTAGAGCTTGCAATCATTTTATGTTACACCTTTTGAATCCCTTTAAAGTATTTATTAAATATTTAGTAAATACCTATTTATAAATTTATAAAAAGCAAAATATGTTAGAAGTGTTTTTTTAAAAATCCATCTACACTGCTGAAGGGACCCTGATATTGTGGCCTCTTGTGAGGCTATGCCAGTGCCTGGTAAACACCGAAATGGATGATCACAGCCAGCTACTGGATGGAACACAGGGTCCCCAATGGAGGAACTAGAGAAAGTACCCAAGTACCTGAAGGGGGCTGCAACCCTGTAGGTGGAACAACAACAGGAACTAACTAGTACCCCCTGGGTTTGTGTTTCTAGCTGCATTTGTAGCAGAAGATGACCTAATCGGCCATCAGTGGGAATAGAGGCTCCTTGGTCTTCCAAACTCCATATGACCTAGCACAAGGCAAGGCCTGGGCCAAGTAGTGGGAGTGGGTGGGTAGGGGAACAGAGGTGGGGGGAGGGGTATGGGAATCTTTCGGGATAGCATTTGAAATGTAAATAAAGAAAATAATAATAATAAAAAAATAAAAAAAAATCCATCTACACTGAATTCTGCTGACATAATGCTTGAAAAATATCTCCAAGGGAACCTTAAAATATTTATTAGTTCAAAACCATGTTAGATATTCTAAAACTTCTAAGGCTACACAGGTTCTCATTAACACATGGGGAAGCAACCAGCAAGTCCATTATTTCTCATCTGTAACCGAAGGTCACACTTAAAAGTCACAAAGTGCATATAAAAACAAAAGCAAAGCTCAAAAACTCCCTTGGCACAAACTTAAAAAACGGTTTAGTTCTGCAAAACACAGCCCAGTATTACATATTATAGAGAAAACTGCTGGTTAAAATCAGGATGGTTAGCAAAGTAAAAGATATAAGAATGGAGAATTAAATGTCAATCCTTTTATCTCTTTCACATTACAAGTGAAATGTCAAGATGAGATTAAATGGGAAAGGATTTTAGGTGCTGTCTTGGTGTTTCACATACACTAATTATGAAGCTTTGGGGAAATCTTAAATTTACCCAAATCTCTAAGAAATCCCAAGAAAGTGATAAGCTAAATAAATGTTATAGTAGCAATAAATCACACACTGGCCAAAGACCACATAGTACTTTTTCGTATTTCCATCTCTATTTTACCACTGAGGAATATTGAAAGAAAGGAGGCCAAGACTGGAGCTCTAGACCGAAAAGATCTCTAAGCTCATAGCAATGAGACCTCATCATGTGAGCTGCTCCTCCCTCCAGTTGCTGGAAGCATTGCTGAGTCTCATTCAATGGGTGGTAGCATTTGCTCCCAAGTTGTATTACCTATAAACTTTAGGATGGTCATTCTTTTCAAAGTTACTCTATTATAAAATTCACCCTTAAAATTTAGAGTATTATTTCTACTACATAATAATGTCAACCTAATCGTACAGACATTTCTCAAGTCAAAATTGAATTTGTTAAGCCTTTTTCAACCACAATCTCTCACTCATATTTCTAATGGCTAAACCTTATATCTCCACCTCACCTACGATGGTGACAATGGTTCTGCTCTCTTGTCAAAACCTTGTAATGGAAACATAGAATTTGTTTCCACAAAATGTGTTAAGGGCTGTACATTGAAAAAGTATACTGATATCATTACTTACTGAACTTTTACTCACTGACCTTACACATACAAACAACTTGTTATTAACATTTAAAAACTGAACCACCAACCAAATAACATACACAGGCTGGGCCTAGGTCTCCCTGCACGTATATACATATATAGCAGATGTGCAGTTGGGTCTTCATGTGAGTCACGAACAACTGGAGACGGAGCTGTCCCAAAAGCTTTTGCCTGTCTGTAGGATATGTGCTTCTAGCTGAGCTGCCTTTCTGGCTTCTGTGGGAGAAAAAGCACCTGGCCTCACAGAGCCTTGAGGTGCCAGGATAGTGGAGATATCTTGGGAGGCTCTACCCACACAGAGGAGGAGGTGAGGGGGATATGAGGGAAATATTGTGGGAGGTACCGGCCAGGAGGGGGATAGTAAGTGGAATACAAAGTGAACAAGTTTAAAAAAAAACAAGCAAACAAACAAACATGTACACTTGTCTGTAATTCTATTTCATCCTAATCTTGAAAAATTGAAGTTTCGGGGGAATGACAGGCAGCATTGGAGAGAAAGAATAGTGTAGATGTAATTAAGATGTATATTCATCAAGACAATTTTCAGACAAATAAAAATGACTATGAAATTCCTGGAACACAGTTAGGAAACTCCCAAATTGACGAAGGTAAAAGTAAAGCAAACACAGCAAACGAACACTACCATGAACAGTTTCCGCGGAAACCGTTCTCTAGAAGGCAAACATGCTTTAGAAATGATTAGCTATCTTTTGTGAAGAGTAGTAAGGTGGAATAAACTGCTACTTGATGGTCTGATTTCATGGCAGTTTGCCTTGTCAACTAACCGATTGCATTTTTAGTGCTTTAGCTACTCTATTACCTGAAAAGAAGTTCCATTAAGACTTGTTAACTCATCAGCATGTGCTTAACAGGCTGCAGGTTACCTGTTTATGCTCCATCTTGCCAGGTACTTTCCTCCCTTTATTTAACTACTAATTCCCTGAAGTCTTTCTATTATAGCCTTGAATTAGTCTGAAAGCCATACAGTGCATATCAGAAAGTGGAGCACATATACTGTAGCTAGCGTTTAATTCTTTCTAATGACTAACAGACAACAAACTTTGATTAATCCCCAATGACAAAAACAGTAGTCTATTTTAGGAGGATGGAAGGAAGATGGTCTCCTCTTTTCCATGATTTTCTTGCAAGAGACAGAGACTACCTCAATATAGAACATTTTCAGTGATTCAGAGTAGCAGTCTTTGTCATAATAATTATAATAAAAGTATATACAGATCTTTTCCTTTCCAACGTATCAACCCTGAATATTAGGAAACATCATGAGCAAATTATGAATGCCAAAATTGTGGATTTTTACTCTATTTTCAATATCACATATATAACAAAGCAAATTATAAATATCCTTGAAAGTTTCGAACTACTTTTAGTATTGAATTTGACTTTTGTTTTGTACTTTTTCTGAAACCATGGTCAATTTAGAGGTAAAAAGATATTTGTCTTGCCCAGAGATTTTATAGAAACTCTCTGATTCATCTCACACAAGTTCAAAAAATTATATCTAGCTTTGCGTTACTCATTTAGTTCCACCAGAGAAACTGGTGCCTTTGTGTGCCTTCTGCTTCCCATTCCCTGAACATTCTCTCCTGTGGCAAAGGGAAAAATGAAGACAATAAAAGGTGAAATGCCACGCACTTGGGTCACAGTTGCTGGCAACCTTCCAGATTTGTTTCTCAATGAGAAGGAAAAACAAAAACAAAAACAAAATAAAATACCCTTCAAAAACTGAACTCCTGTTCTATATGTGCTTCATTCAAACTCTGAAGATATATTGTGTCTATTGTGATAGCTTCTTTCACATCTTTAAAGAAAGACTTCACTATCTTTGATTCCTTTTCTGATCTATGAAAATTTTGTATGAGAACTTGGATTGAGAACATTCCATTTCTGTGCATCAAAAATCCACATCATCAGATCTTTAGGTAGAGAAAAAAATCTAAATCTGTCTGTATGGCTTCATATGTTCTGCTTTACCTACAAAAGTGTGGTTAGTGTGTTTATGTCTGAGAATTGGGCCAGGGACTCCACAAGACAGTATTCTCATAGAAGAATCGTCATCCCCTCAAAGATCATGTAAGCAGTGTGGGAGTTAACGGAGATAGAACTAGTTGTAGTTCTCTTTTAATTTAAATTGGGATGAAAGTGAGCCATGCCATTTCTCACCCCATGAGGGAGAGGATGATCTTAATACCTGGAGGTAATGATAATTGAATGTAGGTTAGAAGTCACACCCAAAGAATGAATCATGAGATAAAGAAAGAGGGTAACAGGTAAAGGGTTTGCAGTCAGACAATCAATAAACCTTAATTGACTGCTACAGGGTACTTAATCTATACAAAACTATAAGTAAAAGAGATGTCAATATGCAGCAAGAGAAGATACGGCTACAAGCTGGAAAAAACCAATAGAGATGTGAGCTATGAAGAGCTGGAAAGAGGATGCAAGAAGCTGTGTTCAGATGCAGATATTGGTTGCCTGGGGAATGTATATTTCTTCTTGACCAGCAAAGCAATACAGATTTAAAAAAAATAATCAGAAGACAGGCAAACATTGACAATGATTTGACCTACTTCAGTTACATAGCATCCTAAAAAGTGGTCTGGCTGTATCAAAAGAAAGAAAACTTAAGCTAGTGCTGATTTATGGGGCAGAAACAAGTCCAAAGATAAAAACAACTCGTAACTTTATTCTTTAAAATGAAGTTACTACTAAAAAGTTAATATCAAAAAACTAAGACAAAACAATGTTCTTATTTGTGTTATATACAGAAAAGTGTATGCCTTAGTATGTGCAAGATTATAAATACATTAGGAAAAGAATTTGTTTTATATTCCTTATAGAATGAATTTTTAACTTCTATGTCTACTTTGTGAACTGTTTTCTGATATGGGGTCCAATTCCAATGTGTGAATTAACCAAGTCAAATGGAAAAGGAAATACACGCACCAAGGTAAACCAAAAACCTGCCATTTTCTGTGTATAAGCTCTTACTTAACATTGCAGTAAGGTTTCTACTGCATCTTCCTAAGACACGTAGCTCTGATAACTATAGTGTAATGTCTAGAAAATAAGCAGACAATGTAGCCAAGCATTCATTGACACCTGACTTTGTCGAATGTGCTAGAATTAAACATAAGCACTGAAGCTTGTCTGTTTTGAAAACACTACAGGTGCTGCCTGTGCCTATGCCTGGACTATTCACTGCCCAACCCTACCTACCTTCGGGATTGGAGTTAAGGACACAGACTCCAGGAGCAGGTGAGAGCTCATTGAATAGCTGCAAGCTCCTTTCATACCCTCCACCTGCACCTCACTGGTCCCAAGAAAGCATCTCTTCTAAACAGCAGTTCCTGATTGGCCGTCATTGTCTGCATCAGCAATCCTTGGTCTCTCAGGCAGTCTTCAATTAGTTCTTCTAGCAGAAGAACTATACAGGGGCTGAAAAAATAACCTAGTGATTAAGAACACATACTGCTCTTGCCGAGGACCAGGGTGAGATTCCTAGATTCCAGGTTGGGCAGCTCTCAACAAATGGGTAACTCAAGTTCCAGAGGGATTGGAAGTGTCTAGTCTTCTCTGCCACTTGCACTCACACTTACTCTTGCAAGTGACTCATTCACACACATGCAATTAAGCATAATAAAAGTAATTTTTCAAACAACTGAGAAAAAACTCACACTAGACTATTTTCTATTCACCTTTCAAGGAAAGACGACTGACTTTTTTATTATAATTTTATTTTGATTATTGGGGTTGAGAAAGCCCATCCACTTATATNGTATCTTCATATCATATATCAGGTATCAAGAAAATCTACTAAATTTTATGAAGTAGGCTTAAAGTTGTAAGATATTACAGAATAAAAATTCTTAATTATGATACAAATTAACAGAATGTCTTATTGCTGAGTATAATGTTTCTTGTTGAGTTGATGCAAATACTTGCAAATAACTTCCATAAGCAAAATTCTTTTTTTGTTGTTGTTGTTGTTGACACTAACAAGAAAAATCTCTTTATAAAGTTCATTTTCACTTACAATTGTAGATTAGTCCTGCGAGTGTTTTCCCTCATTAGGTGGGAGTCATTAATCATACACAATGAATGCAGAATCACTTTTTGTTCCCTAGAATACAGGCTTTGTGAGGAATACTTATTATCATAAATCTTCTTAAAAGAGTGTCTAATAGCATCCAATCACTTGTAACATCAGTGAGTAAAATTTAAAGTGTATTCTCTTCCACAGGCTTTTATAGCTGAAGCCATCATCATAGATTTTCACGAGGGCGATTTTAGGCACAAGCACGTAAATATAAATGAGCGCCCTTATCTGTGGCTGTAGAAAACACATCTTTTACTGTCTTTCTCCTGAACGGGGCTCTACCCTACCCCACTCCTCTCTGCTCTTGTCATCCCACTGACTGTAGAGTTTGTAGCTCAATAACTAATTCCTTTTGTCTGGGAGCAATAAATTTTCATATTTCTTCTGCCCAGAAAATTCTGACACATTAAATCAGAGAAAGATAAAAATGACTTGTCTTAAAAACCTAGATCTTCTCATCTCTGTATGGCATGTCATTAACAGTTTTTTAATGCATTAAGTTTTCCTTAGAATGAATTTATTCTTTGGCAAGTTCATGAATGTGTACAGTGCATTCTGATGACTCTCATTTACCAGCCTCTCTATTCTCCCTGATGTTCCTGTCAACCCTTTCTCCTCCCCCCAGTCCCTCTCTCATACTGATACCTTTTGATTTGGTTGTTTGACCTAATGACTTCTTTTTTTTTATTATTAGATATTTTTCTTATTTGCATATCAAATGTTATCCCCTTTCCTTGTTTTCCCTCCAAAAATCCCCTATCCCCTTCCCCCTCCCTCTGCTTCTATGAGGGTGCTTCCCATCTACCTACTCCCCCTCACCACCCTGGCATTCTCCTACACTGGGGCATCGAGCCTTCACAGGACCAAGGGCCTCTCTTCCCATTGATGTCTGCCAAGGAGCTGAAGGGGTTTGCAACCCCATAGGAGGAACAGCAATATGACCTAATGACTTCAATGCGCTGCAGATGGGTTGGGGAGGGACTCGTGGGGCGAACCCTATTACTTACTGACAGAAGCTGGACACGAAGCAAACACTGTCCTCGGTTGCACATCTACTTTCAGCAATTTAAATATTAAGCTGAAAGAAAATGTTTTATGATGTAGGAGGCAGTGTATAGGAAAGGTGGTATCACTTTGAAATCCTCTGTCCTTCTGTTTTCTCACCCTCGAATGAGCCTGACCCCACGCTTCTGAAGACCTCTCAAAAATTGTAGTGATTATAAGAAATATTCACACAATCTCCCAGTTTGTCACAGCATTAAACTTTCTACAGCGGGAATCACAATTACCGTGTCCCAGGAGCTTCAGAAAGCCCAGCTAACACCTGGTCTAGGTTGAAATCAGAATCCAGATTTGTTCCTCTTCCAGCCCAGCCTTTGGATACACCTACGTTCCTTTCTGTCAGCATTAAAATTGTCACGGGCGAGTCTAGTTTCTTCCTGCAAGCAGTCAGGAAAAGCTGAGGGCTCAGACATATGATGTAGATACAATACTTCACAGAGAAAAATGCCAAACCAATTCGTAAAGAGATGTCAAGGGAAAAAATTTCCTTAAACTTTAAAAAAGTAATTTCTACTCTTTTACAAGACTGGACAACAAAGGCAGCATTCGCACCAAGACTGTGAAGAAGGCAGCCCAGGTCATCATGGAGAAGTACTACATGGTCCTGGATAATGACTTCCACATTTACAAGTGTGTGTGCAATGAGATTGCCATTATTCCTAGCAAGAATCTTGTCAACAAGATAGCGGGCGATGTCTCGCATCTGATGAAGCAGATTCAGAGAGGTCCTGAGAGGTATCCCTACCAAGCTGCAGAAAGGAGAGAGAGGAGAGATAATTTTGTTCCTGAGTTCTCAACCCTAGATCAGGAGATCACTGAGGTAGATCCTGACACCACGGAGATGGCGACACTTCTGGACTTTAACAATTTCTCCAACCTGCAGGTCACTCGGCCTACGGTTGTGATGAATTTCAAAGCACCACATAGAGGTGTTTAATCTGTTGTGCCCCATTTTCAATAAACCTGAAAACAAGAAAGTAATTTCTAAATTTATAGTAGACAATGAAATTGACATACTTATATTTTAATGTTATCACTTTATATTTTAGAAAATGCACAAAAACTAAGGTTATAGACTTATATTTTCATGAGAATGCTTCCTTTTTCATACATTGAGCCTAGACATTTTATAAGGTACAGAAAATATACAAGTGTGGTTGCTACTATTTACTTATATCTTTAATCAAAATAGTATAGTTTAATCTGACGTACTTTTAATACATTACATATATAGCATATAAACCATCATATATATGTATGTATCATATATATATATATATATATATATATATATATATATATATATGTATGTATATATATACATATATTTATATATGAATATGCAATTGTATTGCTGTAGCTTTTAGGTATAATTGTAGTGCGTTGTGGTTATATTTAAACACTACCAGCAATGTAGCACTGGGATGATGATAAATAAGTGAGGTCTGTTAATCGGCCATCAGTGGGAA
>NC_034597.1:102000740-102008036 GCF_900095145.1 Mus pahari
TAAATGATATTCCTATTAAACTTCTAAATGGTTCCTATTGCATATATATATATATATATATATATATATATATATATATATATATATATATATACACATGTCTAATCAAACATTAAAATTGCTCTCATAAAGCTTCCCTCACTTTTGCTACTTATACCTAAACAGAATACACATGTGCTCCTTCAAATACCAAAAATCATCTTCAGATAGACTTCAAGATAGTATAAATCATTGAAATTAAATATTAGTTCATTTTCTTTAGAAGACATCATTCATATGTTAAAGTATGTAGACCCTAGAACAGCACTTCTCAACATGTGTGTTGAGACCTCATCCATCCATCTCTGTCTCCAAACATGTACATTATGATTCATAACAGTATAAAAATTACTTTCATGAAGTAGCAACAAAAATAATGCCTATATGCACAAGTTTAGATGGCTTATTTTTAATAGTAGCTGAAGTAAACCCAAACTTTTGAAAAATACGGCTGACAAAATATGTGAAATTGTAGTGAAACCTTTTCAATGTTTCAAAGTATATATTTTCCTTTAAAGCCACACCACAAAATAATCCCAAAAATATTAATAATAATTGTATGATTGGGTGTTACCACAATTTGAGGACCTGCAGTAAACGATTGCAGCATTAGGAACAATGATGCTGAGAACACAGAGAATGACACATTTTAGCATGAAGTTGTCTCAGCTTTTCCCTGCTTGACTTTTCTCTTTCTCAGTTTGACTTCCTATTCGTTTTTTGAACCCTGGTTGTTTATAGAAGCAATTGTTGTTTGGGGACATAATGGATTTCAGGATTTGGGATTTTCTTATTAACTTATTGTGAATTTGGGGATTTAGACAATAGGGATTTTGATAATCTTGGATTTTAACATAGGATTATGATGTCTTGGATGATATCCCTTGGGGTTCTGGTTCACACTCATTAAATGTATTATTAAACAAAACCGTCATAAAGTTTATCTAGAAATTCAACAATAACCCCAAGAATATGTGTCGTTTTCAAGTTATATAAACAATACTCTAAAGTCATGTTTGCCTTAAGACACAGTGAGACCAAAACTGGTTTGAAAATAATGTGTTCCCAATGGAAAGAAAAGCAACATATTCAATGATGTACTTTTATTATCAGGATTTTCTCCCACAAAGTACGGGATAGCTGTGCATGGAGACTGAATTTTCAAGAACCCAAACCCCAAAACATCCTGAAATTAAGTGAAAGAAAGATGAGAAATTTTAATCTGGATTGCTTCTGTCAGTATATATTAAATCATAGATGAATTTCAAAGGTGAAGCGCTATGAGAACATAACTTTGTGTCAACTGAACAATGCCCTGAAAGATGAAGCAGCTCTTTTTGGTGACAAAAGACTTCACAATAAAATTAATAGTATTGAAATCCACTAGCTTTTATATATTACCTTCATGCACTTATCAGCAACCTGTGTCCGGAATGTAATTCCCATATACATTATTTTTCACTATTTTTCTCTTTAGCTTTCTTTGTCTACAGCTTTCAATACTAAGAATTTCAGAATTATATTTTAGATTGTGCTATCCTATATATACATATATGTTTGTATAATCACTGATACTGAAGATAGTGTTTTATAAAGACATTTATTCATTTCTAATGGGTTTACACATTTCCTTTTTTATTGGATATTTTCTTTATTTACATTTCAAATGTTATCCCCTTTCCCGGTTTTCCCCCATTCTGGGATCCCCTATCCCATCCCTCCTGCCCTACTTCTATGAGGGTGTTCCTCCATCCACCCTCCCACTCGCACCTCCAAGCCCTCAATTCCCCTACATGGAGTATCTATTGAGCCTTCATAGGACCAAGGAACTCTCCTTCCATTGATACATGGCAAGGTCCATCTTCTGCTACATATGCAGCTGGAGTCATGTGTACTCCTTGATTGGTGGCTTAGACCCTGGGAGCTCTAGGGGGTCTGGTTTGTTAATATTGTTGTTCCTCCTATGGGGTTGCAAACCCCTTCAGCTCCTTCAGTCCTTTCTCTAACTCTTTCATTGGGGAACCCATACTCAGTCCAATGGTTGGCTGCTAACATCTATCTCTGTATTTATAAGGCTCTGTCGGGGCCTCTCAGGAGACAGCTATATTAGTCTCCTCTCAGCAAGCATTTCTTGACATCCACGATAGTGTCATGGTTTCATAACTCTATATGGAATGACAGTATGTGAGACAGTCTCTAGATGGCCTTTCCTGCAGTCTCTGCTCTACACTTTGTCTCCATATTTGATGCCATGTTTTATTTCCCTTTCTAAGAAGGGCTGACACACCTACACTTTGCTCTTCCTTCTTCTTGAGTGTCATGTGGTCTATAAGTTGTATCTTGGGTATTCAGAACTTTTGGGCTAATAGCTGTTTATCAGGGAGTGCATACTATATATGTTCTTTTTTGATTGGATTACCTTATTCAGGATGATATTTTCTAGTTCCATCCATTTGCCTAAGACTATCATGAATTCATCATTTTTAATAGCTGAGTATTACTCCATTGTGTAAATGTACCACATTTTCTGTATCCATTCTTACATTGAGGGACATCTGGGCTCTTTTCAGCTTATGACTATTATAAATAAGACTACTTTGAACATAGTGGAGCATGTGTAGTTGTTATATGTTGGAGCATCTATTGGGTATATGCCCAGGAGTGGTATAGCTGGGTCCTCAGATAGTACTATGTCCACTATTCTGAGGAACTGGTAGACTGATTTTTCAGAGTGGTTGCAATCCCACCAACAGTGGAGGCCTGTTCCTCTTTCTCCACATCCTTGCCAGCATCTGCTGTCACTTGAGATTTTGATCTTAGCCACTCTGACTGGTGTGAGGTGGAATCTCAGGGTTGTTTTGATTTGCATTTCCCTGATGACTAAGAATGTTGAACATTTCTTTAGGTGCTTCTCAACCATTCCAGCTTCCTCAGTTAAAAATTCTTTGTTTAGATCTGTACTCCAGTTTTAATAAGGTTATTTGATTCTCTGAAGTCCAATTTCTTGAGTTTTTGTATATATTGGATATTAGCCCTCTATCAGATGTAGAATTGGTAAAGATATTTTCCCCATCTGTTGATTGCTGTTTTGTCCTACTAAGTGCCCTTTGTCTTACAGAAGCTTTGCAATTTTATGAGGTCCCATTTGTCAATTCTTGATCTTAGAACATAATCCATTGGTGTACTCTTCAGGAAAATTTCCCCTGTTCAAGGTTCCTCCCCACTTTCTCCTCTAATTTTCAGTGTATCTGGTTTTATGTGGAGTTCCTTGATCCACTTGGACTTGAGCTTTGCACAAGGAGATAAGAATGGGTCGATTTACATTTTTCTACATGCTGATCACCAGTTGAACCACCACCATTTGTTAAAAATACTGTCTTTTCTCCTCTGGATGATTTTAGCTCCTTTGTCAAAGATTAAGTGACCATAGATATGTGGGTTTATTTCTGAGTCTTCAATTCTATACCATTGATCTTCCTGTCTGTCTCTGTACAAATACCTTACAGTTTTATCACTTTTGCTCTGTAATACAGGATTTAAGCATTTCCTATGCAAGCTTCCATATATTAGACTATAGTATTCTCTGCTGACTTGCTTAGTGTGAAAGCCTTATGTGTGAAAATGGTAACACTATACTTCCTCAGGAAATGAAAAAAAAAATGTGCTATTTATCTATCTGCTTTTGTAGAAAGAAACACTTCACAAGGCTCCATCTCCCTGATGTCAGTGACCCTTCATAGTTTATGACCAATCTTGTCCAAGGACTTCTGTATCATGGTGTTTCAGACAACTGTGGTTTAAGACATTCACACACTCCACTCACAGAGACAGGCACTCATGCATTCCCTTTTTGATTTTGGATGTATCATGGTTCACTTCCTCCTTGATTATACCCTTGTCACCTTGTTAAGTATGCTCAAGTGTTTGTTGGAAAAAAATAAATGTTTCAAACTATAATATAGTCAGACTTTATTGTTCGAGTGGCCTGTGAGATACTGTGTCTTTGTTGTTGTTGTTGTTGTTGTTGTTGTTGTTGTTTCTAAAACCATAAACAAATACATTTTAGGGTATTATTACTTTTTCCAGCATTGTATTTTATTTTGAAATTTCAATATCAAAATTCTGGAGTTTAAAATTCTGTTACTACAGATTATAATCCAAATTTGTAATAGCCACCTGCATTGTAACTCAGTCATGAGGATAGTGAGGGCTACCTATATATATAACCCATTGCTCAGGGTGGGGTGATGACCACTTCCATATTAGTGTAGTGTTGGAGGATGACAGTCACCTCGATATGGAGCCCAGTGTGGTGAGATGACAGCCAGTTCCTCCTGTCACCCAACGCTGGAGAGGGGATGAGGACACTCACTGAGCTCAGTGGCTGAGTCTGTGTACTCCAGGTTCAGTGAGAGAACCTGGCTCAAAAGATTAGATAGAGAGCAACTGAGGAAAAGTGTGTCCATGAACTCTGACCTCTATATGCTGTGCACACACATCCCCACGAACCCATATGTGCATGTACACAAATACAAGAAAGCACATATATATATATAATATATATAAGCACATATATATATATAATCAGAGGAAAACAATCATGTAAACTTGGATATTCAATGTATGTTAAGGTTCCTATTTCCATTTTTGGAAGTCCCAATGATCTATGCTGGTAGAGTAGTATGTTAAAAATATTTTGCTTTAATCCCAGCACTTGGGAGGGAGAGGCAGGTGGATTTCTGAGTTCAAGGCCACCCTGGTCTACAAAGTGAGTTCCAGGGCAACCAGGGCTACACAGAGAAACCCTGTCTTGAAAAACCAAAAAAAAAAAAATATTTTGCAACATGTGTTAGTTACTAGCAGGTGATAAGTCTGACCTATGCTGAAGCTCACTGATAAATCATGCCTAGTGCTTTTTTCATGCTCTGTCAAATTCTTTATTATACTATTGATAAGTCCCTAAAGTGGAACATATTTCCTCACTCTCTCACAGGTTTTACCTACACAATTATTTAAATGAATTAAATTATTCAGCTCCCTCTATGTCTAAAATAGTAAACTCAATGAATACCTCTTAATTTTGATTTTTATCTTTCATTAAATTAAATCCATAATTATATGCTTGCAGTAATGTTAAACTAGCTCTGAAGGGGTTATATTTTTATCTTCTTAAATTTATAGCTTCTGGAATATGAGAGAAGTCCTTCAGTCATCTGACCATTAAACACCAGAAGACTCAGTGAGACCCTAGAGAGATTATAAAAACACATTTAACCATAGGGAAAGATCAGTTTAATAGAAAAAAAAGAGCCAATAAGATGGTCACCAAATAAAATCTCATGTTTGTTACAGAGAGCAAGTGTCTCACATGAAGTGGCAGTAACTTGAATTTCATGGAAGCTGGGACCAAAGTAAGGAAAGTGGTGAATCATGTACTATACAACCTCTACAAAAGTCCTCCGCTGACATCAAAAGAAGGCTTTGCACACAGTGATCATGATACTTGCTTTCTACAAGTCTAAGGAAAACCATCGGCCTTTTGCTCTGGTGTGCTAGATAGAGTTAAGGATGCACAATAGTCCTGTTCTAGAAATCTTCCTCAGAAGGATGCAGTATAAGCTCATGCAGGTGGCTTGGATGATAGGGCCTAAAGTAATTCTCTTCACAGAACTGAGACCAAAACAGATTGAAGGTCTCGTAGCATGGTAAATGATGGGCTTAATTTCAGTCATATTGAACTTGTGGTATTTTCAGGATACACAGAAGTCTGGCAACAGGACGGTTGCTCAGCTATAAAGATCAAGAGGAAAGATATGGCCTTCAGTGTAGATTTGCTGACAGTAAAAGTGATCATTTCAGTCAGTGATTGAGCCAAGATATACTAGTGACACCAGATGAGGAAAACAAGAGCAAACGCACTCGTATTTAAAACCTGGAGGAGAAAAAAGAAGATAAAAAGACAAAAACCTTCATGGGAGCCCTTTTGTCTGCACCTGGCAGGGACTGCTTCTCTGGAGTGATGGACATTACAAGAAACATTAGTAATCTTTCTTTCTTTCTTTCTTTCCTTCTTTCTTTCTTTCTTTCTTTCTTTCTTTCTTTCTTTCTTTCTTTCTTTCTTTCTTTCTTTCTTTCCTTTCTTCCTTCCTTCCTTCCTTCCTTCTTTCTTTCTTTCTTTCTTTCTTTCTTTCTTTCTTTCTTTCTTTCTTTCTTTTCCAGTTACTTCAATGATGTTGTCCTTCCTGAAAACACCTTATCTGCTCCTCATTTTCTTGCCTCTAGACAAGAAATACTTTGATTTTTATATCTTTAATGGTGGCAATATTTTATCCTTTAATAATAAATATATTCCCTTCAAAATGCTTGGATTTGAAGTAGGTGTACATGCCTATAACTTTCTCAGAATGATCTGTAGTTTCACATCATATATTAAAAGGTGTAGTTACATCACATACATTAAAAGTTGACCTTAAAAGTGATTTCGATGGGAGGGAATAATGGTTAAATAAAATATTATGTAGTATTTAACCATATTCAGAAAAGCATAAATTTTCCTTCGAGCAGAAGTAGCAATGTGATATTTCAGCCTGGTTGACAGTACTTTTCCTTACCCATCCGTTCCTCTCCCTCCCTTTCTTAAGGAAAAAATCAGGCTTCTTTTTATGTAAGAAATAAGAATGAAAATCTTCATGCCAGAGATGTTTTATCTTCTTCAAGATATCTAGAGAAACATTAATCCATCAACATGGCTGCTCTGGCAAGATATCACATCAAAAGAGCTTCTAGGTCTACATGATTGGCTGGAATGCAGACAAGCCCTGGATTACAGTATGATCTTGTTGGAATAAAGACAGTCCCTTAGAACACACCTTTAATTCTTTTTTGTTGTTGTTGTTTAAAATTTTTTATTTATTATTATTTTCTTTATTTACATTTCAAATGCTAGCCAGAAAGTTCCCTATACCCCACCCCCCACCCATGCTCCCATACCCACCCACTCTCACTACTTGGCCCTGGCCTTCCCCTGTGCTGGGTCATATAAAGTTTACAAGACCAAGGAACCTCTCTTCCCAATGATGGCTGATTAGGCCATCTTCTGCTACATATGCAGCTAGAGACACTAGCTCAGGGGGTAATGGTTAGTTCATATTGTTGTTGCACCTACAGGGTTTCAGCCCCCTACAGCTCCTTGGGTACTTTCTCTAGCTCCTCCATTGGGGACCCTGTGTTCCATCCAATAGTTGACTGTGAGCATCC
>NC_034597.1:102008047-102022343 GCF_900095145.1 Mus pahari
TGGTCAGATTACTCTCTGCAGGGAAGCTCTCCTCTATCAGGGAATGTGCACAGAGGCCTGGAGTTCAGATCTGCCTCCTTGCTGATGAGGTAGGCCCAAAACAGGGCCTGTCCCCAAAGATGTGTTGCCTCTGCAGTTTTTTTACTCACCTGCACAGACTAGCCACTGAGGGACCCTGGACACAATATGACTCTCTCACCTGCTCTGGCAGACAGAGCCCTCACAGGTGGCCACCTTTCCTCTGGGGAGGAAGGTGCCCGAATTTCTGGAGCCCAAAACAGGTTCTGTCCCAGAAGTTAGGTTGCTTCTTTCTGTCCCGAAGCTGTGTAGCTTCTGTGGTCAGCACTCTTGCTAGTGCAGACTGGAGCCTAAGGGAACCAGAGCAAAGATGGCTCTCCTTCTGGGTCAGGCCTTGAGACTCCTCCTGGGCGGACACCCCTCCTCGGGCTGGGAAGGTGCTGGGTGACTGGAGCCAGAAACGGGATCTTTCCCAGAAGCTGTGTCACTTCTGCAGGCTGTCCTCTCCCTGGCAGTGCAAAGAACACACCTTTAATTCTTAATGGTGTAGGGCAGTTCAGTGAATGCCATTCAGTCGAGTTCAAACAATGTAGTGGAAGTCAGAAGCAGTTTTCCTAAGCAGAGCAATTCAGTGAGAAGCTGAGAAAAGCCAAATTGAATCTGACTGTTTAGAGATAATTTTAACCAGCACATGTGAGTTGAACCAGCCAGTCACAGTGCAGAAAGATTTAGAAAGTGTGAGCTTATTCAGCAGTATGCCTCCAAGAAGCACAATTACATCTGGCAAAGAAAAGTAACTTTAAACCACATTTATTTGTCACCTAAATATAAATATTCCCGCATGCCTTTGAAATACATTTCCTCTTTTAAAAGTACATAATTTCCTGTTCTGTGAGTAATATTTTAATAAGCCAATTTATGACCCATCATATGACAATAGAAAAACCTTATAAATTACTATCCTAAGTAGCCTGACCTCTGAATGTGCTGAATGCACTCTATGTGCATACACACAGGCAAAAGTACACAGCCCCTGTTGGGACACCATTAATCATCTACTTATTCCATTACTACGTTCTGTATTAGGGTAATCTTATACATTAACATAGCTATGATGTTTAAACTCTGTGAACTCCTGAATTTTGGCCAATTTGTCAGATTAACTCAAATGTTCCATAGGCTCTTAGGAATTCTGATATGACTATAGTGTTTTGCATTCTCTCTCTCTCTCTCTCTCTCTCTCTCTCTCTCTCTCTCTCTCTCTCACCAGTTTTTTCACAGAAAAAGCAAAACAAATAAACAAACAAAAACCCAGACAAAGTAAACAAGCAAACAACAGCAGCAACAACAACAAAACCAATAACAAAAGAAAAAGATGGACAAGGGTATTGTGGAATCTGCTACCAGATTCTGATGACAGGGTTTTGTCTCCATCACTGCATTCACAATGGTGAAAAATCAGGTTTTCATAGTTAATGCACATTTACATTATCTTTCCATGACTATCATAATTTGCAATGTCTCTACACCATGTTCACCCCCATGTGATGGAATGCTTCATAATCTTTTCTTTCAATGTATCATATCACAGATGACACCATCACTGAGCTTTCTTATACATCATAATAAAATTTCAAAGATATACATCCGCCTCACATTTTAATCAGACACACTTTGTCACCATCATCCTTCACAGCTTGTGTAGTCAAGAGTCAACCACGATAGTATATTACTATGAAAATGATTGTGTCCACAGGTCACAGAATAAAATGCTGTATTTTAAACATCCTATAGATGCCCATACAAATGCAGCAATGTAAACTAAAATTGGGGAATGAAGAAAAATCTTCGTACTTGTATTTTTTCTAAGATGGAAACTATGAAGACATTCACTAAAATTATGTGAATATTTATAGCACATTTGTGCTTCTGTATGAAGAATATACTAGAACACTAAATTGCAACAGTAAATGCTATATTAAGGCTATAAAATTGAAACATTTTGGTAAATAAAAAACAACTAAATTTTATTAAAGATACAAAAAATAGTACAACAATGAATATCTATTAACTTATATTACACTTGAGACAAGATGTTAGATTCATCTTTTCATTCAAGGTCATATTTAATTCAACTGGATATTCATGAGACTCACATATCAACCAGCCTATGGTAAATTCAGACACATTCTAGCTTAATAATATAATTAGGAATATTTCTTTGGAATAAAGATACAAAGTATTGTGCTTTGAGTATGGAATGTCCTCCACAGGCTCAGGGTTTGAATAATTGGTCCCAAACTAATGGTGCTGTTTGAGAAGGCCATGGAGCCTTGAGGAGACAGAGTCTTGCTGGAGGAAGCATAACGCTGGAACAGGTTTCACGTTTGTACACGCTGGTCCCACATCTTGTTCACTCTGCTCTTCTG
This sequence comes from Mus pahari, assembly GCF_900095145.1. NCBI lineage: Eukaryota > Metazoa > Chordata > Mammalia > Rodentia > Muridae > Mus > Mus pahari. The sequence goes on from NC_034597.1 coordinate 102,010,495, forward strand.
GACAATGTAATATGACAAACTAAGTTTCATGCTCCTGCGGCTGTGCTCTCTGCAACAGGGAACCAATTCCCCTGTGAAACTGAAAGCTAAAATAACCCTAACCCTCTGACATCGGTTTTATCAGGGTACTTTACCACTACAGTAGGAAGGAAACCAAGCCTCCAATTGGTCACTTGAACACTGGAGGCTTTAACACATTCACTGTCACCTTTCAGCTACCTCTAATTCACCTGCTCCTTAGTCTCAAGATAGAGAGTCTCTGTTCCCAATTCCTTAAAACCCATCAACAGTCTAGACCAGTGGTTCTCAACCTGTGGGTCATGAACCCTCTGGAGATCAAATGACTCTTTCCCAGAGGTCACACACTAGATACCCTGCATATCTGATATTTACATTACAATTTATTACAGTAGCAAAATAATAGTGATGATGTAGCAATGAAATTATTTTATGCTTGAAGGTCACCACCACACAAAGAACTGTATTAAAGGGTTGTAGCCTTAGGAAAGAACCACTGAAAACCACTGGGATAGACTGTTAGCTAGATATCACCAAGTCACAGGCTGTGGTTTAGTCACAGCTTCCAAACTCTCAGTGGTTTGTCAATAAGAGTTTTCTCTCTCTTTCATAATACATGCTTGATAGAAGTTGTTAGGAGAGAATGTAGTCACTGCGAGACTCAGCAGAAGACAGCACTTCTCCCAATGTGAATGCCTACCTGAACCCTGAAGCAGGGGACAGAGCATCTCGGGGTCCCTCATAGCAACTAAGTGACAGCACTTCTCCCAATGTGAATGCCTACCTGAACCCTGAAGCAGGGGACAGAGCATCTCGGGGTCCCTCATAGCAACTAAGTCTTCTCACTGAAAAGTGCACAGAACATATCACAAAACAAGACAAAAATCTCTGTATTTTTGTTCAATGAGAGTGAGGTACTGGGCTCCTTTGGAAATAAGTATAAGAGAAAGTTAGTATAGACAGCACTATTAACTGTCATATCACACCCCCAACACACACACACACACACACACACACACACAGAGAGAGAGAGAGAGAGAGAGAGAGAGAGAGAGAGAGAGAGAGAGAGAGAGAGATACACACTCACTTGTGATTCTCCTCCATGCTATGTAAGGAATCAGATATTATGTCTAATTGTCTCATTTGTCATAGCAGGCCATCGGGTGTGGCTAATCATCTATACTTTACAGTATCCAGACGGAGCAACACAGACTCCACTTTCTATCACCATATTAACCACTCCTACCAAATCCTGCATTCAAACCCAGATTTTGATCTTTGTGCCTTCAGCAAGCATCCAATATCTAAGATAAAAATTTCAAATGCTTTTACATGCTGTGTATATTCCCCTAAGACTGTTTTATTATCACATCTTATTGCTTTCAGCCCTTAAACTCTAATATACAACCATAATAAATCTCTTGCAATATCTTTGAGCTTTGTGTCTTCACACATAACAACTCCATCTTGAACTGTTCTTCTTTGTCTTCCTGACAAAACATTCATCTGATGTCCAGTAGCAGTTCACAAATCTGTGACCTCCGTGATACCTCAGTCTTACATGAGCTTTAAGTGAGCTATCCTAGTCATTCACTATATTTCTGTTGTACTCTATGCAAAGTAGTTTTTGTTGGGTTTATGTCATTCACACCTGTCACTGTCACACTCATGTCTCCCTAGGGATACCTTTCCATCACTTTTATGACAGAGGATCTATGAATGTGCGTTGATGATTAATACACAGGCTTTTTATCACACGTTTCATGAGTACAGAGGATCCATGTGGCAATGATAAGGCACAAGCAATGAAAGCAACAGCAATCCTGCCTGCACTGTGACAGCTGACTGCTGCTTTCCAAACTCTCTGCTCATTCACCTTCCTCCTTGATCAAGCAAGACAGTACTGCTATCTTTCAATTGTTCTGTTAAGGGTGTTGTGAGGATTAAAGCGAACATGTGAGAAGGCTTTAAAATAGTACTTACTAAAATCAATAGCAATCATGCTGGTAGCAATTATAATAGCTGTAGAAGCAAAGGTAAGCCTTGACATGTCTTCAGCCTACACAGTTATTAGAAGCCTGTCTTATAGAGCCTATTTCAGATGACAACAGAGCAAAGTTTCACAAGGCTGAGAAAACAATTATAACTATATTGCTCAATTAATGCATTCACAAAGCAATAAGTTAACAAATAAACATATTAAAAGTAAACATTTGAGTGTTCTATGTTTTTGGATAACAGTAAGGAGAGAGAGAAGACTGTAGAGTGTTATTATATCAAAGAAGTGATTGGTCCCAAGTAAAAATATACATAACTCTATTACTCTCACAGGAGATTCAACCCACAGCTACTTTGACTACTAGAATAAGTCAAACAGACTGATGGGTTTCGATAATTCCTTCCTGATTTGTACTCTGTTCATATGGAATTAAACCCCCTGTAGAATATATCTCCACAATACTGGTAATGAAAAGGCTCAGAAAACATAGCTAAAGCTACACAAATAGACTTAAAATGACTTCTTCACTTGTTACAGCTGAAGACTCAAAGAAATGGCCATAAAGAAAGGAGAGATGTTTGAGCAATATTGGAGAGTTATCTAGCATGGGTCATGTTCACTAATGGTAAGGCAAGCTTAAAAAGCATCAAAAAATTCCTAAGAGCTCAGAAGTGTTGGCAGGGGTCCAAGGAACTGGAAGAAAGCCATTCTTGAAAGATTACTTCCTATAGTTTCCACATTATATATGTCAGTCAAAGCAGTCATGAACTGAAATGGAAAGAGAAAGATATGAGCAATATATACATATTATACATCTTTATAGACATAAGCATCTAGGGCAGAAACATCTCTACCTAAAAGCTGAATTTTGAAACTTAACATGCTGTTAAAACATTTTATGCCAGAACAATGGTAGAAAACAGCAAAAGCAAGAAGCAGGACATATCCAATGCGAGGAGGGCAGAGGGACATCATATGTGTGGATAATCTCTGGCTCTGCTCAGTGGCATGTTGGCTTTGGTGATTTACACTCGCATCTCACTGTAATAATAAGTGAACAACAGCCAGAACTTAAATCACGTGCACCATTGCCATGCTATACGAAGCATATCTCATAGACATTTAATAAATTTTCCTTCAATGGTTTTGTGGCTTTTTATTTTTATTTTATTTTATTTTATTTTATTTCTTTGTTTATTTATTTATTTATTTTGGTTTTTTGAGACAGGGTTTCTCTGTATATCCCTGGAACTCACTTTGTAGACCAGGCTGGCCTCGAACTCAGAAATCTGCCTGCCTCTGCCTCCCAAGTGCTGGGTGCGATTAAAGGCATGCACCACCATGCCCGGCCTTAAAATTTTCTTACTTTATGGATATGGGTATGTTGCCTACTTACCTGTCTCTGGATCACATGTTGGCCAGATACCTAGAAAAACCAGAAGGGGACATCAGAAGCCCTGAAACAGAAGTGACAGGCAGTTTTGAACCATTCGTTATTTGGGTGATGGGACTCAAATCTGAATCCTTTGGAAGAGTGGTCAGTGCTCTCAGTCACTGAACTATCTTTCCAGCCACCTCAAACATCTTACCATCTATCTCTCCTAGATCAGTCATTAGTGATAGCTCTAAACTAGTCAAGCCAGTGTTATATTTATTCAATATTAATTTTACAGTTGTAATTTCCTAAAAATGACCAACTTTTGAACTCTCAACTTCTAATTTGCAAATAACCACAATTTATTTGTTTCTATTTGTAACATTTTATAAAGCTGAACAAGCACTTCTCGCCATTAATATGGTGGACAATCTGGTCTTATTCTAACTTGAGATGTGATGAAAATTTTTGAATCATTTGATGCAAATTTTCCAGTGCTAGGAAGATTGCAGCAGTCATTGCTTGCCTAAAATGGGATTTCTCTATTGTATGTGACCCAGAACCAACTAGAAATAGTGCTGTCCTATTTTTGACAGTAATAATGTAAGCCAAATTAACTTTCATGTATTAGGAATACCAATATTAAAGCCCAGGGATGCAAAATATTTGCTTCATTCTCATCAAACACAACGGTGGTTTGTAGTTCTCTCGAGTCCTGGGTTTGCTGTTTAGGCCTAAGGACTATAAACTACAAGAATAAGGTACAAAAAAAGGGCCCAGATCCATGCATAGTATGCACTCAACTGCTAAGTAAATATTAGCCATAAAGTACAGAGTAGCCATGACACACCCTCACAGACCCAAAGAAGTTAAACAAGAAGAAAGACCCAAGTAAGTATGCTTGAATCAAACTTAGAAGGGGAAACAAAATAATTATAGGAGGCAGAGAGAGGGAGGGATCTGGGTGGGAGGAGGGGGAGGCATGATCAGGAAGAGGCAGAGACAAGAGAGAGGCTTAAAGGGCAAGGAGAATGAATGCAAATCTGCAGCTTTAGGGGGTAAGAAAGGATCTCTAGGAAGTCCTAGAGACCTGGAATAGGCTTGCAGGAGTCAATTTCGATGACATTTTCTGAGGTGCCTAACAGAGGAGACATGGAACCCGAAGAAGCCACCTCCTCCAGCCATGCAGTGCCCCAGTGGGGAAATAAGGGCAGCAATCCACCTATAAAACTTTCTATCCAAAATTTATGCTGTCTAAAAGAAATTCAGGATTGGAACAGAGAACAAAGGAAAGACCAACCAATAACCAACCCAACCTGAAAATCATCCCATGAACAAGCACCAATTCCTGACATTATTAATGATATTGTTATGCTTTCAGGCAGGAGCCTAGCATAACTGTCCTCTGAGAGAATCTAGACTGAAACAGATACCTACAGCCAAACTTTCAATGGAGGTTGGGGACAGTTATAGAAGTTTCAGGGGAAGGATTGAAGGCCCTGACGTAGATAGGTACCCCACAAGAATACCAACAGAGTCAACAAATCTGAATACCTGGGAGCTCTCAGAACCTGAGCCACCCACCAAAGAACATGCATGGACTAGAACAAGGCCCCTAGTAGAGGTAACAGACACTTTAGCCTTCATGGATAAGAGAGGATGTGCCTAATCTGGCAGTGACTTGATGTTTCAGGGTTAGGGGGATACCCATGGGGGGCCCACCTTATCAGAGGAGAATGGGAAGGGGGCTGCCGAGTACTCTGTAAGTGAGGGACTGGGACAGTTAGGATGTCAATAAATGAATAAATAGATTAATTATTTAATAACACATGTCCAGATGAACCAGCAAATAATATAAGGCTCAGTAATGTGTGTTTGTGTGTGTGTTTGTGTGTGTGTGTGTGTGTGTGTCTGTGTGTGTGTCTGTGTGTGCATGATTACAGTTTCAGAGGAGAAGTGTCCCTAATGTCTTTAATGACAAGACTGAATGGCAAGAGATGGCAGGAGCAGGAAGTAAGAAATTGTGTATCAATACACAAAGGAACCATGGAAAGCAAACAAGAACTGGGCCAAAAATATAAATTCTTAAATCCTGCTCCCAAAGATTGTATGTGTGCATATCCTATGGATTTCACAACCTCTCTGAATAGTGTCACCAAGTGGAGGCCAGGTTTTAAAAGTTATAATCCCCTGGACAAGGGTTATTTCTCTTTTAAACCACAAGATCTCCAGAGAGATACCTTAAAGATAACTGAGGTTTTTTGTTATCTACAATTAAAACCCCCTCCCCACCTCCTCTCCTACACAGTTCCCTCCCCCACCCACCCCCAATGACTGTTTTATTTCCTCCTTTCCGTGGAGTTCAAGCATCCTCCCTTAGGTCCTCCTTGCTACTTAGCTTCTCTAGGTCCGTGGATTGCAGCATGGTTATCCTGTACATTGTGGCTAATATACATTTATAGGTGACTGCATAGCATGGGAGTCTTTTTGTGACTTGGTTACCTTACTCGGGATGATATCTTTTAATTCTATCCAATTATTTGCCCCAAATGTCATGATGTCATTGTTTTTAATAGCTGAGTAATATTCCATTGGGTAAATGTACCACAGTTTCCTTACACATTCTTCAGTTGAGGAACATATAAGTTGCTTTCAGTTTCTGGCTATTATGAATAAAGCTGTTATGAACATAGCTGAACAATTGTCATAGTGGTATAGGGGAGAATCTTTTGGATACATGCCCAGGAGTAGAATATTTGGGTCTTGAGGTAGAATTACTCCAAGTTTTCTTAGAAACCACCAAATTGATTTGCAGAGTTGTTACATAAGTTTGCACTCCCACCAGCAATGTAGTGTTCGATTCCTCAAAAGCATGCAGTTTCCTTGTATTGTTCTCTTTGTTTCAAGTTTATTGATTTAAGCCCCGACTTTGATTATTTCCCGCTGTCTAATGCTCTTCAGTGTGTTTGCTACTTTTGGTTATAGAGAGCTCAAGTGTGCCTTTAAGTTGCTAGTAAGAAATCTCTCCAATTTCTTTATAAAAGCACTGCTTTGATTGTGTCCCATAAATTTGGATATGTTGTGCCTTCATTTTCATAGAACTCTAGAAAGGGTTTAACTTTTTTTATTTATTTCTTCGCTGACTGTATTAGTCAGGGTTTCTAGAGTCACAGAACTTACGGATATGCTCTATATAGTAAAGGAATTTATTGATGACTTACAGTCTGCAGTCCAAATCCCAACAATGGTTCAGTAGTACCTGTGGATGGAAGTCCAAGTATCTAGCAGTTGCTGAGTCCCACACAGCAAGAAGGCGAAAGAACGAGAGCCAGACTCCCTTCTTCCAATGTCCTTATATGGTCCCCAGCAGAAGGTGTAGCCCAGATTAAAGGTGTGTGCTACCACACCTTTAATCCCAGATGACCTTGGACTCAGAGATCTCCCTGTCTTAATCTTCTGGATTCAATCACCACTGTGTCTCAAGATCTCCATACCAAGATCCAGATCAGAAACTTCTATCTCCCAGCCTCCAGATTAGGTTCACTGGTGAGCCTTCCAATTCTGGATTGTAGTTCATTTCACATATGGTCAAGTTGACAACCAGGAATAGCCACTACACTGACCTAGTGGTCGTTGAATAGAAGGGCATTCAGTTTCCTTGAGTTTGTAAGCTTTCTGTTGTTGTTGAAGTCCAGCTTTAGTCCATGGTGGTCTGATGAGATACAAGGTGTTATTTCAATTTTATGGTATCTTTTGAGGCTTTCTTTGTGACTGAATATTTGGTCAATTTTGGAGATGACTCCCTGAGGGGCTGAGAAAAGTTTCTTCCTTTAAGTTTGGATGAAATGTTCTGTAAACATCTGTTAGATCCATTTGATTCATAATGTGGGTTATATTCATTATTTCTGTTTACTGTTTATCTTGATGACCTGTCCATTAGTGAGAGTGGAGTTTTGATGTCTCCCACTATTAATGTGTGGTTTTCTATGTCTAATTTAAGTTTTAGTAAAATTTCTTTTATGAATGCTGATGCCTTATATTTGGGTCACAGATACTCAGAATTGAGATGTCATCTTGGTGGGCTTTTGCTTTGATAAGTATAAAGTGTCTTCCTCCATCTCTTTGGATTATTTTTGATTCAACATAAATTTATTAGATATTTGAATGACTACTCCAGCTTGTTTCTTGGGGCTTTTGCTTGGAGAACCTTTTCCCAGACCTTTACTCTGATGTAATGGCTATCTCTGTTGCTGAGGTATATTTCTTATATGCAGCAGAATGAATGATCCTGCTTTTAAATCTACTCTGATACCCTGTATTATTTTTTTAATTAGGAAATTAAGTATATTGATTTTGAGAAATATTAACGACCAATGATTATTAGCTCTTATTTTGATGTTGGTAGTTTTAGGTTGTGTGTGTGTGTATATGTATGTGTGACCACACATGCATTCACAACTCCCTTCTTTGTTAGCCTCCTTGGGTTAAAGTTTCCCTTCTAATATCTTCTGTGGGGATGGATTTGCAGATTGATGTTGTTTACATTTTGTTTTGTCGTGAAATATATTTTTTTCCCATTTGTGGTGGTTAAAATTTTTCTGGGTATTATGGGGAGCACATCCAGAGTTAACTTTAGCTGACTTCTTGACTGTGACTAATCATGAATGAGCCTGTCAACATCTGTCTTTATTTTAAATTAAGAAGTGTTTTATAGTTCAGCTTCTTGAGCTCTTTGTATATATTGTATATTAGTCCCCTATCAGATTTAGGATTGGTAAAAATTCATTTCCAATCTGTGGGTGGCCTCTTTGTCTCATTGACAGTATCTTTTGCCCTACAGAAGCTTTGCAATTTTATGAGGTCCCATTTGTTGATTTTTGATCTTACAGCAAAGGCCATTGCTGTTCTGTTAAGTAATTTTTCCCCTGTGCCCATTTCTTCAAGGCTTTCCTCCACATTCTCCTCTATATATTTCAGTGCCTCTGGTTTTACGTGGAGTTCTTTGATACGCTTAGACTTGAGCTTTGTACAAGGAGATAAGAATGAATCAATTCGTATTCTTCTGCATGCTAACACCCAGTTGTGCCAGCACCATTTGTTGAAAATGCTGTCTTTTTCCCACTGGACGGTTTTAGCTCTTTTGTCAAAGATCAGGTAACCATAGGTGTGTGGGTTCATTTCTGGGTCTTCAATTCTGTTCNATTGATCTACCTATCTGTCACTGTACCAGTACCATGCAGTTTTTATCACAATTGCTCTGTAGAACAGCTTAAGGTCAGGCATGGTGATTCCCCCAGAGGTTCTTTAATTCTTGAGAATATGTTTTGGAATCCTAGGAATTCAAATAACCCCATTAAAAATGGAGTAGAGAACTAAACAAAGAATTCTCAACTGAGGGGTACCGAAGGGCTTGCTGTAATAGGATAGCCAGGCTCTGGTAATGCCATATTGTGCTAGTTCTCATTAATAGTATGTTTATGCTGGCCTTTAGCCCTCTGGTTTTCCCTGGGGCCAGTTGGCCACTAGGGATGCAGGCAAAGTTGTTGGCTGGAAAATGAAGCACAGGGTTGCATGTGTGCCTTACTGCTGTTGGGTATGATTTATGGGGACTTGATCGAAAGGGAATTGGCAAAAAAGGGTATAAGCTGAATGTGCCTGATGCCCATGGGACTCCTTGGGAAGGCGGGCAGAGCCGGGTTGGAAAATGAAGCTCAGTGGACATTGTTCAGGTCACCTCTGCTGGGGACCCAGATGGCAGGGGATTTGTAGGGGGGTTGAATCTTAAGGAGAGCAGGCCTTCTTGGGAAGGCAGGCAGAGACTTGTGCTATGCAGTAGAACTCAGGGGCTAGATGCATATTTTTAATGAGAAGTTTAATTTTTTTCCTCTTCTCTATGTATCATGATGGAGATTTTATTTAGGAGAAATGAAAAATTAATTTAACGCTGATCCAGCACCCAGCTCCTTTGCTTCTCTAGGAGGGGTGTTCGCCCGGGAGCAGTCTCAAGGCCTGATCCTGCACCCAGCGCTTTTCCTGCCTGAGGAGGTGTGTTTGCCTGGGAGCAGTCTCAAGGCCTGAGCATGAATGTGAGCCATCTTTGCTCCAGTGCACTGCCGAGGAGAGGGAGGACTGGAGAAGCGTCACAGCTTCTGGGAAGCATCCCCTGTCTGGTTCCAGTCACCCTGCACCTTTCCCCGCCCAAGGAGGGGTGTCTGCCCAGGAGCAGTCTCCGGGCCTGAGCCAGAAGGAGAACCATCTTTGCTCCAGTCCACTGCCTTTTAGAGGGTTGCCTGGAGAAGGGACAGAGTTTCTGGGCTCCAGTCTGCACTGGCAAGAGTGTGGACCTCAGAAGCTACACAGCTACAGGACAGAAAGAAGCAACCTAACTTCTGGGACAGACTCTATTTCGGGCTCCAGAATTTTGGGCACCTTCCTTGCCAGAGGAAAGGTGGCGAACAGTGAGGGATCTATCTGCCAGAGCAGGTGAGAGAGTCATATTGTGTCCAGAGTACCTAAGTGGCTAGACTGTGCAGGTGAGTGAATAATCTGCAGAGGCAACACATCTTCTGGCCCAGGGCCTGTTTTGTGCCTACATCTTCAGCAAGGAGTCAGATCTGAACACCAGCCCTCTGTGCACATTCACTGCTAGAAGAGAGCTTCCCTGCAGAGAAGGGAAGACTGAGACTCAGGAGAAAACTGGACTCCCAGGACTGCTGACAGAGGCTAAGGGAATCACAGGAGGAACAAGCTCNAACCAGAGACAACTATAACAACTAACTGCAGAGATCACCAGATGGCTAAAGGCAAATGTAGGAATCTTACTAACAGAAACCAAGANTACTCACCATCAACAGAACCTAGCACTCCCACCTCAGTCAGTCCTGAATACCCCAACACACCCAAAAAGCAAGAATCAGATTTAAAAGCATACCTCATGATGCAGTTAGAGGACTTTAAGAAGGGCATTATTAAAGACATGCAGGAGAACACTGATAAAGAGGTACAATACCGTAAAGAAAACAAGAGAATACTTGTAAAGAGGTAGAAGTCCTTAAACAGAGAGAGAAGAACAAAAAAAAAACAGTTGATGGAAATGAGCAAAACCATCCAAGACCTAAAAAGGGAAATAGAAGCAATAAAGAAAACCCAAAATGTGATAACTCTGGAAGAAGATACCCTAGGAAAGAAATCAGGAACCATAGATGTGAGCATCAGCAATAGAATACAGGAGATAGAAGAGAGAATCTCAGCTTCAGAAGATTCCATAGAAAATGTGGGCACAACAATCAAAGAAAATGCAAAATGCAAAAAGATCATGACTCAAAACATCCAGGAATTCCAGGATACAATGAGGAGACCAAACCTTCGGATAATAGGAGTAAATGAGAATGAAGATTTTCAACTTAAAGGGCCAGAAAATATCTTCAACAAAATTAGAGAAGAAAACTTTCTGAACCTAAAGAACAAGATGCCCATAGACATAAAGGAAACCTACAGAACTCCAAATAGACTGGACCAGAAAAGAACTTCCTCCCGACACATAATAGTCAGAACAACAAATGTACTACATAAAAAAAGAATATTAAAAGCAGCAAGGGAAAAGGGCCAAGTAACATATAAAGGCAGGCCTATTAGAATTATACCAGAATTCTCACCAGAGACAATGAAAGCCAGAAGATCCTGGACAGATGTGATACAGACCCTAAGAGAACACAAATGCCAGTCCAGGCTACTATACCCAGCAAAACTCTCAATTGCGATACATGGAGAAACCAAAGTATTCCATGACAAAACCAAATTTATATAATCTCTATCCACAAATCCAGCCCTCCAAAGGATAATAAAGGGAAAGCATTAACACAAGGACAGAAACTCCATCCTAGAAAAACTAAGAATGTAATCTTTCAAAAAACCTAAAAGAAGACAGCTGCGAGAACAAAATGCCAACTTTAACAACAAAAATAACAGTAAGCAATTACTTTTCTTTAATTTCTCTTAACATCAATGGACTCAATTGCCCAATAAAAAAGACATAGACTAATAGACTGGTTACACAAACAGGACCCAACACTTTGCTGCTTGCAGGAAACCCAACTCAGGGAAAAGGATAGACATTACCTCAAAGTGAAAGGTTGGAAAACAATTTTCCAAGCAAACAGTCCGAAGAAACAAGCTGGAGTGGCCATTCTAATGTCAAATAAAATTGGCTTCCAACCCAAAGTCATCAAAAAGACAAGGAGGGGCACTTCATACTCATCAAAGGTAAAATCAGTGAGTGCATATAAAGTAAGTTCTTTTGTGATTGGGTTACCTCACTCAGGATGATATCCTCCAGATACATCCATTTGCCTAAGAATTTCATAAATTCATTTTTTTTAGTAGCTGAGTAGTACTCCATTGTGTAAATGTACCACATTTTCTGTATCCATTCCTCTGTTGAGGGACATCTGGGTTCTT
>NC_034597.1:102022354-102044845 GCF_900095145.1 Mus pahari
GGAACTTTTGGGATAGCATATGAAATGTAAATAAAGAAAATAATAATAATAATAAAAATTAATTTAACATATATTATTTAATTCTCCTGAAGAATGTAAACTTTAATTTGGTCATTTTGGTGGAGACTTTGGTTTTATTTCCTATATGCTTATGAAATGAAGGAACAATTTTAGAAATAGTGCCTGTCTTGAATATAATTAACCCTTTGTTGATAATACTTATAAGGAATGAATCTTTTTACCAAAACATATGACAAGTCTGAATAATGTGAACAGTGATAACTAGTAAAGAAATGCATGTTTATATTACTCATTTCCTAAAATTCTACTGATATTCAAAAGTGTTGGTACTAAGCATGAAATCATTCCTGAACTTAAGATTGTAAGTGACACCTTAATCATTTTATTCACACAACACAGTGTGTTTATTATCTACCTTCCATTTAATTGTGATTTAGACTCAGCAGTGCTACTGTCTTGCTCTTCTTTGCTCTAGATATTACACTGCAGCTCATACAGGTAAGGAAAAGCAATCCTCGGTATGTGGCAATGTGCTGCCCAGCGTCAACGTTCAATAACTGTTTCTAGCATCAAGGACTAAAAGAAAATTACCAAACTTCAGACAGTTGCCCCGAAGAAACTGAGTGTAACTCTCTGGGGGTAATCCTTCATATCCTGAGTAGGGAAAATAGCTTCCGGAGTAGGAGGAATTCAAACAGATCAAAGGCCTGTCATTGGCCCCAAGAAGTGCTGATTCTCATGTGTGTGTGTGTGTGCACATAACTCAGCTGAGATTTTACTCTTCAAAATACAAGTAAATGGCAACTGTCTTATTCCAAATTACCTACTATGATGGTAAATGGGGAAGGTAGGTGGTAAAATATGAGACTATGTATATTTTAATAAGGTTCTTGTAACAACCCTGAAGTATGTTATTTTCCTCTGCACCTCAAGGTACTGACCAAGAAGGTCAAACTAATGGAGAAAGTGATAGGGAGCATCATTGGTATGCAAATGGTTCAGAAATAAGCACTATTTGCTATGAAAACTTAAGTCCTGTTGAAGAATACGAACATCAACGGTGTGCTATTAAAGTCATGCACTCCACACCTCCATTTAAAATGCAAAACCATCCTTAGCTTATAGGCAAAGGCAGACTAGATTTGACTTCTGGACCCTCAGATACAAATAAATAATATACATTAGTACTAGAACATATATGAATGTTGGAGAATTCAGGATGGTGTTTGGTGGTGGTCATTATGTCAATGATATTTTGCCTTTGTTGATTAATTTCATAGGTCCTAATATTGCTTATATGTAAAATAAATGTCTAGGATTTATGCCAAACTTATTGGTCAGATTATATGTGGCACAACATCTCAAATAACTTAGAAGAATTTCTGTAAAGTAATAATAAATATATTCAAATTCACTTCTTGAGAATTTATTAGTCTGTCTTGACTACCCTGAGTACCTTAACCAGATACTTTATAGTATGAAAAAACAGAAATAAATGTTTTGAAACTAACCACTAAAATAGTTAAGTACTTAAATAGCACTTAAAAATACTTTCTTTATTTATGTATTTATGTATGTATGTATTTATTTATTGTATATAAGTACACTGTAGCTCTCTTCAGACACAGCAGAAGAGGGTATCAGACCTCATTACAGATGGTTATGAGCCACCATGTGGTTGCTGGAAATTGAACTCAGGACCTTTGGAAGACCAGTCAGTACTCTTAACCACTGAGCCATCTCTCCAGCCCTCTCCTTTTATTATTCTAACGTTTTTTTTTCTTTTTAAGATTTATTTATTTATGGTGTATACAGCTGACTGAGGCAGATACAGATACAGCCAACCATTGGTCTGAGGTCAGGAATCCCTTTGGGCAGTTAGGGGAAGGACTGAAGTAGCTGAAGGGGATTGCAACCCCATAGGAAGAACAATAGTATCAACTAACTGGACCCCTCAGAACTCTCAGTAACTAAAGCCACTAACCATGGGCCAGGCACAACGCAGAAGAAGACTACCTTGTCTGGCTTCAGTGGGAGAGGATGCACTTAATCCTGTAAAAACTTGATTCCTCACCCCACCCCAAGGGATTTATTTATTTATTTATTTATTTATTTATTATGTATACAGTGTTCTGCCTGTATGTATGCCTGCAGGCCAGAAGAGGGCACCAGATCTTATTAAAGATGGTTTGAGATACAATATGAATACTGGGAATTGAACTCAGGACCTCTGGAAGAGCAGACAGTGCTCTTAACCTCTGAGTCAGCCCCACAGTTAAATAGCTTAAAAGTGAAGGACTGAGACAAATGACAAAATGACTTATATTAGAACTTAGTTATTATTTTCAATAATTTAATGTCCCCCTTTTTGGTTATGTATATTATTTGCATAATTAAACATTTTGTGTTTAAAAACATTTTAAATGCTGCATTTGGAAAAACTCTGAAAGATACCGTTTCCTGATGTATAACGATTATGTAAAATTTAACATTAGTGTCCATAACATGATACTGGAAAAGCCTCCCTCCTTTAACAATAAGCCATGACAATCTGGGAACTACAACATAAGAGCTGAGTAGTAGCAGCAGGAAGTATATGGCCTACAAAGATGGAAGCACTTATTATCTGTCTCCTTACAGAAAAAAAAAAAAAAAAAAAAAAAAAAAAAAAAACAGTAGATTTTGTTATATTCCGTTGCTTCTTCAGTAGTGTAAGTCAATGCCTATACACCGACAAAGTATGCAGTGGTGCCACAGGCAAAAGTAGATGAATAAAGAGTCACTCCGAAGATGCTGATGAGTGATATTTTTAAACAGCCACGATGCATCAGATACAATCACTCGCTCTGCATTTTCCTTTCCACACAATTTAGAGTTCATTGGCTTAAAAGCTTCCTCGAAGTCTGCAGCACGCACTTACTACGTGTATGCATTAAGCTGTTCAACTTTACTGGGCCTGAGGATTGTGGGAAAGATCTTGGAGGCAACTTATCATATACGAAATTGTCATGCATTAACTCTTTCTTAGATGTGCCACTGAGCAGAGATGTGAAGTGTGACTTGCGGTTGAGACAGGTTGTTTTCCCACCAAGTGGCTGAGACACCAGCCATTGGTGCTAAGATGGGATCTGACCTGTACTATTGCACCAATCTCCCATCCCGAGGACCAAGCTGAAGCTCCACCCACTGCTAGCATCTTGGTTTTCTGAAATCTAAACTCTATACATTAGAAGAAGAAGAAGAAGAAAAAAAAGATCTACATTCAATTCAAACAAGTGAATGGCTCTGAAATCTAAACTCTGTGACCATCAATAAACACCATCTCTTTCTTCCTCAGACGGTAAAGGAAGAGCAGTGGCCTCATAAAAGGCTAGCTGCGTTTGTCAGTATATTCACAATGTGAAAACATCAGTGTAATAGAGTCAAGTCAAAAGCAAATTGTCCGTATTTCAGCAGCATCTCGAGTAGAAAGTCCCCTCTCATGCATCTTTCATGCCAACAGCAAGTGAAGTCTTCCTATATATATTCCCTTTTATTCCCGGGAAGTACCCAGCAGAGGAGCAAACTGCTGCTAGAGTCCCCAAATGGTTCGACAGCAGTTCAGTCCCTTGCAGCTTCAGTTCAGTCCACTTCTGCTCACTTGATTTCTTTTTCTTTTTTGAGATTGAAACTCAGAACTGTGAACTGAAGCAGTTTCAGGCTCTCTTCTGGATGCGCTGTATGTCGAAAGCTTCAGAGAAGCAGCCCTAGGCTCCCAGGGACCTGACACAGTGCACCACTCAGAACCAGAGTCTTCAGTTCCTATGAAGATCTCTGTCCTCCCTACTGCATTTGCTTCCACTTCCCCTCATTCCCTCCACTTTTGAATTCAAATTCCTTCCAAGCATTATGTTTATATGAGAGAAATAGTTCACTCAATTCTACGGAGTGGAGTCAGGATAAAACAGGAAAATACTGAACCAGGTGGTTGGAATATAAAAGTCAGTACTGAGACTGGGGTTGAAGCCAGATCTGAAAAAGCAAGAGTTGGGAAGTCTGAAATAAAAGACCCAGTTGTGATCCTCCTGACAAACGTGGTCCCTGTTGCCACTCGGAAGGAGAATAAAAGGTTTTGCTTCCTATATTCCTTTGAACAGAGCAAAGACTTTCAAATATCAAAGGAGACCATGGACGAAATGGAATAAAGGGACCGACAGAGCCGAAGCCATGATGATAGCCATGAAGGCTCATCTCTCCTCTTAGCAGCCACCGAAGCTCCCAGAATTCAAGGCTTTGCAAAGATTTATAGCACTGAGAGTTATTCTTCCAAGATATGCAGTCAATACGAAATAAGATAAGTGTTTGAGATGCTCGATTAAAGCCGTGACTCAAGCATATTCTTCAGCGGTAGGTTCCATCGCTTCAGAGTGTTGCCTTTCTTTAAGATACTTCAATAAAAACAGTATAGTACAGGCATAATAACAGACTCACTAACCAATGGCATTTAGCTGAGGACCTACATATAAACCCATACAAACTGTATACTTACATGTAAAAGAATAACATCTGGTCCTTATCACTAACCAAATAGAAAAGCCAAATCCAAATGGATCAAAGACTTCAACTGAAGATCCGGTATCTTGAATGTGAAAGGAAATTATAGGGCATAGTTTTAACTGGTAAATGCAGGAAAGAACTTTACGAACAGGACCCTAATTGTCCCCATTCTCTTCCTTGGTTCTCCTCTGGTTCCTCATGCTGAAAAACTGTTCCTAAGGCTTCCTTGCCTGCCTGCTTTATGCCCATCTTTTGACTTTATACCAAATCAATGATTTCATTATTCTGGATAAACTTTCCAGAATCGCAGAGAGCATTATACCCTCTCACTATATATTTTTCTAGTAGTTTCTCTTTTCTTTTAACAGAATGTACCAGAACCCTAACAAATTATTCATTTGCTGTCTTTCATAATAGAGCTTGCTAAGTGTATTCTTGCAATCTTTTTTGTGCTTTGTGTGTGTGTGTGTGTGTTTTAACTCCATTTGATGTAAAGTATGCACATAATAAATACTTATCAGTCATATCATTAACCTATTATTGGCATAGGTTTTAAAATTAAAGTTGTATGACATCATTTAGAGTCCTTTTAGAAAATTCAAATAAAATTAAGAGATACCCCCACATAATTTTAAAGAGCCGAGTTGATGGCTGTAGGTTCAACACCGTCAGCAAACTTATTATCTTATTTGTATATCACAGATGATTTTAGTATAAATAACTGAAATTGCATTATTTTAAAGAACACATAATCATGGAGTTATTGAACATTCCAAATTTGTACATAATAATTACTAATACTAGTCACTAACTAGTCAGTAATTGCTCTTTAATAATGTTTTGCGCAATAGAGGAAAGACTTAGAATGCATATGTTCGTGTTACCCAAAGTTTCCAGAAAAAAAATGTCACAGCTGTGTTAAAGATCCTTTAAGGGTAATTGATGAATTAGAACTTCAGTGATTATGGAGAGGTTGGAATACTGCAGGCACAGAGCCTAACTATCTTGAGCTATTTTAGCTTCTTAAATACAATTATCAACTACCTCGTGTACCTGACACCCTTGTGATTTATGTGGGGGAAAGAATTGTTTTGGAATTCATGAACAGACCCCATAGATCTAACTACCAACACACCAAGTTTATCATCAAAGTGTATCTTATTCCTACAGCAGAGGGTTCACCACTTTACCTGTTCCCTGATGGTATTTATACCAATACCTTTTAAAAGTCTCTATTTATAATTTACTGTTCTGATAATATAAATAATAATATGAAGCAATGCAATTTAAAACTATTCATGCAACCAGACAATGCTTAAGTATGGATTTTGGTGACCCTGGGCAATAGCACTTTTATTTGGTTCCAGAATATAGCCATGCTTCATCTACCTATCTATAACCTAAGTATCTGTCTATCTATCTATATTTCTATCTATCTATATTTCTATCTATCTATCTATATATCTATCTATCTATCTATCTATCTATCTATCCTTACCATACCAAGGAATCATAGGAATATGATTCACTAAATATATCCATAGTCAAGCCAATCAGGTGTCTCAGATCATTTTCAGAAGAAGCAGAGTCAATGCAAACCCATGCTTATAGGCAGTTATCTCCTAACTGTGGGAGTTTAGGGTCTTCTTAGGAAAAAGTAACCTTGGCATCTTTAGAGTACAAATTGGACTAAATGCTCTCATCTCTTTTTGCCTTTGCCTAAAGACCTGGACTATTCACATGCTCACTTGGCCAAAGACAGATGGCTGCTTTTGGTCTCCCTAGGCTTAACAGTTGTTCTACTAGCACAAAGCACCCAAGGAGCTTAGCCCACCATCTGTGATCTGTAGCTTCTTCCGCACTGTCTAAATTTCATATAGTACAAATGATAGAAGAACTTCATGCTCCGGATTCTGGGGTGATTCATTCTGGGATTTCAGTGCTGAAGGTCATTATTTGTACAAATCGGTGAGGGCTGGGCCGTAATAAAGTAACAAATACTAACCCGTACTCCAATACCTTCACATACACACACACACACACACACACACACACACACACACACACACACATATACACACACACACACACATATACATATACTACACACACACACATACACACATACATATACATATACATATACACCACACACACACACACACACACACACACACACACACACACACACACACAGGTTTTATCTCACTTAACTTTAATGGCCAGAAGGTGCACTCATGGTTTACCTGGAGTCACTGAGCCTCAGGCTAATGCAAACTCAGTACTCGCTACTATAACCACTAGACGACAAACAGTATATTTATAGTCAAGGTCATTACCAGGCAGTTACTTAGGGGAAGAAGTGAAGTAGAGCAATCTAGGAGTTTCCTCAGAGGAGTGTGATACTGAACATCCCAAATGAGGAGAGCAGGTAAGGCTGTGTTTAGAGCTTAACAACTCAGTTATTATACTTCTTCCACACTTTCAAACCTCAGTGGTTTCATGTCATGGTCTTCAAATTTATTTCTTCTTTGTCTCTGAAAACTTTCTCTTTCAGATCATTACTCTTATAAATAATGGCCCATGTATGTGGAGTTTTGTCTAGAGCATCAAAGGTCGAACAGGTCCATACCTTTACAGAATAAAATGGGTTTTAGTTAAAGTCTTATCCTATGCTATCCCATTATTGTGTAGCGGTCACAGATATTTGATAATGAACTTAGTGAAGGGATAATGAAATCATAAAGATGTTGCTTATGGGTTGGGGAAAAAAGATTTTTCAAGGAACAGATGGCACCTTTGAGGTTACAGTAAAGACTGGTAGGTGTTCTATGTTATCAAGAGAATGATAAGCAATAGTCATGATTTTATTTTATTTTTGGATAAGTGACTTTTTAAGAACATAGAGAAATCTCCGGGCAGTGGTGGCGCATGCTTTTAATCCCAGCACTTGGGAGGCAGAGGCAGGCGGATTTCTGAGTTCAAGGCCAGCCTGGTCTACAGAGTGAGTTCTAGGAGAGTTAGGGCTATACAGAGAAACCCAGTCTCGGAAAACCAAAAAAAAAAAAAAAAAAAAAAAGAGAGAAAAAAAAAAAAAAAAAAAAAAAAATAGAGAAATAAAGAAAAGGAAAAATAACAAGTATTGATAGCAGATACATAAATACACATATACAAACATACATACATACATACATAGATGGATGACAGATGATTGATTGATAGATACATAATACATAAATGGATGATTGATGATGATAGGTGATAGATAGAAAAATAACCAAACATGATCAAACTGGTCACTCAGAACATTCATCAGAAACAGACAAGGAAAGCCCCATTAAAGCTTCTCCATGTAGTTTTTCATCACAGATACCTGGGCAGAACATTGACCCCTGAGGAAAAGCATCTAAGTAAAAGGCCAATTAGCAATAGACAGCCAATGTCGTCAAATGCACTGTGCATTATCAGGCATAAGCAGACTGAAAAAGTTCATGCACTCAGCTAGAGATCTTGATTATGATTTCTTTCCATGAATGAGCTTCCAAGGCTGATCTACATTCTGCCCGCTGTAGGGACTTTTATATCATAAGATTGACAGTAGTAATGTCTGTTGGAAATGCTTTATCTTTTCGCTTTTCTCTAGGACTTCATATGTTTCCCTTTCAGTCACAGATTTGGATCCATTATCTTTAGATAATGGGCATTGGAAGATACTTAAGCAATCTGGGTCTGATGTGAAGATGCACCCTCTTTACTGAACCAGTTTTTAGTGAGTTCAGACAACATATGGCAATTTAATTATTATAATGTATAGTACTGTATGTCATTAAAACTGTCAATATATATTGCCACACCCACTCCTTTTTGATTTTCCTCTTTTTATGATATTTGCTACAAATATGTGCTTCCAACAAAGGATAATTTGTTTTCTTTATTTTTCACTTTCTGTTATATATTGCCAAGGTCATCATCTGACTTCTTACTAACATTACATAATTTGAATTAATTCTTCCTTTGGTGGATGTCTTATAGCTTTGAGAAATATGCTCAGAGATGACTTACAGCATTTAACATTTTATTTTCTATTTAATATCAGAAAACCAAAAGACAATTTCTTTCTTTTATCTTAAAATCTAATGCATAAGACAAGTAGTAACTTTTATTTTCCAATTTTTGTTTAACTGAGCTTCCTGATCCAGTTGTAAAAATTTTGGTTCTGATTATTTTTCAGATTCCTTACCAGTTACAAGAAGTTATCAATAATGAAATATGGCGAAGAATGGTTTAGTAATTACTAGATACAGTGTAGGGTATGAGGGAGGACAGAAAGCAGCATGTGTTTAATAAACAAAGCAATACAATGTTACAGGAAGAGGACATCACAAGACCTAGCTTGGTAAGATAACCAGGGTTGACAATAACTCTTCTTTTTATTGGACTTTTTATTTGCATTTCAAATGTCATCCCCTTTTCCTCCTCCTGGAACCACCTATCCCATTCCTCCTGCCTCTGCTTCTATGAAGGTGTTCCCCCACCCACTCCTGCCTCCCCACCCTCGCATCCTCCTACACTGGGGCATCAAATCTTCACAGGTCCAAGGGCCTCCTCTCACATTGATGTCCCACAAGGCCATCCTCTGCTACATATTTGGCTGGAGCCATGAATCCCTCCATGTGTACTCTTTTATTTGTAATTTAGTCCCTGGGAACTCTGGGGGGGGGGGTTACTGGTTAGTTGATACTGTTGTTCTTCCTATGTGGTTGCAAACTCCTTCAGCTCCTTCAGTCCTTTCTCTACTGAGCTTGTGAGATGGCTCACTGAGTAAAAGTGCTTGCTGCCTCTGTAATGATTTGAGTTCAATCCTCAGAACCCACATGGTTGGAGAAGAGCGCTGACTCCTGGGAGTTTTCCTCTCACCTCTACATAAAGGCTGCAGCACAGGCATATACTGTAAAACCAACAACAACAAGTTCATGCATTCAAATAAATGCAATTTAATGTTTTTACATCAAGAAAATACTTGAAATAACATTACAGTTACTGCTTTATTGGAAATTATTAAGCCCATCCTATCACATAAAACATTGTATACTATTAGCATTAAGTATAACATGACACTCTGTCACCATTAGCATCTATTGAAAACCATGGATAAACTTGTCACAACTTCCTAAAACTTTGATCAGCCAAAGTACATAATTTACAACATACTTATTTAAAAACAGACAAGGAAACTAAACAAAGTGAGGCTTTCTACTTTGTCAACTTATTATAGCTGAAACACCATGGACACATTTGCTTCCATGGAGACTTCCAACTTCCATGGAGACGTCCTAGGGAACCTGGGCAGGTTTGACGTCTGAAGGATGGCGGGTATCAAGGGAGCAGCACCAATGTTTATTCACATGAGTGTGAGTTCATGAGCTGCCACAGCTTATGTGTGCAACTACTAATCTCTAGTTTATCTTTTTGCAGGCACAGATAGATCCAATACTCCTCTAGCTGCTGATTTCCTCTTTCAGCTTCTTCAGCAACTGGTCCTCATGATCATTCAACATCACACTTGAGAGCATCAGCTTATTCCCAAAGCACAGCAGGCATGCAGGTGATGAGAAACAGGGAGGTTCCAGCCTGCTATTGTTTTCCCCACTTCACACTCATCGTTCTCTTCCAGAAGTCTTTTCTGCCAGCTTCAGACCTAATCCTACAAGCAAAAGCAGATCTCAACATAATACCCAACAAATACCCAAATTGCCTGTGAACAACTATTATAATAAACTTCATAGTTTATACTCTTCCTTGCATTTCTGCTTCCTTAACACATGAATGTTTACAACAACAACAAAATGCTTAGTTTCCTTGGTAGAATTCCCAAAACGCACTAATTCTTTTAGATTTTTCAGTGTAACAAACAATAATAAATATGTGCAAATCCTATTGTCCAAGTGGCATCTCAAAGCTTGTGGTATACATGAAATGTTTTTTTTTAAGAGAATCTGTGTTGTAACTGTAAAGTTAATTTTCATTATTTTCTAGACAATAAATTTACTAGTGATGATACATCATTAGAATTTCAAAAATCTTCCATTAGAGGACACATTTTTCTATGGTTTTACATTCTTCATACTTATATAAATAAAATTCACACTTTGGCAATCTAATGTGAAAGCATTTATAACTATTTAAGTGATGCTCATTTATGAATATGGAAATTTGTCAGTTCCTATTTTTTATCAACTACATAAGAAGCAGTTCGAGTCATCCAAATTTTTGTGACAAAGTAATACTAATATTATTGTAGGTTGCCAGGATTCCAAGCAAAAGAAGCAGCAATAGATAGTGTTCGGTGGTATACAGTATCATCATCGATAAATAGTGTTTGGTGGTATACAGTATCAATTATAAAAGCTGAAATGAGTCATGGTGATAGACGAGACATGTCTACACAGCATGAGGAGGATTTAGTACTACTTAAGTGAATATATATATTGGTTAAAATGCAACATTATACATTTTTTACTATAAGAAACATGAAAATTTTAAAGAAATAATACATTACAGAGTGTACTTAGCAATGTAAAACATCTCAGGACACCAGAAAATAAAATAAAATAAATAAATCTCAGCCTCCCATTTGTTCTTCAGACACTTGTCCTACGATCCTTACCATCCAGTCAACACATCTTTCTGTCTGACCAGGGAATTCTGTGGTCTTCCAAAAACCCAAATTCTTTTTACAATAAATGCCTGAGTTAAGTCTAAGGCATGAAAATAATATTGATATCTGGGTACTGATGCATCCTTAGTAACAACAGTCAATATAACTCTTGGAGGGACAGACACATGGAGATTTGTTTAGTTTTACTTTGTTCTTTGGAGACAACATTTTGTTTCCTAACATCTAAGACTGAAAGTGGTTTTTGCATGTGTTCCAATTTGTAGGCTGTTAAGATAACTTTTGATCATAGTTGAAGCTGCTTTGGTGTGTGTTTCTAGTATACATAAGTCCTTCAGTTTATATGAGAATTTGTTTTGTGTATGCTATTATAATGTCACATATAGCTTTATACGTTCATATGCAGAATTAACACTTTTGTAATAAATTGTTATAGCAACTTCGGTGCTTGTATAATCCTAGAGCCTACTAATATTTATCATGTGTGCTAGTTTTACCTCCTTAAAAAAAAACAACACATTTAAGTACTTCTAATACTGTCTCTTACTCTTACTCTTTTGGAAAGCACTTCCTACTGTTTACCATTTCCACAGCCATGCCCCTGTCATACCCACAAGATTCTGTTCTGTGCAGAAACAAAGAGACAGCTCACCGATACAAAGAGACTGCCCTAAACCATCATCGTCATCCCAATAATGTTTGCCAGTCATTCGTGTTAATCTAAGATGTTTACTCCTGTCATTCATTAACAACTTATCAAACCTTTGCTGTGTGACAAGGACCACCATATTTTGCTGTGTAAAATGCCATTAAATATTCTCTTCTCCATTGAACATGTCACTAAAGGACAGGATGGAAGCATTGTTGGATGAAATGGTATGTTGCTGAGCCAAGACTAAATATAGACTTGTGAAGAGAAATAAAGATACTTAAGAGACACAATTTTAGGAGATATGGTCACAAAAAGGCTCAGAAGAAACAGCATTACTAGTGCATGTTAGGAATAAGGATCCAGATATGGCAAATAGTGGGTTATATAGACACTTGACTTTGTTTCTATAGGCAAAATAAATATTTTCGTATTTATTTTTTATGTTTCTGTGACAAAATACTTGTCAAAAATAGCATAAAGAATAGATAGATTGTATTGTCTTACAGTCTCTTTGTTTCAGTCTGTTATAGTGGAAAAGGAATTCAGAGCTCCTGACAGCAGAATTTCATAGTTAGGTCTGGAGAATCCTGACATCAGTGGAAGACAAAGAAGTAGCCAAAACCAGAATGAGAGGGCAGACTACAATCTCAAATGCTCATGTCTGGTAACCCAACTCATAACAGCTGGGCCTCACCTCCTAAGGGACCCACAGTCTTGCAAAACACTGCTCACAGCTGAAACTAATACTTGAAACAGCTTTATAGGGAATATGTCAGATCCAAACAATATCAGATATTAACAAGACTGGCAGTAAATACAATTTGCCTTTGATTTATAGCTGTAGATTATAAGTTATACAGATAAGAATAAATCAAGAAGACATTGTGGTTGGGAAAGAAACACAATTATGAACTTACCCCAATCATCGTCTATATCACAGAATAAACTCCTTTGAAATGGGTTTTAGTAGACTAGTGAAAATATTATTGAAGGTGGAATAAGATTATTTGTTTATGTATCAAATCTGTGTTGTGAATGAAAGAGTGAAGAACACCTCCAAACTCTTAATCTTGACAGAAAAATAAATAGAGGTTATATTTTACTAAAGAATTACTAAAGTTTGGGGAAAATGAATAATACTTTTACAGTGAGGATTTTAGCTTAAGATATACAAGGATGTGACTAAAAGGACATTGTAGATCAGGTGTGGAGCATGCCTATAATCATAGCATTTGGAAGGCATGGGAAGAGAATCATAAGTTCAAGGCCAACCTGGATTACATGGTAACATGAAGGCCAACTTGAGCTATATAGACTGATGTACAAATGTGTGTTTCTGCGTGCATAAGAGAGAAATACCAGAAGACAAAGAGAAAGAGAGAGAGAGAGAGAGAGAGAGAGAGAGAATGTGTGTGTAAAGACCACCGGATGGGTATATTTAACTTGTAGACAAAACATTCTATTCACAAACTAGAGAATTAATAATACATGGGCTGATAAGTAAAGCAAGGAATCAATGAACTTAACAAAAATGGATATTATTATTGTAGAAAGTGGTGAGTGAACTAACTCTTGAAGTTCTACAAAGTAATTAATACATTAGAATTGTAAGAGAAGCAATTAAAAGACATCGAGAAACAACTAATAAAAATGAATGTTTATACCCTATCTCAAACAAATGGTCACTGACATTTTCACAGACTGCAAAAGCTGTCATGAGAGCCGGGTAAATATCCAGTGATTTTAGAGACCGCAGTCTCTAGTGAGTCACCCACAAGAATTATAGACTTGGTTTAGTGGTGTGGCTAATGCTACATAAAAGGAGTCTGTCAAGAGAAATCTTGAAGGCAGTAAGTATACACAATTTCTGGAAGCTTAAATTCTTATGTAGCAAAAGTAAATTTGTGGTAGACAAAGTAGCCAGTACACATGTACTAATGTTTTAGAGATAATGTAGGAGGAACTGGAGGAGTGGCTATATCAAAGCTAAAGCACTGAGAGGTCCTGAGTTCAATCCCAGCATCCGCATTGTGACTCAAAACTTCTATGATTCCAGTCTCATGAATTTCAATGCCATCTTCTAATTTGTTGATGTGCACGCAGACAAAACACCCAGATATATAAATAAATCTGAAAAATAAATAAATAAAGACGATATAGGAACCATGCCATGGTTTTACCTCAGGGAAAGTTCTACAAAATGGAAAAAAAATGATCATACAATACATACAAGAAAGTACTTGAGGAAAATGCATTTATACAGGTAGATGGGAAATGTGGAGATTAATCATAGATGCTAGACCAAGCAATTCATCTTTCACAGCTGCAATGTAAGGTAATGATCTCTAAACCAAGCTGATGGACTGAGACGTCCACTTCAACTACCGTTTGCTTTTATGAAATAGAGATAAGAGATTTTTTCCTTTATATAAAATATATTAAGGATGCCACTATAATATACAATTACAATGAACTACTTAAATACTCTTTCATTAAAAGAACATTTATTTAACTCTTACAGTTTCTGGACACAGAAAAACAACAGAAAGGGGCAAAGTCCTTACTTTTGTCAGGTGAGGACAAAACACAAGAATATATTCCAAAGCCAACTTTAATGGGGAAACTTGAAATTGAGTTCAGAAAGCATAACTTGTGAATTCATACAGACAAAAGAGGGAAAAGTGGGACTCAGGATAAGTAGAACATCCTTGGAATGACACAGCTTAATCATCCAGCTTGCTTAATCAACCTTAATCACCATGCAGCTCAGCAGATAATGCAACTTAGTCACTTTATGTTACTAATGCATTTGTTTATTTTTTTCTGGAACTTTGTGGAGACACAGAACAAGTTCTTTGGGAAGTTCATTGACTATATTATGTTACAGAAGAAAGATGTTGTCTCTTTTTTGACTCATTTCCCAAACTGAAGAAAGTGGCTATATAATTATACTTCAGTTTTGCAGCATTTCATTCTAGCCTGCTACCTTATCAAATTACATATGTTTGGTAACATGAGATTCAAATAAACTTCATGTTAGAACTTTGTTGGTCTGAAGGTGATACTGAATCTTTCAGAGGAAGGTCAAAAAACAAATACAAGTCTTTACTGCTCATTGCAATTGAGTAGCTAAATTAGCATGCTGCAGGCATTGTAACCTAAATCATAACCCAATTGAACTGATTATAAAGAGGCACTGATAAATGAGCTGGTTTAATAAGCACTTATTTATGGATTTGTTATCAGTGTTTCTTCCATTAAAGTAAAATAATTAGGATGCTGAATCAGATCAAGATGACAGGGCCACAAAACATCCTTCCTTTGGAAGAGAACACAAGAGTGCTCTGAAGAATGTGAGGCAGTATTCTCTAATGAACACAAATTCCTTTTAAAATTATTCCATTGATCAGAGAAAGACAGTTATTTAATAATAAACAATAAAGGCTTACCTGTAAACACCAGCCACAGTTTTTATCAGGATACACAGAGAGGCAAGGACCAGCAGCCATGTTTCTACTTTGTCATTCAGGAAGTTTTGTCTTAGACATTATGAAATGTAAAGGGTCATTGTGGTACAACCACTCAAGTGAAAACTATGATTTGATTACTATTCATTAATGAGTTTATTAGAATACAGCCAGAGTCTGAACAGGGGAACTCATAGATCCATCCTGAGTCCTCTGGTCTTTTAAGGTCACTAGGACACCGAACCTCAAAGCTGTCTTACAATTATATTTACGCAGATTTCTCTGTCACATCCAGTTGCCATATCACAGATGTGGAAAAGATATAGATAATATTTCCAGTCCATCTGATCCAGCTGTCCTTCATGCGTTTTTCTTCTCTGACCCATTATCCAGAATGCGTATCAGCATATTGCCTTTTCAGTGATGTTTCTGCAATTAGCAAGAAAACTTTCACTAGAATTCTATTATAAAATAATCATTTTCCTCCTCTCTCAGAGGTGGAATAGTATATTAAAACCACTATGCAGTTCAGTATGCTTATATCAAGATTATAAAATGAAAATATTCTTAAAAACCTGACATCTCAGTTCTATTGATTTACTTATAAATTTTTGTGTCTCTTATACATAGTGTATTATAAAATTAGTTATTTGGATATGATATTGATCCAAGAGGGAAACTGAGGCAGGAGTTGATTAAGGAGAAAAGAGGTTATTTAGATGGCTGAGAATTACAACACAGAAGCACAAATCCGTGCAGGCTAGATATGCACTACGGTAGTGTCTGACAAATTGTGAACATATTTCCAAGGTAAAAACAACAGATACAGATATAATTATATCGGGTTTTCTCTCAAGAATTTAAATTGGTACAAGCAGGTTGGCAAAACGTCCTGTAAGAAAGCTTAAGAGATATATAGGGCAGTTTTGTAAACTGAAGAGGGAAAGAACAGGAAGAAAGAAGTTATTAAGAAAGGAGAATAGAGGTAAAGCACAGTCTACCACAGTGATCAGTTCTCCTGAAAAATCACGGTTCCAGCAAACAAAGCCAAGGAAGCAAGACATCTATTCCTACGGTGTTTTCAGTCTCTGCTTGAAAAAGGGATTTCAGCTTTCTCACTAGAAAATCTCTCCTGGATGCAGACATGACTAC
Organism: Mus pahari; assembly: GCF_900095145.1. Classification (NCBI taxonomy): domain Eukaryota; kingdom Metazoa; phylum Chordata; class Mammalia; order Rodentia; family Muridae; genus Mus; species Mus pahari. Next base: position 102,038,859 of record NC_034597.1, read on the forward strand.
TACCTGGTGCCTTATATCTTCCCTGCACACTATTTGAGGATATCTCAGTCTGCCTTTTCTATGTGATTTTGAGTTTTTCATAGTTTCATTCATATATGTGATGATAGTGAAATACATACATATATATATATATATATATATATATATATATATATATTCTTTATGAGTCAATATTCTCTGAACATTCATGTTAAGTAAATATATATTCAGTGTATTTTAAAGATTTTGTTTCTAATTGTAACCATGCACGTCACAAGTCTTGGAAGTTTTCCTTACATAAAAGATGCTTCAGTCACTGCATCTTCTAAATTAAAATTTCTCTTTAATAGACAAGTGCAGAGGAAATTGCAAGTCATGAGCAGAGTAGATGTGCAGTCCATCTAGTTTATTAACTTCAAGTTGAGAATACAATAAAGACTTTTATTTATTTTATTTGTTCCAGCCATTGCCTTCCCTTCCTGGTCAGTGCTCCTACAGTTCCTCATCCCATTCCTCCTCCCCCTGGCCTCCCAGAGGGTACTCTCCCCACCCCAACAGACCTCGCCCATTTTGGAGGCCTCAAGTCTCTGGAGGATTAAGTGCATCTCCTTCTGCTGAGGCCAGACCAGGCAGTCATCTGCTATGTATGTGCTGTGGGGTCTTTGACCAGCCCTTGTTTGCTGCCACATGGGTGATTCGGTTTCTGGAAACCCCCTGAGGTCCAGATAAGTTGATATTGCTGGTCTTCCTATGGGGTTGCCCTCCCCTTCAGCTTCCTCATTCTTCCTCTAATTCAACCACAGGGGTCCCTGACTTCAGTCCAATTGTTGGGTGTAAGTATCTACCTATGTCTCAATCAGATGCTGGTAGAGCCTCTCAGAGGACAGCCATGCTAGGCTCCTGTGTGTAAGCACTGCATAGCATCATGAATAGTGTCAGGATTTGGTGCCTGCCAGTGAGATGGATCCCAAGTTGGGCTGCTCATTGGGCCACCTTTCCTTCAGTCTCTTCTCCATTTTTGTCAGCAGTTCTTTTAGACAGGATCAATTCTGGGTCAGAAATTTTTACTGTTGGTTAATAACTCTGTCCCTCCACTTGAGGTCCTGTTTATCTCCTGGGAGGTGGACTCTTCAAGTTGCCTCTCCCCATTGTTGGACATGTTGGTGAGGCCACCCACATTGAATCCCGAGAGTCTCTCACTTCCCCAGTCTCTGGTATTTTCTAGAGGGTCTCGCCACCTCCCTCCCCGCATGCCTATTTTCATTGATTCTCCTGGCCCTCTAGGCTTCTCTCCTGCCCCCCAAAACTGATCCTGTTCCTGTTTTCCCATCCCCATCTCCATCCCTTTTTCCACAAGGCCCTGCCCTCCTTCTGTCTCCTATGATTATTTTTGTCCCCCTTATAAGTGGAGTTGAAACATCTGCACTTGGGCCTTTCTGCTTGTTACACTTCTGGTGGTCTGTGGGTTATATGCTAGGCTTTTGTACTTTGGGGATAATATCTATTTGTTAGTGCATACATACCATGAATGTCCTTTTGGGACTGGGTTACCTCACTGAAGATGACATCCATTTCCCTGCAATATTCATGACATCCTCGTTTTTAATAGCTGAATAGTATTTCATTCCGTAAATGAACCACTTTTTCTGTATCCATTCTTCTATTGAAGAACATCTGGGTTGTTTCCATCTTCTGGCTATTATAAATAAGGCTGCTATGTATATTGTGCAGCATATGTCATTGTGGTATGGTGGGGCATATTTTGGGTATATGCCCAAGAATGGTATAGCTGAACCTTAAGGTACAACCAGTTTTCTGAGGAACCACCAGATTGATTTACAGAGTGGTTGTACCAGCTTTTAAGCCCACCAGAACTGGAGGAGTACTCCTTTTTCTCCACATCCTCACCAGCATATGCAGTCACTTGAGTTTTTGATCTTAGCTATTCTGATTGGTGTCAGGAATGTTTTGGATTGCATTTCCCTGGTGACTAAGGAATTTAAACATTTCTTTAAGTGCTTCTCAGCCATTTGAGATTCTTCTGTTGTAAATTCTCTGTTTAGCTCTGTCCTCCTATTTTATTTGGTTGATTTGGGGTTTGGAAGTTAACTTATGAAGTATTTTATGTATTTTCTATATTAGCACTCTCTCAGATGTAGGGCGAGTGAAGACGTTTTACCCAATTTGTAGGTTGGCTATTTGTCCTATTGATGGTGTCTTTTGCCTTATAGAAGTTTTTCAGTTCCATGAGGCCCCATTTATCAATTGTTGATCTTAGAGCCTGAGCTATTGGTGTTCTGTTCAGGAAATTTTCTCCTGTGCCAATTTCCAGGATCTTTCCCAATTTTACTTCTATTAGATTCAGTGTATCTGATTTTATGCTGAGGTCCATTTGGAATTAAGCTTTGTTCAGGGTGACAAATATGAATCTGTTTTCATTCTTCTACATACAGACCTCCAGTTAGACCAGCCCCACTTATTGAAGTTGCTTTCTTTTTTCCAATGTAGGTTTTTTTGTTTCTTTATCAAATATCAAGTGTCCTTAGGAGTGTGGGTTTATTTCTGTGTCTTTTATTCTATTCCATTGACTGACCTGTGTGTCTTTGTACCAATACTATGTTGACTTTATTACTATTGCTTTGTAGTACAGCTTGAGGTCAGGGATAGAAGATCTTTTATTGTTGAGAATTGTTTTGCTTATCCTGTTTTTTTTGTTGTTGTTGTTTTGTTTTGTTTTCCAATATGAAGTTGAGAATTGCTCTTTCTATGTGAGACGAATTGTGTTGGAATGTTGATAGAGATTTCATTGAATCTGCAGACTGCTTTTGGTAAGATGCCCATTTTTCATTGTGCTAATCCTTCCAATGCATGAGAAAATGGTCTTCTTCCATTTCCTTCTTCAAGGACTTGAAATTCTTGTTTTATGGACCTTTCACTTGCTTGGTAAAAGTTACACCAAATTTACATTCCCCCCCCCCGAAAAGAAGAGAGTTACACCAAGATATTTTATAGTATTTCTGCCTATTGTGAAGAGTGTTGTTTCCCTGATTTCTTTCTCAGCCTGTTTACTATTTGTATATAAGAAGGCTACTGATTTGTTTGAGTTAATTTTATAACCCTCCACTTTGCTAAAGTAGTTTCTCAGCTGTTGGAGTTCTCTGGTGGAATTTCAGGGGTTATTTATTATACTATCATGTGATCTGCAAATAGTGATACTTTGACTTCTCCCTTTCCAATTTGTATTCCCTTGATCTCCTTTTGTGTCTAATTACTCTGCCTAGAACTTCAATACTGTATTGAAGAGAGAGAGAGAAAGAGAGAGAGAGAGAGAGAGAGAGAGAGAGAGAGAGAGAGAGAGAGAGGCAGGCCAACCTTGTTCTGACATGAATTTTAGTGGAATTGCTTCTCGTTTCTCTCCATTTAATTTGAAGCTGGCTGTTGGTTTGCTATATATTGCTTTTATTGTGTTTAGGTATGTACCATGAATCCCTGACCTCTCCAAGACTCTTAACATTAGGGGGTATTGTATTTTGTTGAAGGCTTTTTCAGCACATAATGTGACTTTTTTCCCTGGAGTCTGTTTACATAGTTTATTATCTTGATGGATATTTATATATTGAACTATCTCTGCATTCCTGGGAGTGAGTAATGGTTTTGATGTGTTCTTGGACTTGCTTTGTGGGTTGTTTTATTTTTGAGTATTTTTGCATAGATACTCATAAGTGCAAGTCACCTGAAGTTCTCTTTTTTTTGGGGGGGGGGTATGTCTCAGAGGTAACTAGCTTCATAGAATGAATTAGTTTTTACTTTGTGGAATAGTTTGAGNAGTATTGGTATTAGCTCTTCTTTGAAGGTCTGGTAGAATTCTGCACTAAAACCATCTGGCACTGTGCTTTTGTTGTTGTTGTTGTTGTTGTTGTTGTTGTTGTTGGAAGGTTTTTAATGACTATTTCTATCTCCTTAGGGGTTATGGGATTGTTTAGTTTACCTGATCTTGATTTAACTTTGGTATGTGGTATTGGCCTAGAAAACCATCCATTTTAGCTAGATTTTTCCCATTTTGTTGAATATAGGCTTTTGTAGTAGGTTCTGGTAATTTTTTGAATTTCCTCACTTTTTGTTGTTATGTCTTCAATTTCATTTCTCATTTTGTTAATTTGGATACTATCTCTGTGCCCTTTAGTTAGTTTTGTTAAGAGTTTATCTATCTTATTGATATTCTCAGAGAATAAACTCTTAGTTTTCTTGATTCTTTGTATCTTTCTCTTTGTTTCTAACTGCTTGATTTCATTCCTGACTTTGACTGTTTCCTGCCATCAACTCCTATCTAGTGTTTGCTTCCTACTGTTCTAGAGCTTTCAGATGTGCTGTTGAGTTGTTTGTATGGGATCTCTCCAATTCTTTATGAAGTTACTTAGCACTATGAAATTTCCTCTAAGCATCCCTTCATTGTGTCCGATTAGGTTGTGCATGTTGTATCTTCATTTTCCTTGAATTCTATAAAGTCTTAATTCATTTATTTCTTTATTTCTTCCTTGACTAAATTCCATGAGGTGCTGAGAAGAAGATATATTCCCTTGTTTGGGGGTAAAATATTCTCAAGATAACTGCTAAATCCATTTGGTTCATAACTTCTGTTAGTTTCACTGTGTCTCTATTGAGTTTCTGTTTTAATTACCTGCCCATTTTTGAGAGTGAGGGGTTGAAGTCTCCCACAATTACTGTGTGACTTTCAATGAATGTTTTGAGCTTATAATAAAGTCTCTTTGATAAATGTGGGCACCCTTGCATTTGGGGAATAGACATTCATAATTGAGAGTTCCCCTTGGTTTGTTTTTCCTTTGATGAATATGAAGTGTTCTTCCTTATCTCCTTCAATAACTTTTGGTTGAATGTTTATCAGGTATTTGAATGGCAATCCCAGCTTGTTTCTTGGGGCCATTTTCTTAGAGAACATTTTTCCAGAATTTTACTCTGAGGTAGTATCTGTCTTTGTCACTGAGTTGTGTTTCTTATATGCAACCAAATGCTGGATCCTGCTTAAGTGTCCAGTCTGTTAGCCTGTGTCTCTTTATTGAGGAATTGAGTCAATTGATGTTAAGAGATATTAAAGACAAGGGATCTTTAGTTCTTTTTTTTTTTTTTTTTTTTTTTTGCTGGAGGTGGCATTGTGTGTGTGTGTGTGTGTGTGTGTGTGTGGTTCTTTTGGGACTGTTGTGAAATGTTTAATTTCTTATGTTTTCTTAGTTATAGTTACCCTCCTTTAGGTGGAGATTTCCTTCCAGTATTATGTGTAGCTCTGGAATAGTAGATAAAAATTATTTAAATTTGGTTTGTCATGGAATATCTTGGTTTCTCCATCTATGGTGATTGAGAGTTTTGCTGGTTACAAATTCCTGGGCTGACATTTGTGTTTTCTTAGGGTCTGAATGACATCTATCCTGAATCTTCTGGTTTTTAGAGTCTCTATTAGGAAGTCTGCTATAATTCTGATGCATTTGCTTTTATATTTTACTTGGATTTTTTCCTTTACACCTTTTAAAATTCTCTTCGTTCTGTGAATTTAGTGTTTTGATTTTTGTGTGAAGAGAGAATTTTCTTTTCTGGATGAATTTATTTGATGTTCTGGAGGCTTCTTTTACATTTATGTCCATCTCTTTCTTTAGGATAGGGACTGAATTTCCTGAATACTTTTGGATGATGCTTTTTGCACTTTGTACTTTCTTTGAGTGGTGTAGCAATATCTACTATGGTATTTTCTAAGCCTGAGATTCTCTCCTCTATCTCTTATATTCTGTGGGTGATGCGTGTATCTGTAGCTCCTGATCTCTTTCCTAAGTTGTCCATCTCCATGATTGCCTCCATTTGTGTTTTCTATAGGGTTTCTATTTGCATTTTTAGTTATTGGACTGTTTTGTTAAATTTTTTCACCTTATTAATTGTATTTCCTGTATTTCTTTAAAGTATTTATTTGTTTCCTCTTCAAGTACTTCTACCTGATTTCCTGT
>NC_034597.1:102045179-102057541 GCF_900095145.1 Mus pahari
TTATTTTCTTTATTTACATTTCAAATGGTATCCCGGAAGTTCCCTATACCCCGCCCCTGCTCCCCTACCCACCCACTCCCACTACTTGGCCCAGGCATTGCCTTGTGCTGGGTCATATAAAGTTTGCAAGACCAAGGGGCCTCTCTTCCCAGTGATGGCCAATTAGGCCATCTATGAGGGAGTTCTGTATATCCTCCTTAAAGGCCTCTATCATCTTCCTGAGATTGGATTGTAAGTAATAATCTTGCTTTTCGGTTGTATTAGGGTATCTAGGCCTTGCTTTTGTGGGAGAACTGGATTTTAATGGTGCCACATTGCATTGGGTTCTGCCCTTTAGGATCCTGCACTTGCCTGTGGTCATCTGGTTATCTCAGATATTAACTGGTCTGGGTGTCTCTGACTGGAGCTGGCTTTCTTGGAGGCAGGTAGAGCTCTGTGACCTGGGATAGAGCTAGCCTCCTGGAAGGCAGAGAGACTGTGTCCCTGGTTTCTGTGGACCTCCTGGGAGGCAAACAGGTTGTAGGGTGTGGTATGGTATTAGGTAACTGATCCGGTGAGTGGAAAGTGGAGTTGGCAGTATGGGTAGGTCCTGGTTGACTCTGTGGGTGTCCCAACTTGTGGAATTATTTGGGAGGAATTCTCAACTGTGTCTTTGGTTACTATGGCTCTCCTGAGAGACACTCAGGCTGTGGGTGTAGGGTGGTATCTGGCCAGCTGATCTGCCATGGATGGAAGACTTTTATTAACTCAAACTTTCTATCTTATTTGAATCCTGTTGCCAAACTCCTTAAGTGATGTCATTGAGGATGGAAGAGCTTCCCTGTGACTCACACATCCTACACCTAAAAGTTTAACCACAACTAAAACTAGTATCCTATAGGCTTTCATAGTAAGGTTGTTTTGTCTTAAATAATTTCCCTGCACCTGATATAGCTAGAAAATGATAGGAAGTGCACAACTTGTTGGAAAGAAATCAACTAAGATGGAAAGATGGTAATTATGAAGGAACAGGTAAAGAAAAAATTCTGGGGAAGAAATTGCTTCCCCTGTATATGTCAATGATTTAAGAATTCCTTACTAAGCAATTTGTGACTATATGAGCTACACAGCCATACACATAGACACACAAACACACACACACACAGAGAGAGAGAGAGAGAGAGAGAGAGAGAGATAGAGAGAGAGAGAGAGAGAGAGAGAGAGAGAGGTTCATCTTGAGTTTGCTTAGCATGGTAACTAATGAGAACATTAGTTTATATTCAGCAAGTAGGGAATGAAAGAACAGAAGTCTTACAAAGAATTATTCAAGATGAAGTGCCAGCCATTTGTGTCCCTTTCTTAATGAGTAAGAGCTATGTGTGGGGAGGGCAACAAATGCTGCCAGAACTCTTTATCCACACATTCAGAAGTGAGATTTTTTTGCTGTACACTGAAAACCCAAGCATATTTCTCTTTCATGTTGAGTCTTAGAATAGCAATCTCTTTGGAGACTGGTTGTCTGAAATTCTCTCTTGCATGACCACTCAGGCTTCCCTGTAATCCAGCTAAAGCTCGGCCATTGATTGACATGAGGCACAGGGCCAGACAGATGAATTTCTCTGGTTTAAAGTTTAATGGAACAGATCTTTTGATCTCTGATTCTGTTAGGAGTGTGAAGTCCATTTTCTCCCTCAGGTTTCTATGGTGCTAGCTTGTGTGTTGTCCCACATAGATCTCATGTTCATGAGTTGAATGCAGTGCAGTGAGGTAAACATGGCTCACAGAACGCAATGATTTACATATTTCATGAGATGCTAACTTCATGACCATTTATTTCTGGGTGCTTCACCTAGTCAACATTAATGTGGCATAGGCTGTTTTAAGCTCTATTGCTAGGAATGATGTCTTATGTGAACATAAGCTAGAACATGGTTCTATAACTCTTAGATTGTTTTCTGTAGATAATACAAAATTAATTTGATGTGCATAAAAACCCCCAAATTAATATACATTAATATACAACATTTAAATATATAAGCATGTACATATATATATATACTAATATCTGAATAGGTAGAGGACAAATATAAAGCAAGCTGTATTTCTAAGAATGACTTATTTGGTAGTTCCAGACATTTTTCAACCCTGCCGTCTTGAGATGGGTAAAATCTAATTGTTTCTCCCCCACCCTTTTTGATATTTTCTTTATTTACATTTCAAATGTTATCCCCTTTCCTAGTATCCCCTCTGAAAATCCCCTATCACCTCCCCCCTCCCCCTGAGCACCAACCCACTCACTCCCATCCCTGGTCCTGGCATTCCCCTATACTGGGGCATAGAACCTTCACAGGACCAAGGGCCTCTCCTCCCATTAATGACCGACTAGGCCATCCTCTGCTACACATATAGCTAGAGCCACAAGTTCCACCAGGTGTTTTCTTTGATTGGTGGTATAGTTCCAAGGAGCTCTAGGGGTACTGGTTAGTTCATATTGATGTTCCTCCTATGGGGATTCAGACCCTTTCAGCTCCCTGGGTACTTTCTCTGGTTTCTTCACTGGGGACCTTGTGCTCTGTCCAGTGGATGACTGTGAGCATCCACATCTGTATTTGCCAGGTAATTGATGTTCTCTGAGTCCATATGTTTACTGAAATTCCTTCTTTGCTCATCTATAATTATGTAAACACAAATCCATTTGGCCATCCTGAGGTACAGCAGAGGGATTTTTCTCTTTGCAATCATTCAGGGTCTACTCCAGTTGGAAATCCTTATTAGTATTCAAAAATAGAACTTTTAAAGACATGAACATCCTATTTTTCAATGAACTTCTTTCTATGTAGAATATTATTATAATATGAATTTTTCAAGTCCTTGACAGAAAAATGAGGATTAGGAATAGTTGAGCACTTTTACCCAAATTAAACCATATGCAAATGTGTAAAATGTATAATAGAAAGAGCCAAATATTAGCATGAAAATGTAACAAAATATTTCAAAACATCAATCCTTCTATAAGCACTGTGAGTGTGTTTCCCACTCTTAACTCTGTAGTACTCTTTGACCAGAAGTGATCAAGTACATTTTTGTTCTAATAGACCTTTCAGAGGAGTGCAAACTGTTGATAAGACTGGTGAAGCAAGGCTTTTAACCTTTTAGCATTTCCGTTTCATAAGCAAAACCTAATGATAGCACATCACACGCTCAGAGCATGCCATGGGCATTGCACAGAAAATGAAAATTAGTTCGAAAAGCCATTCAATTCTTGTGGCACGGTGTGGCTCATTTCCTGGCTATATATGAAAGAGGATCAGAAACAAAATGGAAAAAAATTATTATGGCTGTGAGTGAAAGCAGAGCCAGAGAAAAACAAGAATATCAGGGTTGAAATAGAAGCATGAGCAGCTGTAATTAGTGCCAATGTTTTATGAGAATTTAAAACAAGTCACTTTAAAAATATAAACAGGCAGTATGCCAGCTGAGATGGTAACTAGGGCTGTAACAAACCATGGTAAATATTGAACAATATGAAAGTAAATAGTGCCTGTGGATAAAAGTTTGACATCCATTTCAGCAGTTACAGTTTTCATAAAATTACCATCCATAATAAAAGTCATTCCACTATATTAATTTTGAAATAAGACAACATTTAACACCAAAGATGGTTTTAAATAAGAGCAGAGTATCCTCACATAACCTCATTAAACAGTTACACAAGGCAATTTTAATTACTGTGTATTTGAGTAAGAAAGAAATCTCTTGCTTATAATTTCTCTTTGAGCAGCAGTGCAAAATAATAGATGATGAAGGCTTTTCTCCCAACATTGAGCATTAATTTCTTCCCTGCGTAGTCTAGTTTCCTTATTTCATTAAAAGTGACACTGCAAATGTATTCAATCAAACCTCAGGTGTTTCACGTATCTACATGTAAAAGGTTAAAGTTCTTCCACACTGAACCATATACAGTTTGTTGATTTCAGTGAATACAGAGTAAATGTGCTCAAGATAAAACAACAGAATACACTGGCACATTCTTAGACTTGACCTAAACATATTTAACAACAATCTTAAGGTTGTAAATCTTTTCTTTCCTATTTTGTTTTTTGTTTTTGTTTTGTTGTTTGCTTGTTTTGTTATTGTTTTCTGAAGACGCGTTTCCCATTTTCCAGCCTAGTAGTTACAAACAAAATATTATAGATCATGATTTTAAACTCCTGATCCTGTTGCCTGGAAGTCACAAGTGATAGAATTATAGGCCTTCTATTACCGTAGTTCAGTGTCTATCCCTGTGATAAACATAATGACCAAAAGCAACTTATGGAAAAAAAGCTTGTTTGGCCTTCAAGTGACAACCCATTACCAAGGGAAGACAAGGAAGGACCTTGCAGGAGAAAACTGAAGCAGAAGCTATGTATGATGCTGTTATAAGTTTTGACTGAACACATTTTCAGAGGATCTAGAAAAAGACACATATAGGCTCCATGATTGCCATGTCAGTCTCTGTGAACCTCTAGAATTCCTGCTATGTTCTCCTGATGACTTTGAAACTTCCCCGCTCCAACAACTTTTCTCCTTCCCTTCTGAGTGGCCCACTGAGCTTCTCCAAATGTTTGGCTGTTGGTCTCTGCACCTGCTCCTTTTAGTTGCTAGATGATGTCTATCTGAAGAAGATAAATGACCAAGACAATGCTCTGTGAGTATAGTAGAGTATCATAAGGAAACTTTTTCTTTTCCACCCTCTTTGGGCTGTTGTGTTTGGTTCTACCCTATCTCTGTGCTATCCAGCTTCTGGTTCCTAACCATCTGGGCAGTATCGGGTATGGTCTTCCTCTTATGGGATGGGGCTCAAGTTAAACCAGTCATTGGTTGGTCACTCCCACAAGTACTGCACCGCCATTACCCTAGCATACCTTACAGGCAGGCTAGGATGTAGGTTGAAGGTTCAGGCTTCTATCTTCTATTACTAGGAGTCATTAGTAGGTCACCCTCATGCACTAGGTTTCCACAGTGTCCCCACAACCACACTGAGCCTATACTTGTACTTGTACATGGGAAAGGCTACACAAGACACTTACTAATAAATGATGGAAAAACAACACTTGTAAGATTAAAAAAAAAAAAAAACCACCCACATATCCAACTACCGTAGTTTTCTTCAACAATAACCTCACTGTATTTGTTTAATAATTTTCTCAGACTAGAACTTCATAACTATAGGAGAAATACGTGTCATTCCCATTGTCATAAGCCCCAATGTAACTGGTTACACCTGAATCACTTATTGACCCCTTCTAACTCTTTTCTTTTGAAACTTAAAATCTTAACGTCTCCAAGTGACTTCTTAACTGCTTTAGAATGGCAGCTACTCCTCATGCTTGGTATTATTTCTGCTCTGCTTCATATTACTTTCGACTTTTATCTTCAAATTTCTATTAGAGTCATCCCATGCCCCCATCTTTTATCTGGTCACCTTGTAATTATCTGAGCTTGCTCCATTTTCATGTGTGCATTTGAGTTACAATAAAGATCGTGCACACACTCTCAGCACAGGTTCAGCTAAACACAGTCCCCTTCCTGCATCTGCTTTCTAAGAGTCCAATCCTAGCAGCTATCTTCATGTCTTCCAACAGGTAGCAGTCTTCTTTCAATGAAGCTATTAAATTTATCCTACCATAAGAAACTATACAGCAGCTTTTTTTTTCTGTTTTTTTTTTGCTCATTTCAGTTTACTCGTGAGAGCTACATACTTTCATTCATGGAGATACCACTTTTCTCTATACTGCTCTTACCCACAAATTCTAAGGTCTATTATACCTTAACATAAAACCATCTAACATATTTCTCTCATTTCTATAACATTTGTGATTTTTGTAGGCTTTGACACCTGCATCTTCAAAGCCTTGTTGCTTTGTTGGTTCAGAATTGTTTAATGCAGCTTCTATCTCACAAGACCCTTGATAATTATAAGAGAACTCCTTATAATAACCATGATTATTAGAGTCTACATTACTGGCACAGGCTGCAATGCCGATTACCACAGGGCCACAACCTCCCTGAATAGGTTATCCCATAATTATCTTTCAAAAAAAAATCATCTTTAGCCTACCCAGACTTTTTTGTTGTGTTCTCCTATTTACATGCTGACCAATACAAGTGCCTCATGGTAGGTATATATCTCTCTTGCTTACATCTATCCAGATCATCCATTCTCACTGAGACAGTCTCTGTAAAACAGCCTTTTTGACCTCCAGTGGCTGATGTCCCTAGTAAAGGACCGAAATTATTTCCTAGTGCTTTGTCATTATTTTAACACCCCTGATGAATTGTAATGTAGTATTTGGAATAAACCCCATAACTTCTTAAATGTCTGCCTTTAGTCTTTTACGAGATCAAAATGGCTTGAGAGCTGATCCTGTACACCACTCTATTCATTGATTTTTTTTTTTATGTACTATATTTGAGCTCAATTGATAAAGGTTGCTGTTGCCTGTGAGCTTTAACAACAGTGTTATTATCATTTTCATTTCATGACAGAACAAAAAAATTGAATCATTAAGGAGATGGGCATCAAAAATATTTGCATAAACTTGTGGCAAAAACCAGGCTCTTTCCTTAAATTTCAGTGGGTAAAAAAGGACTTGGCTTTTGGCTGATTATTTCAGGCTGTGCATTGCCTGCCTCCATTTCTAGTTCGCTATATTGTGATATTTTCAAAAGTGAGATTTCTAAAGCATTCTTAAGAAGTTACATTTATGGGTTTCAATTTTCTACCAATCCCAGTGTAATTGTACTATTATTAACTTCTGGGAGGCAAAGGTTATCTATACACCTTTTCCCTAAATTGATAACTTTTAAAATTTGATTCTACCATATTTCCTGGCATGAAAAGCACATAGAAAGCATAAATCTCCTAGGCCGAGGCAAGTGTCCCCAGCATATCAGAAGCACCTGCAGGCAAGGCAAGTGATCGCAAAAAGGCAACGCCTCCAAGGCCCTCTCAGTTTGGAGCAGGGATTTAAATCGTGACTCAGGCAGAAAATTGGGTTTCCTTTATCTTTTCCAGCTGTCAAGGCTGAATCCTCAACATATTTAGCTCGGTAAAATTTTTCTTCATTAGTGTTAGAAATTAAAAGCTCTCATTTCTTTTATACAAATAAATGGGTAAATCACCACCTATTATCAAAGTGTTACCTATAAAGAAGCTAAGGCCATAGACATTTGATGACTAGGTTAAGTCATACAAATAAAGGCCTGCACAAAAATACTAGTTTATTGATTTATCCAGAATCTATTAACATACTTCACAAGATTTTCATTTATAAGGTATGCTAAAAATTAAACAAATATCAACCTATTAAATAATACTAGGGCACAAATAAAATATATAAATTTTTACTAATGATTTAGCTTTACTGCAAAATGAATATTTAGAGAAATTACAATTTGTCTAATTATTTTGAAATCCATGTTTATTTGACAAATACATGTGTAGAAATGTTTAAGGTAAGATAATAACTACTCTAGTTTGGTTTCTGCTATTTCAATAAACACTATGACCAAGAGCAATCAGGGGCGAGAAGGTTTTATTCCTCTTATAGATTACAGTCCACTGTCCTATGCCAACACAGGAACGAAGGGCAGGCATTTAAAGCAGAGACCATAGAGCAGCTTACTGGCTTACTCCCTCAGAGTTGCTCAGCTACCTTTCTTATTTTGCCCCCCTCCCCACCCTGGGGTGGCACTGCTCACAGTGAGCAATCCCTTCTACATAAACAAATGCTGCGTAGACATTTTCACAGACCAATATGATGGAAACGGTTGGTTCTTAAATAGATTGTACTTCTTCCCAGGTTAATCTAGGTTTGTGCCACGTTGCCAGCTGGCACTAACTATGACATTACCGTATGTATAAAGTCATTCTGTTCCTGGGTTGCTTTTGTTTGTTTGCCTATAGTATTGTATTTCTCAGCATCTCATTTTGCTGTCCACTCTGGCATAGAACTCTCTAAGTAGCCCAGGCTAGCCTCAGACAGGCATCTGTTACAGGCATGAGCCGCTGTGCTCGAACTCACCATCATGAAGACAAAATCAATCAATAATTTTATGTTCAATATGCAATTGTCACAGCACTGAACAGTGTACTTCTTGACCTTGTGTCTCTTATTAAAACTTTCATCCTTTGACTCTTGTCTCCCAATTCTTTTCTATGTCTAAAGTCAAATAATAAGTAGTTACTTAATTCTTATTTACCTGTCTGCCTAGTTTCTGCCTTTTCACCCCACTGACCTGTTTTACCACTCTGTGTCACAACACACACACACACACACACACACACACACACACACACACACACACGCACGCACACACAATGCATATGTAGTTTGTATCAGGCAACACTCTGATTCCAAGTTCGTTTTTTTGTTGTTGTTTTATTTTAAAACACAGACTTGTCTTTCTTTCATTGATTACATGATAAATATTTCAGGAATCACAACTGTGTCTCTGAACATGGGACCCTAAATATAAGTGGAATGTGAATATTATCAAGTATGTTTGCTGAATTGAGCTGAATGCAATACAGAGAAAGAGTGAGAGCCTGACAATCAGTAATCTACAAACCTGACTTAATAAACAAAGCCTGATTCAGCTCTTTTGTGAACTCCCATTATTTTATATCTCCTCCTAACTGTAGCTCCTGCCCTGCTCCCACTGTTATCTACCAAGTTAAGGCTCATCAGGAGCCCACTCTTAGAGTAGGAGCAGAGTGGAAACCTCTCCCGTCTTTTTCCTAATCCCCCTGTTAACTTCTACTTTAGAGTTGAAACAAGTGCCTCCCTTGTTCCTAAGGACAACCTGCCAAGTCTTCCAAAACCTTTACTAATAAAAACCGACCCACATTTGGATGTGAGATGCGTTAAATATGCATACTGTGTGGGAGGATTGAATTAAGCTAATTGATACATCTGCCACCTTATAATCTTTATGTAAATGTTCATGTTTCACATCACTACTGACTATGTAGCTCTTGGGTGAATCTTTCGTACAGACCATGCTATTCTTAGGGCAACAAGTCTTTAATATGTGTTCTGCTGCGTGGTGCACACAACTATCAGGTGGCTAACCCAGAATTGAGGCACAACATAAGGATCTATAATTATATGTCACCAACAACACATGAAATATTAGTAGACATTTCATGCAGAAATTACTGTATGCCTAAGAATCATCTCCCACCACTCATAATGTTAAAACAATCAACTCAGTCAGAAAAATAGCATGCTATAGTTTGATTAAATTAAGTCACATTAGCTAAAAGTAAAGTATTTACATAAGCTGTATTGATAATATATCAATCTATTTACTCAAATTTTTATGAATACCAATTAATCTGATAGATTATATATGAACAAATGTAAAATTTAAAAATAGGTAATAAAGTAATTTTAACAACCTCAAACATGAGGATATCTAAAAATAACTCAGATTGAATTCCGAAAACAGGTTTAAACTTAAAATCAATGAAAATACAGTGTATTACAACATTTAAAACAAAATAAACAGCTGAATGTAACATGTGTATTTGTAATCCCAGCCATTCAGAAGTAGAGGAGAGATGGCTACAAGTTTGAGGCCAATCTAGTATCTATTGTAGAATTATGACAAAAAATTATATCTGAAACAAGATTGATAACAATAAGTGGTTATACTACAGTACACATTAGCAGTCTAATCACATTTCAATATGAAGGAAAATAATAGATTAAGATCAAATAAAGTAAACCAAAGGAATTCATCATGGCAAATACCCATGAAATTTAAAAGCACAAAATAGAAAAAAAATAGGAAAAGCTGGAGTTTTTAAATGGCAAAGAAATGTGATAACCCCCATAAAGATAAACCATAAAAAGAGTACATAGTTATCAGCAACAGACAGAAAAAGCAAGCATGTTTCAAATCTTACCTACATTAGGAAGACAAAAGAATATATTGCAAACACAAAGTCATGGTAATCAATTTTAAAATGATGTAAAGGTACAATTTTGTGAAAGCAATTTTAATCCACCATAGAAATTAAATGAAGGTTATTATTATGTTTTCATATATTTCTACTTTTAAATATTAATTCATATATACATATCTATCAAAACATGTTGAAGGAAGGATCCACAATCAAAATTTTAGCTTCAACTCAAGGCCAAACATAGCATGGCCTTTCTAATAATGGAACACTACAGACCAAACTTTTTAAAATTCTATTTTATTTATTTATTTATTTATTTATTTATTTACTCATTTTACATCCAGCTTGCTACATCGCCATATACCCCACCACAGTCCTTACCCCTCCTCCTCCCATTCTCCTCTGAGCAGGTATGGTTCCCCTGCATATTCCCTCACCCTGGTACTTTAAGACTCTAAAGCTAGGGGCTTGAGACCAGACAAGGCAGCCCAGCTACAACATATCCTACAGACAGGCAGCAGCTTTGGGGACAGCCCCTGCTCTAGGAAAGCACCTGCTCCATTTAATCAGAACCCACATAAAAACCAAGGTGCACATCTGCTACACATGTACGGGGAGGCCTTTAAACCAAACTTTTTTTGTCCTTTTTTATTAGATATTTTCTTTTTTACATTTCAAATGCTATCCCCAAAACCCCCTATACCCTCCCCCTGCCCTGCTCCCCAACCCACCCACTCCCACTTCCTAGCCCTGACATTCCCCTGTACTGGGGCATATGATCATCTCAATACCAAGGGCCTCTCCTCCCATTGATGGCCAACTAGGTCATCCTCTGCTACATATTCATGAAATTCTTAGGCAAATGGATGCATCTGGAGAATATCATCCTGAGTGAGGTAACCCAGTCAAAAAAGAACACACATGATATGCACTCACTGATAAGCAGATATTAGCTCAGAAACATAGACTATCCAAGATACAATTTACAAATCACATGAAACTCAAGAAGAAGGAAGGCCAAAGTGTGGATACTTCACTCCTTCTTAAAATGGGGAACAAAATACCCATGGAAGGAGTTACAGAGACAAAGTTCAGAGCTGAGACAGAAGGAAAGACCGTTCATAAACTGCCCCACCCAGGGATCCATCCCATATACAAACACTAAAACCAGACACTATTGCATATGCCTCTAGACCAAACTTTTTAATGAGTATAAAAAGAATTGTTCAATGTTACAGTAATCTAATATCAGAATAGGACTTAATGATGCTTCTTTTAGGTACTTTCTTTTGCTATGATATAATACCATGATCAAAAAGACTTATAAAAGAATCTGTCATGTCCCATAATCCTTTCCAAATGGCTCTACGACCTGGGACCAAGTATTATAATGTGTGAACCAATATAGACTATGTTAAATCAAACCACCACAATGCTGCAATAACCAATGGGGTTTGGTTTAGGAAAAAAAAAACTGTCTTATTTAATATTTGAAAATAAGTGTTATTCATTAAATTAATTAGTAAAATGGAATTTTTCATTTTTTAATTTAATTTTAATTTTAATTAATTTTTTATACTCCATATTCTACTCCCTGCCCCCCCATCCATCCTGACAGCTCCACATCCCACACCTCCTCTCCACCCCACCCCATATCCACATGGATGCCGCCTCACCCCATCCCACCTGACCTATAAACTCCCTGGGACTTCCAATCTCTTAAGAGTTAGGTACATCCGGTAGTACTATGTCCAATTTTCTGAGGAACCTCCAGACTGATTTCCAGAATGGTTGTACAAGCTTGCAATCCCACCAGCAATGGAAGAGTGTTCCTCTTTCTCCACATCCTCGCCAGCATCTGCTGTCACCTGAATTTTTAATCTTAGCCATTCTGACTAGAGTGAGATGGTATCTCAGGGTTGTTTTGATTTGCATTTCCATGATGATTAAGAATATTGAACTTTTTTCAGGTGTTTCTTAGCCATTCAGTATTCCTCAGTTGAGAATTTTTTGTTTAGGTCTGTATCCCATTTTTTTCTTATCTTTATTTACATTTCAAATGCTATCCCGAAAGTTCCCTATACCCTCCCCCCCCCAGCCCCTGCTCCCCTACCCACCCACTCCCACTACTTGGCCCAGGTGTTCCCTTGTGCTGGGTCATATAAAGTTTGCAAGGCCAAGGGGCCTCTCTTCCCAGTGATGGCTGATTAGGCCATCTTCTGCTACATACGTAGCTAGAGACACAAGCTCAGGGAGTACTGGTTATTTCATATTGTTGTTCTACCTAGAGGGTGGCAGCCCCCTTCAGCTCCTTGGGTACTTTCTCTAGATCCTCCATTGGGGACCCTGTGTTCCATCCAATAGCTGGCTGTGAGCATCCACTTCGGTGTTTGACAGGCACTGGCATAGCCTCACAAGAGGCCGC
>NC_034597.1:102059381-102111537 GCF_900095145.1 Mus pahari
AAGAATTTCATAAATTCATTGTTTTTAATAGCTGAGTAGTACTCCATTGTGTAAATGTACCACATTTTCTGTATCCATTCCTCTATTGAGGGACATCTGTGTTCTTTCCACCTTTTGGCTATTATAAATAAGGCTGCTATGAACATAGTGGAGCATGTGTCCTTATTACCAGTTGGAAGATCTTCTGGGTATATGCCCAGAAGGGGTATTGCTGGGTCCTCCGGTAGAAAAATATTCTAAAGAGATCAGCAATGGCTTGTGCTGTAAAATCAAGAATTGACAAATGGGACCTCATATAATTGCAAAGCTTCTGTAAGGCAAGTACACATATTCTACATTCTAGATACAGTACACAGAACTAAAAAAGCTGAACAAGCTGAAGTGTCCAAGTGAGGACACCCCAATCCCACTTGGGAGAGAGAAGAAAGCAATCACAAGTAGGGAAGGAGGTATGGACCTGAAAGAGAAAGTGAACGGGGTGAGTGGGGGGAAGGAAACCTGTTCTGGTATTGGGTGAGGGAAAAGGACTAAAGCCCTGAGGGCCAGCAGAAATAATGGAAACAGGCAACCTCAGAAAATAGGAGCTGGGGAAGGGGGCTAGAATGGAGCAGTGACCTGGGAGGTGAGAGACTCCCAAGACTCAAAGGAAATTTTTCATTTCAACTCATGAAAAAGATATTTGATAGTATTCTAATGGATTCATGAAAATCGTGTGTGATTTCACAGTATAGTAATATAAACATTTTCCGAATAAGTTTTTCTAATTTATATAAGTATCTCTTTCTTTATGCAGCCTCGCAAAACAAAAAATATATTTGCTATAGACATAATTTTTTCCAATGGTTAAATTATTATGATTTAATATATAGATGTTTAAAAAGTTTATTAAGATTTTCTTTCTATTTCTGTGAATATTTCACTGGAATGTTGATTGAGATTGAACTGAATCTTTAAAAACATTTTGTAAAATGGTCACTTTACTATATTAATTTTATCAACTATAAGAATGGAAAGTCTTTCACTTTTCTAGGATCTGCCTAGATCTCTTTCTTCAGAGATATAAAGTTTTCATTGTAGAGGCATTTTGCCTGCTTGGTTGTATTTGTTCCTGGATATTTTATTTTGAAACTACTATGAAAAGATATATTCATGATCCCTTTTTGATAGAGATGTGTTTGATATTAGAAGACTACTATTTTTTAAAGTTGATTTTATTTCCTATCACTTGCTTAAATTGTTGAGCTTTCAAGAAAACTTCTGGCAGAATTTTAAGATGTTCCATAGAATATACTCTCAACAGTAATGTTTTGACAAATTATTTATAATAAAATGCATAATATATATATATATATAGGAACAAAGATTATTTTTGTCATTAAAAAAAACTCTGGATGTCAATTCCATAGTCTTTCAACCTGTAAGAGATTTCTGATTGTCAGTGATATAAAGAACTAGTATTGATCAAACAAACTTTATCTGCGGTCCTGGATTTATCGTTCATTCTTTCATTGAAGGATAAACTCTGGATTGAAATGCTGCTCAATGGTGGGAACACCTGTTTGAAATTGCTCATTAAGCAGATTTCATATACCAGATAATGTTCTGTGTACTAGGATTATGAAACTGAATAAATCAAACATATAATTTGCATTTTATGTACATTTTGTGTGTGTGTGTATGTGTGTGTGTGTGTGTATGTAACAAATTATATTTAGTTTATTCCAGAACAATTTTCTAAGGAATAAAAAAGATAATATTATTACAGTCTTTCCATTACTATGCATTTGCATTCTTAGAAAAATCTGCATGCACTGAGAATTTTCTCATTACCAGATGCTAAAAATACATAAGATTCTTCCCATGGTGTGTACAATGATGCAAAAATAATGAAAAAAATATACCTGAAGTGGACAGGCAAAGATAACTTCCATTTTTTAAATAAAGGAACAAAGTATAAGATAAGGTATGATCTCAGAATGAAATCCTTACCATTCTTCAGAAGGAATCCAACTGCACAGTGAGCAAAAATTAGAGAGGAAATCAATATTTCACTGCAGAGTATTTTTAGAGTTTAAAATTATAGGACACAGTCTGAAATATCTAAAAATGCTTCACTTGACAAAGCTGTGCAAAGGGTTATCCGGAGTCCCTGGAATTGATGACTGACTCTAACTTGTCTCTTCTCTCTATCTGGGCAGAGAGAAGCATGCTGTCTCGTGTAACAGTGTCTACTAAAGCTTACACACTTGCATTAGGTCCAGTTTTTCAAAAGCATTTTAATGGCATGCAAGGTCTCTTCACTGTAGCATAATTTTCAGAACATAGACAGGTTCCCAGAAGAATTCATCAAATATTTAAATAGCTAAAAGTCACCACAGGTATCAGTTCTGGCAGATGCAGACATTTTGCACTGTGAACCAGAGTCTTTACTGATTTCACTGACATTACAAATAGACCTCAGGCCAATTTTAACGGCATTCTCGTATTTTACTTATTAAGTTTATTCCAATAATTCAATGAGGCATCAAAAAGACATCCAATATGTGTTTAAAAGCACACTGTGACAAACTAGTTTCATGAACTTTTAAAATTTATTTTCTTCACTTTAACTTCTGATCAAATGCAATAAAGTTGTTGATGATAAAAATCAAAATATTAGCAGGAAAATTTAAATAATTAATTTTCAGCAATATGAATTACCATTATATTACTAATTTCTTTTTATTTTTCCATGAGATGATCATATATTACTGAATATTCCCATTTTCATGCTTTATGTGAAGTCTTCAAATCAAATGAAAAATATCATTTAATTTGTCACAAATATTTGATCTTCCTTTTGTGTGAGGTTTACACAGTCCTGTCTAATCTCAAGAGGCTTTCACAGACTTCTGCAAGGTGCACTCATGCTTGCCATGTAGATATCAAGTTGGGTTTTTCCCTTTTCACATTAACAGACACAATCTATTTCATCGATGAAAAGAACCTTCCTAAAAAGCCATAGCATGTTTCTATTTACACATTCTTCAATCCTTTTTGTGGCAAGCAAGGTACTTCCCAAAGGATACATATTTCTAGCTTCTGTATCCTGAAGTGAACTGACAGAGGAGACACCTGTACACAGTCCATGAGGAACAAAGTTCAAATAGAACATGTTGCATTAAGGCACATATTTGAACATTCTCTTTTACTATAGCAGAATACAATCTTCTTTGAAGATCTTTCTCTTGGATATATGTCTTTGTACTGCACAACCAAAGAGTTATTAATGAATATCAAAGCTAATACTCAAACATTTATCATAAAAATATCTTAGAATACTTTGCTACTTCAGTTTTTATTGAACTTTATGGTAATTTCTCATACATGTATTTCTATACAGTGTAATAATATTTTAATTTTTCATGATTATGTAAATTAGATCCTTAGAATGCCTTCTTACCTTGAAATTACATACCATTAGTATCTTGCTGCTTATTTTAGAATTATTTCTTTTTAATTAAGGCATCTGGAGCTCAATGAATTGCTTTGTAATAATCTTTCTCTCTCTTATTTCCAAATTATTATTCAAATTCCACTTATTATAAAATCAACCCATTTCACTGACATGTTGTTACTAAATGGTATTCTGAAATACAGCTAGAAATACTGGTATAAATTCATTTTTGCACATGCACACACACACACACACACACGCACACACAACTCACAAGCTGTGTCACCTTGTTCCTCATACCATCTCCAGTCCTAAATCAGTTCATATGACTAAAAAGGAAGGGCTATAGAGGTATATGATTGACAAGAACACCTCAGACATTCCAGCCTCACCACATACTCAGCTGTAGAACCCTGGGCAGAAGTAAGTGAGACTCATGTGGATTGGTGGAAAGAAAATGTAAGAATAAAAGAACAAGTCTGGTAATCCTTTAACTATTTGGCTACTCAGTCACTGATGGCATTGTAATACAAAGATTTCTGAGGCTTCCCACATGCTGCCAGTGGCTTCTGAAGATTCGCATACACAGTGTGTTTGCGTATTTATATGCATTCTCGCTTTGGTATATTTTACCTGGCCAACCATCTTCCATTTTGTCCAGGTTTTAAATTCCAAAAGTTCATGAACAGATCACCAGTGGTTCAGACTCTAAGATCAACAGTTGGCAAATGGGACCTCATGACACTGAAAAGCTTCTGGAAGGCAAATGACACTGTCAAAAAGACAAACAGCAACCTACAGATTGGGAAAAGATCTTCACTAACCTGACATCCAACAGATGACTAACAGACAAAATATACAAAT
Source organism: Mus pahari (assembly GCF_900095145.1). NCBI lineage: Eukaryota > Metazoa > Chordata > Mammalia > Rodentia > Muridae > Mus > Mus pahari. The sequence goes on from NC_034597.1 coordinate 102,063,682, forward strand.
AACTCAAGAAGTTAGACTCCAGAAAACAAAACAAAACAAAAAAACAATTTAAAAATTAGGTACAGAACAAAACAGAGACTTCTCAGCTGAGGAATCTTGAGGAATCTCGAATGGCAGAGAATTACTTAAAGAAATGTTCAAAGTCCTTAGTCACCAGGAAAACAAAAATCAAAGTGACCCTGAGATATACCTTACACCAGTCAGAATGACTGAGATTAAAAAAAAAAAAAAAAAAACAAAACAAGCTATAGCACATGCTGGCAAGGATGTGGAGAAAGAAAGGGGAACACTCCTCCATTGCTAATGGGAGTGCAAAATGGTAACCACTCTGGAAATCCATCTGGTGGTTCCTCAGAAACCTGGAAATTGTTCTACCTCAAGACTCAGCTCTACCACTCCCCTTTTGGGCATATACTCAAAAGATGCTCCAACATATCACAAGAACACATTTTCTACTATGTTCATAGCAGCCTTATTCATAATAACCAGAAGCTGGAAACAACCAAGATGTCCCTCAACTGAAGAATGGATACAGAAAATGTGGTTCATTTAAACGATGTAATACCATTTGGCTATTAAAACCAAGGACATCATGAATTTTGCAGGCAAATGGATGTAACTAGAAAATAATCATCCTGAGTGAGGTAACCCAAACCCAAAAGGACTTACATGGTATGTTCTCAGTGATACATAAATAAGCAAAAAATTCAGAATACCCATGACACAACTTCCAGACCATATGAAGCTTTACAGGAAGTAAGACCCAAGTGTGGGTACTTCAATCCCACTTATAAGGCTGAACAAAACAATCATGAAAGAAAGATCTCCCTCATCATGAGAGAGAGAACTGTGTGGGAAAGGGGAGAAGGAAGAATGGGGGCAGGATCAAGAGATAGCAGAATAACCCAGAGGGATAGGAGAATGAGTAGAAATATGCAGCAGTGTGGGGTGGGGGACATGAGAAAACCTTTAGAAAGTCTCAGACACCAGGGATGTGAGAGGCTCCCAGGACCCCTTGGGGATGACTTTACCTGAAATGCCCAACAGTGGGGACATGGAACCTAAAGAGGCCATCTACAGTAGATAGACGCAGACACCAGTTGAAGAATGGGGCCATGCACGCTTTTCAAAATTTTTGACTCAGAATTGTCCTTGTCTAAAGAAAATGCAGGGACAAAAATGGATCAGGCCATCCAGAGACTGATCCAAATTGGGATCTATCACCCGCACAAGCACCAAACCCCAACATTGTTACTGATGCCATGTTGTGTTTGCAGAGAGGTACCTAGCATGGCTGTCCTGTGAGAGGCTCTGCCAGCAGCTGACTGAGACAGCTGCAGATACTTACAGCCAACCATTGGACTCAGGTAGGACACCCCTATGAAAGAGTTAGGGGAAGGACTGAAGGAGCTGAAGGGAATTGCAACCCCATAGGAAGAACAAACAATATCAACTAACCGGGACCCAAATAAGTTCCCAGAGACTACACCACTAACCAGATAGCATACATAGGTTGGTCCATGGCCCTTGCTGCATTTGGAGCAGAGGACTACCTTGTCTGGCTTCAGTGGGAAAGGATGTGCTTAATCCTGTAGAAACTTGATGCCCCAGGGGAGCAGGAATGAGGTGGCAGTGGATGGGTGGGTGAGTGGTGAAGCAACCTCTCAGAAGCAAAGGAGAGGGGAGATTGGGCGAACAACTCATGAAGGTGGAACCAGGATTGGGGGGGCAACATTTGGAATGTAAATAAATAAAATAATTAATTAAAAAAAACTAAGTAAATATCACTTCTTCTGCCTTGAAACCAATTGGTCTTAAAACATTATGTCTTTACTAGGTCAGTAAAAGTTTCAAAACATAGAGGAGGCCAATCTGCTTGCTAGAATGATCATAAAAGATTCAGTCGTCCATACCTGGAAATCAGACAATGACTTCATTTCATTCTAAGCACAAAGAACCCTAAAAATCTCAAATATAAAACTTGAAAGGAAGGTAATTCTCCTCTTGTTCTTTCATAATAGTTCTTTGAACACAATACACATTAGGAATAACAAAAAAAAGAAGTCTTTCATTTTACAAAGAGAATCATTTAAGAAATGAAAATGTCATAAGAAAAGAAAATGAAAATTGGATTCTAATTCTCTATAAATGTCTTCTCTGTTCAAGTCAATGTCATTCATACAATACTGTGAGTGGAGTGGAGTCATCAAAATTGTCAAGAGTCTGCAAATATTCTTGTCTTGTGTCACTGGATGAATATGAAATAACTTAGAAGTATGTATTATATACAACACTACTGGCATTCCTCCAATGTCCTATCAGATAAATGATTATGATAATTGAAATGTGTACTTTTAAGTAATATATTCCTAATGTACAGCTGTCAAGTAAGAAGAGCCACAATGAATAATTAAAATTAGCGTGGGTAATTGGGAAGGAAACGATGCATACTACCATCTTCTATCCATCAATTATTTGAAATTATTGCACTGAGAGAAATTGAAATCTCTCCACAAGTTTTTCAAAGAATTCCCAAAGAATAACAATGCATTCTTTAGCTACCAAGAGGTGCACCACTATTCTGAAAGCACCTGTATTATATAAACAAAGTTTTACTTGATCAATTGTGCACTGTGACGCTTTTAAAAACTTTTTCAAATGAATATGTGCCATGTTGGGTTCACACATAGTCACCATAACACTGTGTGATCACTGGGTTCCCAGAAAATCTCAAATCTACACTTTAAAAAGGAAATTCAGTTTATTATTTTCTTGTTTCTCTCTCTCTCTGTCTCTTAGCTTTCTGCTGATTTGACACCATACTCAAGAAAGAAAAAACAACTTTAAGGAAGGAAGATATATTTGGGCACATGATTTTAGTGGTTTCAGTTCATGGTTGCAGGCCAGAAGCAAGTCCAAACATCTTGAGAAGAAACGTGTTCAGAACAGGTGCTCAACTTGGGGCATCTTAAGAGCAAAGAAGCAGAAAAGAGAAGGGTCCACAGACTAGAGATAGTATTCCAAGGGACCAGCCCAAGTAATCGACTTATTCCATGTTGGCTCCAGTCCCTAAGTTTGTATCACCTGGTCCGATCATTCAGCTATGAATCCATCAATGACTTATAAAGTTGGAGCTTTTATGATTCAGTCACCTTTGGATACTTTTCCATTGATGTCAATGTTCAGTACATGAGCCACCCTGGGGGAATTTCAGATGAAGTCATAACAACTATACATACCTGACAGAAAAGCCTAGGTTTACCAAATGGTAAATCAAATTACAATGTAACCAAGAATAAAGACCTTAGACCTCTGGAAGACTGAGATTCACCAATCAGGGAATTGTTTGTGGTTTTTTAAAGTGGGTAAAATGAAAATGTGATTTTTTAATCCTCTCTCCTTGATGTTTTCTGCTTAGACATTTTTCTTACATGCTAAATTAATTGAAAATGTCATTGATTGGTTACCCCATAGTGTGTTGTAGGTACTAACTATTGTTATGTGCTAGAAAATTCCAATATCCTCTGTCTTCTATGCTCCAAACGCCAAGCAGTTACCTACACCTTAGTGAAAGTCAATTTCCCTTGAAATAAATTGTCAGATCATAGGCTAGGAACAAAGCAAAAAAATGAGACAGAACGACAATTTCCATTCCTTGTCCAGTTCTTCCACCTGAAAGTGCATACGGTAGTTATGAAACTGCTGTGGAGGAAGAAAGGTTGCCACATAGGCAAATATGGTTTCTTCTTTTTTCAAAGGGAAAATGAGAGTCCTGTTGACCCTGACTCACCTGCCAGCAAATCTCGGGCTTTCTTCAGGTGCTGAAGGTGTTAAGATCCACAGCGACAAGAGCTCGTCATCTCTCTGAGTAGAAATAAAAACAGTCCAATTTTAGGAAATGACAGGTAGAAGACTGTCACAGGAAACGGTCCTGGGTCGATTACCCAGAATACTCCCGACTGTCTCAGAAACAAAGCTGCCGAAGGCCAGGGTTCTGCCACTGTGTTCCTTAAAAGGGAGAGGTCAGTGGACTTTCTGCTCCTCATTCTTTTATTTCTGTCTTCATATTCCAATAGGAGACTCGCTCTGTGCACTCGGCCTCAGTCAGCTATATCTTGTTACTCCATCTTAGCTGCCATGTTATTACTCTTCATAAACATAAAAAAACCCAGTGAATGATCTTCTTATCTGTTACAAATAACAGTGAGGCCTGACCTCATGTATTAAAATATAAAAAATTCAAATAAAATTGGGCTTTGATAATTATTTGGCTGAATTGAGTTTGTTATCCCTCTTTTTCTGATGACCACACAGAGCTTTGCTACAACAGTAACTATTTCTCATAGATCTTGGATGCAGGAGATGTTCCATAATACTCAAATGTGCTCACAGATATGTGTGTAGTAAAATTCCAGCATAACACTATTTCTGAGGGATTAAATTTAGATGGTATTGTGATATGGACCTAATTGTGATGTTAATTTTGGTTCAGAAAATTTTAATGGATAATGCAGAAAGACAGTTTGAAGATATTCAGGTTACCATCAAAGATGCATTTTAGAGTAATTCTGCTTAAAATCTAGTGGATAAAACTCCACATGCCCAAAGTTCCTAGCCAATTACAAAGCTCATTCTTTTCTTCATAATGGGCAGATGTAGAGAATCTTGTAGAAATGGTTGATAAAGAATAAAACTCTAAATTTAGTGTGTACATTTCCTCCTGACACCTGAACAATATAAATTCAGGCAAATTCATTATAGCCCACATAAAAAATAAATTAACAGAACTGAGATTTAAAATATCGTTCCAGAGGCTGCCAGCTTTCCTCGTTTACTGTCTCCTAAACAGAAAATCAACACTGTTTTGAACACTATAAAAGAATTCAATATCAGTATCATCTCTCTCTCTCTCTCTCTCTCTATATATATATATATATATAGAGAGAGAGAGAGAGAGAGAGAGAGAGAAGGAGAGAGGGATGATAGATATAGATATATGTATATATAATCTCCTCAGAATAACAAATTTAAATATCTTTATTCATTAGAAACATAAATTCCTCAGCTTCAGCCTCTATCATCTCTTCTTCTGCAATTAATCTATACAGTTTAAACTATGGGTATGTATGTGTATGTATGGTAAAGATAGATATAGGATAGGATATACATCCATATATATATGGAAATATATGTACATATAGATATGATACAAAGAAAAACATAATAATTTCTCATACCATGAAAATAATTAAAACAATAAAAATAATCAAAAATACCATTTAAGTCCAAATCAGAAGCACTTCCTGCAAGCACTTCCACACTGAAACAGATTGTTACTAAAACTCTGAGGCTGACAAAGTTGTCAGAAGGGCTGTTTGTATAAAAGTCATGAGTTCTATTAGCTTTCTAGTTTGCTTCAGCAGGTATGTGAGGACAGAAACCCGATGCTGCCACCCAGAGGAGAGAAACAGCTCTCGACCTTCCTAGATGCCAAGAACCAGGTTCTGGAGCTTTGAACATAGGTCTTTAAAAGTCTGAGTGGTCCACTTTCTCTGATGCTGAAGGAAGTGCCTATGTATTATTTCACCTCTGGAACATTTCCCAGATAAATTTTCCTGAGAAAACCCAATTGCATCCAAACCTGAGAGCAGGGAATCACTGTTGGAAGGTTTCCAGACACTGTACTAATAACAAAGGTCCAGGACGAATGAGAATACCCCGAGAAGGTGGCCACTGTGTAGCAGCACTTCTGGCTAATTCAGAAAATAAACATGAAAAAATTTAAGTGCATGCCAGGTGTTCCAAGTTACATGCTCTTTTGCTCTTTGCCCTTTTTGAATCTAGTGATATTCAGGCTCCTAGAGACATTATTAAGACAATAGCCATGGGTTTTTATTGAGGGGGAATATTGGAAGGATTGTGGAAAGCTGTGACAAGGAGGGGGGCAGTGAGCAGGATGTAAATTGAGTAAGTAAAAAATAAATTAGCTAAATTAAAATAAAAGACAATTGTCATGATTTATGTAGTGAGTTCATGAAAAGGTTTTACTACTCAACAGGACAAAAGTACTAGAGGAGCAAGAAAGTTGAGCAGGAATAGAGCCACAGTAGAGCCTGTCACCAAGACAGGAAAGAGACTGGATTCCTATGGAGAGATGCAGGGATCTGAAACAAAAAGACAATGACCACCCCATAATTGTGTGTGGGGGAACATGTTTTCTGGGTTGCTGCTGAAATTTATTTCAACACAGTAAGAAATAAATGAAAATATACCCATTCGGTAACTGATGAGATTCATGTTTCACGTACCTTTTGGAGGCAGAAGATTTGAAGGAAATTCAAACTTTAACATTGCAGACCACCTCAAGACAGAAGCCACTGTCTACTCTAAAATAGTGCTACTCTACAGCAAAGGAACGTGGAATGTTGGTTAGATGTTTGGGTAAACCTCATACACAATTTTTGAAATGACAAGACGGAAGTAAAACCTTACTTTTGTTTTCAGGCAAAAGGAATGTCAGCAAGAAACATTACTTTAATATGACTATATTTTTCTTTCCCAGAAAGGCTATGGGTGTTTAAGTTAAACACGCATGCTGCTGTCTCAGATTCTGTCTTTTATAGGACTTGGAATTATGAAAATCTGGTATTCAGTTAAGGTGACAAGCCCTTTAGAGTACAGTATTTCATCCTTGTTAAATTCTTACTGAAAATTTGGAAAAAATCTCCTAGCTCTGAACAGAAAAAAAAAATATCACCTTTTCCAAATAAGCTTGGGAAAAGAGCCTACAAAAGCCACTATGTCATCAGAATTTCTATTTAAATGTGACAAAGAAACCTACATGAAATTCTGGGGAGGAGGCCAGCGCCTCAGCCAACAGCAGCCATCTCCTCAGCTTTGTCCCTATCTCCTGGAAGGACATTCTCATTCTGAGATCAGAGCCAGGCCACTAGGTTGTTCTGCCAGGGCAGTTAATGTAAGTAGAATTCTCCTCCCAGGCACTTTTACCATCTTTGAGGTACTTACTCTTATTCTCTTCATTTTAAAGGTGAAGAAACAAGAACAGAAAGGTTAAGTTCCTTGTCGAAGTACTCTACACACCTGGGTTACGATGTATTACATTCTTCCTTTAAACAGGGAACCGAATTTTTAAGTCTTCAGACTCACATGATATAGAACAATACCTATAACCTACATCGTCAGTTTTCAAGGGGTTTTAATAAGGATGGATCTGTGTGATGCTTATCTAAGGAGAAGAAATTTTAGAATGTGAAAATAATACAGAACTTTAAGTAAAAACATTCTTCACAATTTGAAATATATATTTCAATACAATTCAATAGTTTTCAAACTATTGAATTCTTACAGTTCTTACATTTCCCCCCTTTGGAAAACCAGATCCTTCAAAATTGAACCAATGCGGTCATTTGTGGCGTCCTCTCTCTCGACCAGCAAGGAAGATGCAACCACCAGTTCTTCTAACAGTAGTTTATTTAGGAAACTTGAACAATATTTATCATCTCCGTCTTCATCTCCCCCAAGCCCCAGGATACAAGCCCTTTTATACTCTTATCCACTCCAATTGCAGCAGGCCACATCACTTCACCAGGCGCACAGTCTCAGCCAACCAGAAGAGCAGGAACATATCACCACCAAGTATGGACCTGTTTACCACAAGCTCCATAGCCAACAGGTGCCATCTTTTAAGGTGCGGCTTTGAGTAGCCCAGGGGTGGGGCCGTGGCCTCCTACAGTCATCAAAATGGAAATTTCTTCTAAAAAATAAATGTTTGTATAAAACATTCAATTCATTTTATATTTAATCTTAAATTATTATATAAGCACCAATGAGACCTACATTTCCCAATTACAATGATGAACATTAAATACTAGTTATTTAATAATTCTATGCATTCTCCCAAGTAGCCAATAAGGTTAGCCACAAGTATAACTTATCTTACTTTCTGATATAGGTTAAAATGTACATGTGAATTACAAAAAAAAAAAAAAAAAAAAAAAAAAAAAAAAAAAAAGAAGTGGGTAAAAAAAAAAAACAAAGAATTATGTTTCGAAAGGATAAAAAGGATATAATTAAATATGTTATGCAGATGAGATTTTAACTAATATCCTTACTGAAACACAGTTTTATCATTATATGAATAACTTGAGCCATGGGCCTACTAAATCAATAACCACATATTCATAGAGAATTCCTCCTATATAGCAATTAAGTTACACATGTTTATAAATTAATCTCCAGGAGTCAAGATGACTCAGTGTGTAATGTTGTGCACCACCATGCCTGAAGACCTGAGTTAAATTCCTACATGGTAGAAGAAGAAAACAAATTTCTTTCTAACCTTCAGACACATGTTATGGGTATACAAACACAAACACAATATACGTGCACACAGGATTACCAAGTACAAAAACAATATCAAAAATTTATATTCTGTTACAGTTTTGGATATAAAAGAAAATAAAGAGACATACAGTGGATCTAAACGAAAGTGTTCTGTAACATCTCATAAAATAAGGTTCAGTGTATATTTTCAGATAATTTCTCTACATCAAATTTGCCACCCATCAAATTTCTACTTCATTGGGAAAATCATTTTTAGACTCCAGAAGATACATCTTTAAGAAAAACAGGAAAAGAGAGAGAGAGAGAGAGAGAGAGAGAGAGAGAGAGAGAGAGAGAAGAAAAATTAAAGAAGAAACAATTCATCTGAAGTTATGGAATTGACATTGACACAGATATGAGAGAGCAAGCTTATGTGGTTAATTAGTTATTAACCTATTTACATAGTTGGAGATATCAGTGGATATCTGATTAATGACAATAGCTAAGTGATTAAAGAAAGACAGGAAGAATGGAAGGAATGAAAAAGAGAGGGAGAGGGGAGGGAGGAAGGGGGAAAAGATATTAAGTTGAATATCTATTATTCCATAACTATAATAAGAGATTTTTTTGTGAGGAAATCTGTACTTGCACAGTAGTCCCATGAATAGGCATCTTAGATGAGATTCAGAGCCTGAGGCTTGGACCTGAGTTTCTCAGATCAAGTGCACCTCTCCCTGACCTACTTACTCTATATGAATACTAGCTACTTGTGTCTACTCTTCGTCCTACTAATAAGAGATCTAAGATCTGTAAAATTCCACGGGTGAGGGTAAATGTGTAGTATTTGTCTTTCTGTCTGCCTTATTTCATTTGATATGATATTCTCTAGTTCTATTCACATTACCATACATGTCATACTTTACTTAGCTATGAATATGCATATAAACATATACATATATATATATATGTATATATATATATATATACATTTATATGATGTGTATACAACATTGTTTTATTATTAACAGACGTTGATGTTGCTTATACATTTTGACTAATGTGAATAAGTCTATAGCAAGCAACGGAGTACAAGTGTTGTTTTGTCATATCGATTTCATTTCCTCCAGATAAATAGACAGTAGTAGATTTTCACATACTAATTTATAATCCCTTCCACTGTGCAAATGCACATGTATTATATGGGCAATTCCAAAATCATGACTTTAAAATAGTGACTCATAATAAGACCAGTAGAACTAAAGTTGTCATTTTATGAAATAGAGAAAGGACTTAGTAAAGTTTCACAGCACTTAACTTAGAAAGCAGTTACATGCCTTGTGCTTTGAACGAGGAAGGACCCCACAGGCTCATGTGTGTGAGCATGCAGTCCCAAGTGGTGGTAATATTTAAGAAGGCTATGGGGTGCTGAAGGATGTATGCTACTTGGGACAGACTTTGAGGTTTTATATCCAGCCCCACTTACTGTTTTTTTCTCTCTCCTTCTTGTATGTAGATCTCTCCAATTCTGCTTCCTGTCACCCATGCCTTCCACATTTGTTGCTAAGTCTTCATAGCCATGATTGACCACATCCTTCTGGAATTTTAGGCCAAAATAAGTCCTTTCACTCTAAATGGCAACAGATCTTGTTAATGATGGCAAGTATCTCTACCACATAGTGACCAAATTTAAAACTTGTGCAATCATACTCAAGCAAAGACAGACAGAACACAAAGGGAACAAATATTTTAACAGGAAAGATAAAAAGGATCAATACGTACTTTTGAGTGAAACCCATGCTATTAGATATGCATGAGGGATGATAATAAGCACTGAAAATGTGAACCAAAACTGCAGGATGGAGGAATTGATGTAGACAGACAAGGACACAAAAATGTCTGTGCTTCATTTTGCTTAAACTGGTCATATCCAGTAATGTCTGCCATTCTAATCTAATACATTGCAGCTAGATTTTACTAAGCAAAAGCTCACTTCTAACTCAAGAAAACTAAGTCAAATTCTGGTCAAGACATAAAGGAAAGGAGGTCTCCGTTTTCCCCTGAGAGCTTAAAAACTGGAATAAATGCACCATCTACCTTCTAAAGACCAACTGTTTGTGAGACTGTATTCATCTTCCCTTTAAGATTATAAGGTGTGCCATTATCTTCCCTTCTTCCTGTCACAATGGTAAGAAGCAAGCCTATCAGGGGAGGGAACATAAAACTAGCAAACTATTGCTTGGTCATATTAGTCTCCACTTTTGAAAACATATTTCTTGAAATAATTTGCATAAGAAAATAGGGACATCTGTGTCTAGAGGCATGGAGTTCAGCACATATAGCACTGTTGTACAGTCTAAGAGATTTAATCTGAACTTATTCTAGGATGCACTGCTTTCCCTTCAGTCACTCTGATTTCCATAATGGTATTTGTTGCAAGAGGACATTCCTTGATGGCGCGAGCTCTCCAGCTTGAGCTGCCAGCAGCTGCAGTGAAAAACAGGGAAACACACCATATTACCCTCTGTCAAACAGAAAAATGTGTGATTTTGTAGCATTTTATATCCTGTACTATTCTTTGACAAGCATGATGTTGAACTGCATTAAATATTAATTTGTATAATGTAGTAGTCATATAAAGCTAGGCATAAAACACAGCAGGGGAAATTGCATTTTCTTACTGTTAAGACTATTGTTACAGTCTTCTGGCACCTCATGCTGTCATCCAACTTAGTAGATTGATGTTTATTTTCCCAGAACACATTGACTGCCATCAATAGCATTACCAACTTGTCTACTGTTATGTTGCCCTCAGAAGTAGTAAATCTTGCTGCTTGTGAAGGGGGGTCTTTAGATTCAAGAGACTACTGATAATCTCTTGACATGAAGTTAATCAAAATTCAGAAGTGACACAAGAGTGCTTTCTCTAGTAAACAGTTGATGTTAAACCTGGGCCCAGCTTTGGATTTGATCCATAACTCATTGCATGATGTAATGACGGGGATAGCTTGACTTCAGAGTGTTCTATTCCCTTGGTTTTGCATGCACGGTCTGTGTAAACAAATGTCTCTGCTCTCTCCTGTTGCACCAAAGAAAGTTATTTGCAAAACATGCCAGCTTACCCATTAGAACCCTATTCATTCTTTATTTATCCTTCAATCTTGTTCTTGTCATAACTGCTACTTTGATTCCATTTTCTTATAACACATACAAGAGTGCTCCTCAGAAAAATGTGGGTATTAAAAAACGTTGCTAATAGGGCATTTCTCCTTTCATTTTACCTTTGACCCCTCTCCTGTCATTCTTATTCTTGGTTCTCAATATCTATTTATGTACACAAAGGGAACTCTGGCTGCCCATAAACAACTGAATCCCACCCACCCAGATCTGGTCCTGGCCTTTCCTCTCTGGAATCTCTGCTTTTCAAACTTACATCCAGTGTGGGACAAGAAGATGTCACCTAGAACAGTTGGTTAACTGACCATGGTCTTCAGTCACACTTTAGTACCTTATGCCTTCAACTTTGTCGAGTGTAGCCTTCCATGATCTTTGTCGTTATTTTAAAAGAAATTTGTGATTTTCACTGTCTCACATTCAAAATCTGGGGGTGGAGCTCAGTGAGAGTGGCTTCAGTAGTAGGCATAAAGCCCTGGGTTCCATCCCAAGCTCAGCTCCTATTGCCACAGAAAATTCTTAGCTCAACCCTACCCAAGACAAAGAGTAATGAACAGGTACAGATTTCAGATGTTCAGAGAAAGTGGATCATGTCGTTGCTTGGTTTAAAGCATGAGGTGCTGCATGGGAAGGAAGGGAAGCACTGGAAAAAAACATCTGGAAGCAAGGGAAAGTGCCAACTGAGTTAGGAACTCCATATTCCAATTCTTCCTGGAAGTGCTCTGTCTCTTCTGTCCATATTTTCTTCTTCCCTTTCTCCTCCCACTCCTCCTTTCTGTTTTCTCCCCTTCATCTCTCTAACAATGCAAACACTATTGCTTTCAAACACTTCCATTTTCCAGATATTACCAATGGATGTTATTAAAAACTGGGTCATGTCTATATCACATCCACTCCTCTAGATGGTCGGGAGCCACTAAGGAAAAAGGGCCAGAAAATGTTTAGGACTCAGAGGTTCAGGAAGACGATAGAAAAAAAGCATCTGTGGATATGGCAGGACCACTGTTCTCATGAATCCACAGCAGCTGTGGTTACATGCACAAGAATAAGGCACTCAATATTCAAGCATGAAGGGGAGAGAGGCTCAGGAGCATCTCCGGACCTGGCAGTACCTGAATTTGGGATTCCATATCTCCTAACTACGAGATTAAAAAATTATTTATAATTTTTTTATAATTATTTATAATTTTCACAGTCTCAAGTATTTTGTTATAGTTGCACAAACCCAGATAAAAGGAATTCAGATTTTTAAATATATAGGAGATATTGATCATCATCTAAATCTCTGCTTGAAATCCCGATGTGGGTTTTTTGTGAGATTCCCAGCTAGTCAGATAGAAATTCATATGGTACTATGCCAAAATTCCATCGTAACTTAATAGATAAGTTTGCGACCCACATCCAGAGATGTCAATGTTCTGCAAAGGCAGGAGGCAGACCTCACATTCCTTACAGCATGAATCCACTTAGGTGACACACTACAGAGCGTACAGAGGCTGCTTCTGCTGGGAGCTCACACCACTGTGAGCACTGAAAAGCATGCTGTCAAGCGTCATTGCCTCCAGGAATTCTGGCCATGACTGTGCTGAGGTCTGCTGCTCCACAGAGCCACTCTCTTGAACTTTCATTAACCAGATCCGGCCGCTTTCCAAAAGCCATGTCTTGTGTACAGATTGATCCAGAACCTGACCAATAGCTTCTTGCAGAGGTGCCTTATGTCACAATGCCTACTACTGCTTTCTCTTAGTGGCTTGACCTGAGATGCTGCCCTGGCAAGTTCTGCCCATGGGCAGCACTGTCTTCTGTGAAACATCCATGGGAGATAATGCCAGAAATCGAAGAGGACACTGCTTAGAGGTGAAAGGATTGTGTCATATCCTGAGGTCACTGCTGTCCAGCCTTGGGTTGAAGGGCTGTCTGAAGCCACCTGGTACCTATTCCAACTCTCCAGCACTCCCCCATCAAAGACTGCAGCGCCTGCTCAGCAAGCTAGTCTGTAGCTCCCGCTGCTCAGGTCACTGGGTGCTTTATGGACAATTACTGAGCGGCATTAAGTTATGATGTAGCAAGTAAGCTAGATTGAAAGAAGGCTACTAAAAACTAAATGTACTTCCAACGTTAATAAATTTGTGTGCTGTCAAGCTCAAATAAATATAGCCTGACATTTTTAATGTTTTAAGCATTTATTTTATCATTTTTGGATTTTATTCATTATACATGTTTATATGTAGTTTCTACCACACCCTTTCCTGACTACAAATCTCCTGTGTTCCCCCACTCAACTTCATGGTGCTATTTAAATATATATCTCTCTCTGTCCATCTGAAAATCCCAGAAATGTCAAGACTATTATTACTTATTTTAAAGCCTTTGCTAGTATTAAGATCAACCTTCCAATATAAGTCATTTCATTTTTCAAAATGAAATTCCTTCAAGATACAAAAATGGAGTTATAAATCACAAACCCATATTTGAAGTTTCAATAACCTAAACAGAAGAGAGCAAGCTTGTCTAGAAAATTGCCCCACGATAACCTGTGAAATATGCCAACAACGCACTGCTGGCTCAGACCTGTGCTCTAAATAGCAGCTGATGATGTTGGCAATTCGCTGTCATCAGACAACTCTCAGTTGAAAATAACACCTTTAAAACCACTGCCTAACATAGCCTACCATAAAGAATGTTTAGGAGGGACAGATCTCTTCAGTCCTTCTGTGTAAGAGATTTAGGCCTGGCAGATCTCTAGCCATCAGGTTTACATTTCAGAAGTTAAATGCAGAAACAATCCAGTACCTCAAATACACTTGAGTCTTGTCAATCCAAAGACTAAATAAGACCTTAAATAACAAGAATACATTGTATAAATTGTTAAAGATTAGAAGAAGTCAAGAAACAAAATCTGGTGTGTGTGTATCTGGGTGGGCAGAAAACACTTTGGACTGGGTTCATACTGAAGAGCTTAACATCCTAAAATAGGATAGGCTACAAAGGAAAATGAATGCCCTGTCAGTTTGCGCTGATCAGAGCATGATTTTTATTAATCGGACAAGGAAGGATTCTAAGCCCGCCCCTGAGTCCCCTGGAGAAACTCTCTCTGTCTGTCTGTCTCTGCCATGCGGTCCGATCATGAGCGGAGATGTGTATCTGGAAGGCGTGTCCGAACGAGTGGGCAGAGACGACGTTAGTGGTTGGTCCCAGCGGCAGTGGGCGGTGACAGTGGGCGGTGATGACTATGACGTAGGGCGGTCTGACGACGCTGCATTCTGGGAGATCTGGGGAGGTCTTCTTAATAGCAATCCTGTGCGTCTGCAGGGGGCGCAATATAATGTTTAGAGGGAGAGTGGTTAGTAGAGGTGAGAGACCCCAACACTGGTGAAACAATATGAATTCAAGAATAATATTAGAAATGTAGAAATTGGAGACATGCTTTGGGAGAAATGGAATAATCAATACATTTTCCCCTTGGTCTCTCAATAAAAGGATTAAATTCACAAAAATTAAGTTTTGCCATAGTATAGGAATTTGCACTTAAATTCTAAGTTTAATGAAACAAGTGGATAGTTTCTAAGATGACTTTACAGAATTTCCTGGTTCACAAGATTTTAAGGAGACATTCAGAGATGATGAGAGTAACATAGTTGGCTGAATTGCAACATACCCAGACCTTCTTACTCCAAACCTGGAATTCCTGAACTAACTTATTCAGTGAAGCAACTCATCTGCAGGGCTCCACTAAAGTTTTTATTACCACATTTGTATGCTGCTATGAGACTAATATATGAAGATCTTGGAATAATATTGCTTTTCTGAAGTGTCTAAGAGAGCAAACATATTTTTTTTATCAGATGTGTTTTAGGGAAATTCTATAACTCAGTTCTAAGCCTATCCCACAGATTGCATTGGAAAATAATCACCAGCTATTATACCAAAGAGGAGAGGGAAATTGATATTAAACAGCAGACAATAACAGGATCTCTTTGTTGTTCTACCCCATGATGATATCCTAATTAAATGGTGTTGTTGGTAATCTCTAGCATTTCGGATAATAATGCATTTTCAAAGCAATGTCTTTTCTCTTCACAGCCAGATGAAACCCAACTCCTAGACAGGGTCTGTCCTTTCATTGCTGACATTACAATATAGACAGGGAATAAATTAATTCTCTCCCATTCAGACCGATTACAAAACAAGCAGGGACTTCTACTTGACATGTAAAAAAGAGTTGTGGAACATCCAACATAATGGTGGCAAAAGTGCTTAGGACATCAAGTTGAAGTACCTGAAGAATTTAATTGTAGCCGTTATTTCAATTGATGGTTACTGGAGTGAGGAGAGTCAGTTTTCTTCAAGGGTACAGCCCCAAATAGCTGACCCATTCTTTAGGAGATGGCTCTTTACATATGCCCATACTGTATGGCAACAATAAACAGACACAGTGGGTACACAGGAAAAAAATAAAGGGCCATGTAGGTAGAAGGAAGCAGTAGTGAAGGAGTTGGGAAGAGAGAAAAATGGATGGAAATTTTATCAAAACACAATGTATACGTGCAAAAAAAATACATAAAATAGTAATATGTAAATATTAAAATGCTCTTATTTAGAAACATTGGAATCATTGAGAAGAAAATCTATATCAATAGCAAAGGGATAGAATGATCACATAAGAAATGGTGTTGACATTTTTCAGTATTAGCAACAATCTTCCCTCTAGTTAAAGAAGAGACTACAAGAATCAAAGCAAAGGAAATTGACAATTTTCATGATCTACATTACTATGGGGGTTAACATACTATTTTCATAATTTTATAAGCTACAACTTGTATATTTTCTCTGACACATACATACTGTGATTTATTTTGGGTTGTTGCTTTAATGTATGAATACACTATGTAATAATAAAATTATGAAAATGGAGATTATTTTACTTAAATTATCACTTAAATGTTTATATTTTTACATAATAAACTTTCTTCCAAATATATAATTACTTTTTTCTTATTTTTTTCTTAGATGTCTTCTTTATTTACATTTCCTCATTTCCCCGTCAAAAACCACATGATCCCATCCCCCCTTCCCCTGCTCACTAACTCATCCACTCCTGCTTCCCTGTCCTGGCATTCACCTACACTGGGGCACGGAGCCTTCACAAGACATAGGGCCTCTCCTCTCATTGATAACCCATAAGACCATCCTCTGCTCCATATGCAGCTGAAGATATGGCTCCCTCCATGTGTACCCTTTGGTTGGTGATTTAGTCCCTGGGAGTTCTGGGGGTACTGGCTAGTTCATATTGTTGTTCCTCCTATGGAGCTGCAAACTCCTTCAGCTCATTGTGTCCTTTCTGTACCCCCACTATTGGGGAAACCTTTGCTCAGTCCAATGGAATGCTGTGAGCGTCCACTTCTGTATTTAACACAGACTGGCTGAGCCTCTCAGGAGACAGCTATATCAGGCTTCAGTGAGTAAGCACTTGTTGGCATCCACAATGGGGTCTCTGTTTGGAAACTGTTTATGGGATGGATCCCCAGTTGGGACAGTTACTGGATGGCATAGATCCCCAGTTGGGACAGTTACTGGATGGCTTTTCCTTCAGTTTCTGCCCCAAACATTGTCTCTGTATTTCCTCCCATGGGTATTTTGATTCCCCCTTCTGAGAAGGAATGAATTATCCACACTGTGATCTTCCATTTCTTGAGCTTCATGTGGTCTATGAATTATATCTTGGGTATTCTGAACATCTGGACTAATATCCACTTATCAGTGAGTGCATACCATGTGTGTTCTTTTGTGATTGGGTTACCTCACTCATTTTGTGATATTTTCTAGGTATATCCATTTGCCTAAGAATTCCATGAAGTCATTGTTTCTAATAGCTGTACTCCATTGTGTAAATGTACCACATTTTTTTGTATCCATTCCTCTGTTGAAGGATATTTTGGTTTTTTCCAGCTTCTGGCTACTATAAATAAGGCTCCTATGAACATAGTGTAGCAGGTGTCCTTATTACCTGTTGGAGCATCTTCTGGGTATATGCTCAGGAGTGGTAGAGCTGAGTCCTCAGGTAGTACTATGTCCAATTTTCTGAGGAAACACCAAACTGATTTCCAGAGTAGTTGTNCNANCTTGCAATCCCACCAACAGTGGAGGAGTGTTCCTCTTTCTCTTCATCCTTGCCAGCATCTGCTGTCACCTGAGTTTTTTATCTTAGCCATACTGACTTGTATGAGGAAAAATCTCAGGGTTGTTTTGATTTGCATTTCTCTGATGACTAAGGATATTGAATATTTCTTTAGCTGCTTCTCAGCCATTTATATTTCAACTTATATATTCCTTAGTTGAAAATTCTTTGTTTAGCTCTGTAACCCAATTTTAATAGGGTTATTTGACTATCTAGAGATTAACTTCTTGAGTTCTTTGTATATATTGGATATTAGCCCTCTCTCAGTATATGATGGATCAAGATCTTTTCCCAAGCTGTTGGTTGCAATTTTGCCCTATTAACAGTGTCCTTTGCTTTACAAAAGCACTGGAAATTTATGAGGTCCCATTTGTCAATTCTTGATCTTAGAAAATAAGCTATTTTTGTTCGGTTCAGGAAATTTCCCCTGTGCCCATGTGCTCCAGGCTCTTACCCACTTTCTCTTCTATTAGTTTCAGTGTATCTGGTTTTATGTGGAAGGCCTTGATCTACTTGGACTAGAGCTCTGAACAAGGAGATAAGAATGGATCAATTCATGATAACCGGCAGTTGTGCCAGCACCATTTGTTGAAAATGCTGTCATTTTTCCACTAGATGGTTTTAGCTCCTTTTGCAAAGATCAAGTGACCATAGGTGTGTGGGTTCATTTCTGGGCCTTCTATTCCATTCCATTGATTTACCTGCCTGTCACTGTACCAGTAGCACGCAGTTTTTATCATGATTGCTATGTAGGATGGCTTTAGGTCAGGGAAGGTGATTCCACCAGTTCTTTTATTGTTGAGAATAATTTTTGCTATCCTGGGTTTTTGTTTTCCAGGTAAATTTGGAAATTGCTCTTTCTAGCTCTGTGAAGAATTGATTTGGAATTTTGATGAGGATTACATTGAATCTGTAGATTGCTTTCAACAAGATGGCCATTTTTACTATATTAATCCTACCATTCCATGGGCATGGGAGATCTTTCCATCTTCTGAGATCTTCTTCAAATTCTTTCTTCAGAGACTTGAAGTTCTTATCATACAGATCTTTCACTTGATTAATTAAAGTCACACAAAATTATTTTATATTATTTGTGACTATTTTGAAGGGTGTTGTTTCCCTAATTTCTTTCTCAGCCTGTTTATCCTTTGAGTATAGTAAGGCCACTGATTTGTTTGAGTTAATTTTATATCCAGCCACTTTGCTGAAGTTGTTTATCAGGTTTAGGAGTTCTCTGGTGGAATTTTTTGGGTCACTTATGTATGCCATCATATCATCTGCAAATAGTGATATTTTGAATTCTTCCTTTCTAATTTGTATCCTTTGACCTCCTTTTGTTTTCTAATTGCTCTGGCTACTATGTTGAATAGTTAGGGAGAGTTTGGGCAGCCTTGTCTAGTCCCTGATTTTTGTGGGATTACATTAAGTTTCTCTCCATTTAGTTTGATGTTGGTGACTGGTTTTCTGTATACTGTTTTTACTATGTTGAGGTATGGGCCTTGAATTCCTGATCTTTCCAAGACTTTTATCATGAAGGGGTGTTGGATTTTGTCAAATGCTTTCTCAGCATCTAACGAGATGATCATGTGAGTCTGATTATATAGAGGATTACATTGATGGATTTCCATATATTAAACGATCCCCGCATCCCTGGGATGAAGCCTACTTGGTCATGATGGATGATCGTTTTGGTATGTTCTTGGATTTGGTTTGTGAGAAATTTATTGAGTATTTTTGCATCAATATTCATAAGGGAAATTAGTCTGAAGTTCTCTTTCTTTGTTGAGTCTTCCTGTGGTTTACATATCAAAGTAATTGTGGCTTCATAGAATGAATTGGGTAGTGTTCCTTCTGTTTCAAATTTATAGAATAGTTTGAAGAGTATTGGTATTGGGTCTTTGAAGGTCTGAAAGAATTCTGCACTAAACCTATCTGGTCCTGGGCTTTTTTGGTTGGGAGACTATTAACAACTCCTTCTTCTTCTTTAGGGGTTATGGGACTGTTTTGATCATTTATCTGATCCTGATTTAACACCTCCCTAGCTTTACTGTGATTATCATCAGAATGTTTAAACTAGTATGTTTGTTTTCTTGGGAGTTATGATGCAGCCCCTCTAAGCATGAGCATTCCATAAGTGGGCAGTTTTCTCTCTGAGTATCAGGAGAGAGAGAGGATCTAAGATGAAATCCAAAAATCCTAAAAAATTAACTTTTTAAGCAGTACATCAGTAAGAGGCAATAATTGTACCCATGGAAACAGAGGGAATAGTTACCAAAGTGAATGTTGCACACAGCACCCAATATACAGCTTGTGAAACCTGTGGAATCCAAGAGCTACTAACAGAAGAAGAATGTAGGTGACTGTTGACATTGACTCCAAATATTATGATTTTCCCAAATTAGCTACAATTTTTAACAGTAAAGAACTCATCAATATTACCAGCATTTGTTCTTAAAATGTTAGCATTAAGGACAGATCTAATTTAAGAAAACATGTGTAAAAGTTACATCTTGGAACAATTGCTATCCAAACACATGAAAAAGTTATATAGCTCAGTAATCAGACAACAACACAAGTTAGGAAAAAATCCAAAAGGTGTGAGTAGATATTTCACCAAAGTAGCTACATACATGAAAAAATGTATGTGACTGGTTTTAGAAAAACAAAAATACGTGTATGAAATGTATTGTAGTCCAAAAATATGTACAATTACTATGTTGATAAAAATACAAAGATAATTCAGGAAGTTGTATGATAAACTACCCACTTATTGGTACAATGGAAAGACTGAACATACAAAGTTAGCAAAACGTGTATTAACTAACCTCCATACACTGCTGTTAAAACACAAACTAGTAAAACCAGTTTGAGAAAAGTAGGAAATTAAACTATAAACCCTAAAACCAGATCATCTGCAAAATATGAAAATAGATGTTTATTTAAAGACTTCCATATGATCATATATAACATCTATAGTCATAATAACTAAAAAATAGAGGCAATTAAAAAATATTCATCCAACTACTCAAGGAAGAGCAAAAAAGAAGTGCACCCTGGAATGCTACTCATAGTTCAAAAGGAATAAATGACCACTACATGCAAGCGAATGAATAAGTCTGGAAAGCAAGATAAAAGAATTGCGGGACAAAAGACTATTGTTATGATTTGGTGGTAAGATATCCCCCAGAACCTTGTAAGTTTGCACACTTAGTCCCTAGCTATGGCGGTATTTCCAGCGGTTGGAAGAGTTTTAGTAACCAAGGCCTTGCTGCCTGGCACAGCTTCTAGGTCTGGTAAGTCCCTCCCAAGCTCTCCACTTCCTGTTTCCTGCCACCTTGTAACAACCCCACAGTACAAGCTTCCAGTGTAGCGCCCTTTCTGCCTTGGTGAATTGAAATTCTTGGAAACTGAGCCATGATAAATTGTTCCTTCCTTAAATTGCTTCGGTCTGGTATTTTTTTCATTGAAACTAAAGAAGTAATTTAAACACATATTGCATGCTTCAACTGTATGTAACTTTACAGAGAAAACAGCAGAATAGTACCAAACACAATCAGCGGTGGTCGGGATGAGGGGGACGAGTGCAGACTGAACAATGCCAGGAAGATACTCGAGAGAAGATCCCAACCCCATTGCTACAATGGACTTACACCTATTTAAATTTGATGAAGCGCATCATATTTAATATTTAAGGAAGAAAAACTAGAGGCTACAGATTATCACTTAATGATATTGTTAAAATGCTAAAGATAAAAAACAAACATTTATTTTGGCATTATTAATGAATACAAATAGAAATTCACAAAGTGTAACTTGAGAAAATGAAGACATTTGGCTGCTAATGAGCAAAACAGTAAACTACAAGTAGTCAGTTAATGGACATTTCCTAACTATATGCTCTAAATTCCATTTAGTCTAAGAAATAAGTGATTAGAACCACCGTAAAATAGAGTTTTCTATTAAGTAAACCCTAAACAGAAAACCAGGAGTGAAAGAGACTCTAGTAGCATCTAGATGCATATTTTTAGATGAGATGTCAATTATTAACAAAAGTTATCTCCCAAAGGAAATATATTCTAAGACCCTTATTGCAGTCACATTTTAAACTCTGGTACAAATGACATTATAATGTTAACAGAGCTCATTTTCACTTGAAATGGTGTAAGTCAGCTGTGAACCTTCTGCATGGCATACACAATGGAGTACAAGTGTACATGAAAAATATTCTTTGCTCTTTTAAAAAAACTGTAAATTGAAAAAAATTTCTTAGGGTTTGAAATCCCCTTTTGCATATTTGTAATATTAGTAGGTATTCTATGAAAGCCATTTGCTAAATTACTAGATACATTGTGTCTTAGTCGGGATTTGTATTCCTACACAAAACATCATGACCAAGAAGCAAGTTGGGGAGGAAAGGGTTTATTCCGCTTACACTTTTATATTGCTGTTCATCATCAAAGGAAGTCAGAGCAGGAACTCACACAGGGCAGGAACTTGGAGGCAGGAGCTGATGCAGAGGCCAAGAAGGGATACTGCTTACTGGATTGCTTCCTCTGATTTGCTGAGCTGTGTCTCTAGTTGCATATGTAGCAGAAGATGGCCTAGTTGGCCATCAATGGGAGGAGAGGCCCTTGGTCTTGCAAAGATCATATGCCCCAGTACAAGGGAATGCCAGGGTCAGAAAGCAGAGGTGGGCGGGTTGGGGAGCATGGTGGGGGGAGGGTATAGAGGGCTTTGGAGATAGCATTTGAAATATAAATGAAGAAAATATCTAATAAAAAATAATTAAAAAAAAAAAAAAAGAACAGAAGAATACCAGCCCAGGGATGGCACCACCCACAATGGGCCCTCCCAACCTTGATCACTAATTGAGAAATCATCAAGGGAGGCTCCTTTCTCAGTGATAATTCTATCTTGTGTCAAGTTGACACACAAAAAGCAGTCAGTACACAAAGTGAATGACAAAGGAGAAGAAGAAATTAAACTATTGTAAAGTCTTGGCAATTCTTTACTTCCTCCTAAATTAATAAAATGTGAACTCATTAGGGATTGGCATTTATTTCTGAACTTGACTGAGACACAATTCTGTTTCACAGCCACCAATTTGTGAACACAACCTGTCTACATTTAGAAAGTCATGGCAACCCACTTGCTGGTGTAACAGCCTACAGATGTTTCAAGATTCCGTATTTTTTCCAGAAGATGATTGGTGTCCTGGGACAAATGCTCATTTTCAGAAGGGTATTTGCCTAAGGACTGTCTTTGGAAATGGGACAAAAGTCAAACTTGCTTAAGGCCATAAGAAAACATTTAAGTTTCAAATGTCAGTGTTTACTCTGGTAACACTAATAAAGATTGCTAAAACAGGAGATGCTGTGCTCTCTCGTGTCGCCTGTTAGGATGGGATTTTAGAGAAATGGAAGAAACTACGTCCTGGGAACTGTTTTCCCTGGCGTAAACAAGCCTCTTTTCTCTGATGTCGGAATCTTGAATCCTCTGACAACGTGCATGAAGCTTTAGCAAACTGATTCTGTGAGCTTACAAGCAAGGTAATGTCTCATATCTCTTCATAGTGTTTGCTCCCATTCCACTTCTCAAAATAAATTTTTCTGGGATTATAATACAGTTCCATCTTTTCCCCTTTCAAATAATTCTATATACCTTTCTTGCTGTTTTCAAATGCATGGACCATTTTATGTATATTTCAAACACTGACATTTGAAACTTAAATGTTTTCTTATGGACATTAAGCAAGTTTGACTTTTGTCCCATTTCCAAAGTCCTAATATACAAATTATATCAGTGCTTTTATAAGAAATATGGAAACTCAAAACATTTTACCCCAGCAGACTGGTGGTCATGAGCATCTAAATGCAGTTAGATAGATAGATAGATAGATAGATAGATAGATAGATAGATAGATAGATAGATAGATGATTGATTAATAGGTACATAGATTAAGAGATTGATTGATAGTTATGTAGATAGATGATGTAAAAATAGATTAATAGATAGATAGATAGATAGATAGATAGATAGATAGATAGATAGATAGATAGAAATTTTGTAATACAAATATAACTCGAGGCCAGCCTGGTCTACAAAGTGAGTTCCAGGATAGCCCGGGCTATACAGAGAAAGCCTGTCTTGGAAAAACAAAACAAAACAAAAACTAAAACAATAAACAAGTTGTATACATATTTTCAGGGCTGCACATCTGGTATTGGATAACCCTTACATATGCTATTCTCTGAAAAAGTGTATTTCTTGGGCTCTAAGCACCTCTTAGTTGCCTGTAGTAGCCTTTGATTAGGGTTGAGGCCACTTGGGCTTGTTCTGACTACATTAGTGTGTTCATTGTTGTTGCCTTTGGACCACGCTCAGGCAGTCTTGTTGGCGAGTTTGACTTCTACACTCCTCCAGTCTTACAACAAACTCTGTGTTCCTCCTTCCTTAGGGTTCTAGTCCACAAGCAGACGTGCCCACATTTACTTTGTGCAAATGTATGTTAGACTCAGTCGTTTTATTGAAAATAAGACCTAGTAAATTCATAACCAACAATGTTCTATATTAGTCTTACATCTTCAAATGAAAGGTTTTATAGAAAAATTAATATTGCAGGGCTAGAGGAAAGATGTCTTATCAGTTAAGAGCACTTCCTATTCTTCCAGAGGACCAGGGTTCAATTCCCAGTACCTACAAGGCAGCTCACAGGTATCTATAACTCCAGTTTCAGGGGATCTGACACCCTCTCACACAGTCATACATGCCAGCAAAACGTTAGTGGATATTTAAAACTTAAAAAAAATTTAAATAAAAAATAATATTTTTACATAGTTCAAATAGCATTACAGATAAAAATATGTTAGAAATGAACTTACCTTTCTTTAAATATTCAGTACTTCATTCTTTCTGTGCAACTAGTTTAAGTCTTAACAATTTTCATAAAACAAGTATTTTTCATAATAACAGCACAAATTTTAAAGTACATCAAAGATAGTGTCAAAAATAAAACAATAGCGCTTCCACAAATAGCCTTTTACCAGTTTAAATAAGAGTCAGTTTAGTAAGCATGTGTCATCTTAAGAACAAGAGATCGATGTGCAACCTACTTATTTGAAAATTGCTGGTTTGGAAACTTAACTATGACATGTACTTAGCAAAGCAGCCATTAACAAATCCAGTTTCTGGGTCAAATCAATACCATTGATAAAATGCCTTCAGAAGAACATGAACATTGTTTGCAATTTTGAAAGTGGCACTTTTTGTAAGATAATATGCCCTTCACCTCATTGGAGGAAACACTAAGTATATCATCTGCCCCACAACGGCAGGGATGGCAATTATTAAATTGGACTTCTGAGAGAAGAAACCTGTGTTTATCAATGACACTTCAATATCAGCACAATTGCTTTCCTATGAAAAGAATGAAAGGCAGCTCTCGCTGTCAGAGCCTGAGCAACAGTTAGGCCTTTCAAGACTTAAATCTAAGGGCTTTATTTTGAAGCATTTTAAAAGGCAGGACATTTTATACACATATATAGATGTGTATTCATTTGAAACTTTGATATAATTAAAGCCACAAATAAATAATAATCACAATTGAATAATGCTAAACTTCACAATAAAAGCTCTATGTATAACAAAAAATATATTTGTGTAACAAAAATTTGTCCTCCATATAAATATGTAGATGCTTTCAGATAAAACAATAGAATAAACACTGTTCTGAATTCTTGATTGTGTGGAAATAAAAACATGACATTTAGCATTGCTCATTAAATCTATGTAGTCTGGTCCATTGCTATATATTCTATACTAATATTCTATACTATATAGTATGTGTTATTGCTTTGCTTCTCATTTGTGGATTTAAGTGACAAGGCAGTAATATAAAAGTGAAATAAAAAACTGGGTAAATAGTTTAAATTTTGTGGTTTTACCCTGAATACTGTATTTAGAATAGAAAATGCATTTGATGAAATTTCAACCTAGTCCACTAGATCTTTTTAAATAGAAATATGTGGCTATCTGTTCTAATATGGTTAATTCTGAGGTTGAACACATAAGATCAGTGGGGAAGACAGTCGAGAAAAGCATTAGCCTGAGTTTTATCAGTGAAAATTCAAAAGAAAATATGCTAGGAGCTCATACATAATGTTAATCTTCTTTTCCTGTGTGATTTTTTTATCCTGAGCATATTTGGACTAAGAACACCAACACTATTTGATTCCTTTGTAGTTTAGAAATCGTATTAGATATGTTTTCTTTTACTCCGTTTGCCCAAATTTATAAAGAAGCAAAATGCAGCTGACTTTAATGTGAGGTGACATAAAAGCAATCGATAAATCAACTTTAAAAAGCAAAGTTTGGCACAGTCTCAAAGCATTTAATTTCATGATTAGCATGTATTTAGAAAATGTAATTTTCTGTTCAACTAAGAGCTTTCCTACCAGTCCTAGTAACAGCAGCAGCAGCAATAACAACAACAACAACAGCAACAACAACAAAAAGCTAATTTGTTTCCTCGCTTTGCTAAGAACTTACTTTAAGGGAGAACAGGTCACAACGATTACATACATATTGGTATAAGTCTTGGCCATCCAAAGAAGTGAGCAGATCTGCGTGTAGCTCCTCTGCGTATTACCTGTATTATCTCGGATCTACTAAACTTCTCTGAGGTCTTAGGGGGCCAGAATAAAGCATGTAAAACCAACCCTGCCACAGGCCCTTCTGCCATTAGCAGGCTGTCAAGCTGTGAGAAGCAGGCATCACTCCTGTTAAAGGGGAGATAAGTTTCTAAGCTGCTGAGACAGAATGGGCTAAGACTGTCTTTTCACAAGCCTTTTGGTTCTCAAATGCACCCAGGGTGACTCTCAGCCCACGACTGTGTCGACAACCCTGTCTGTGCAAAGGCTGGCCCCGCCCTAGCTAGAGACAGATAAATGGTCTTGCCTGATGATACTCTGACTTTTACTTCCATAAGAAGTTCACTGTAGAGAGAATGGAAAAGAACTTGAAATCAGCACGAGTTAGGGGAGAAACGAGCATGTTCAGAGAATAAACGTTGAAGTATTTCAAGACAATGAAGAAAAGATGGCCTGTAAGAAATTTAACACATGGAACCTTCTTGAAAATAGAGATGGCTGAACTGAAGGTGCACTTTTGTCCACAACATAGATATCTTCTGCTTATTCATACCTGCTATTTTCTTAATCCTTCCTCGGTACACATCAGTTAAAATCCCATCTGGGGAAGTTGAGAAACGAAGTCCTGCTTTTGAATCCCCAGCACCTTTGCAATAAGCTGGGTATGGGCACCTGTAAGGTCAGCAGTGGTGGTGAGGACAGTAGGTCCCTACAGAGTGGACAGGCCCGTCTACTCAGGACAACAAACCTCTGGTTCAGCTGGAGATCCTGGGTTAAGGTAATAAGCCACAGAGAAACATAGGAAAGATGTGACTTCACTATACCACAGACAAACACGAGGTGCCGAGACAACTGTGTGGAGCAGTAAGAAGATTGAGCTTACCTTCACTACCCAAGCCACCACAGACTGAGACAGACCACACAGACCATCAAAGGCAGCAGAGTCAGTGATAACAGGATCTCCAGGTAGTAACAGCCAGGCACAAAGGATGACAAGAGGCTTAAGCCAATCCTTTCTGTCCTTTTGTTTCCTTTCTTCTTTTTGAATCAGTTTTGCACTTCAAATGACAAGGCAATCTCTTTAGCATGTGATTAAATGACAGACGCAAAATAATAGGAAAAGGAATTAATTTAATAAGTCTGATAAGGATGGAGAGAATTTTCTGTTCTGACCCAGTTTATGACTGTAAAGATCTTCAATTTCAGATTGCTCTCTGCTGACTAAATTTCATTTTCTATTGAAAGCATGAAAAAATATTATTAAGGAGACCAACAATCAGTAGAAGACACATTTTTGAACATCAGAATCATCACATGCGATGGTGAGGAAGAACCATAACTCAAAAAAGCTATTACCTGCAAAGACCTTGAAGTTACCATTCTCTTTTTCAATCGCCCTCCATTTCATGTACCCTCCCATACCCACTTGGACAATCCATGATTTCAGACCTGCCTGCAACAGTGCATTGTTCTTTCTGAACTATAAGACTCTGTAGACCAGGCTGGCCTGGAACTGCCTCTGCCTCCCGAGTGCTGGGATTAAAGGCATGTGCCACAATGCCCGGCTTTCTGAACTATATGAAAGCATAAACACATTTGCGGTCATCATGTCTTTCTTCTCTTACTAAAGTTATTGTACTATGTATAGACTCACTCCCATATCATAAGATAATAACTATGTTTCACTCATCATTGGTTATATAATTGGGGCTTTTTAAAATGGGGTCAAAGATTATACTTGATCAACTTTCTAGTCATCTTTAATGTGCTGCATATTATTTATAGAGGTCCCAATCTCTATCCATTCCATTCTGAAACCAGTTATGTCTAATTGGAAAGCTTAGTTCTGACTGGGTCTCTTAAACAGATACCTACTGTCACCAACATCCCATGCTCAGGATATATCCAATGTAAGCCTGTTAGACAAGAGAAAACCAACCACTTAATTCAGACTAAAACATTTCTAGGATTGGATGATAAATTATAAATTGATCTTACTTATATAATCTTATAATTTTTTGTTCTTCTCTCTCAACAATGCATAATCAATTTTCACAATGCACTGCATTATTATACATACACTATTTCATAATATGTCATGTTTATAAAATGAGGAAATTTGTCATATACAATGATTGAATGTAATCAGTTTGCTCTGGGCATAGAAAAAAGAATTTCCTGTGACCAACATTATAAATATCTAAGGATTAAGACCTAAACCAGTGAGGGTGGGGAGAGCATTTGGCAAGGCTTCAACAACATCATTTCAGAAAGAAAAATCCAATTCAATTTTCAGAATGTCTGGTTAAACCGGTCCATGGCAGGTCTATATAATCGATATCGACCACCACTTCCCTTGGCTGCATTCCTGCAGTGAGTGTTTTCCAGAATTGTCCGACTCTCAGACACTTTCCATTGTGTTTTATGTAAATTATTTTGGCTTGTCTGCTGTATATTTTTATGTCTTAGCTTTTACTACAATAAAGAATCCCACAGAGGCATTACATTATATGTGAAGGAGCAGAGATTTCTTAATCCTTATCCACGTTTCATATATTTCTGAAGTCAGTTTTAATATTACTCTCTGCTATCATAGTCAGTTCTAACTATTTGCTGACTTTGCAGTATGTCTATCAGTGTAATGCGCCTGCTTTTCCATATTGACATGCAGTCTTACAGCATAAAGGAGCAGCTCTAGATATTCTTTGAAGGGTTGAATATTGTTTTTTTGGTCCATGGCCCATTCAAAAACATTCTATCATCGTGTGAACAAAACTTGAATCTAGATGCATGGCTCACAAGTCCCAGCATGGGCTGGCTGTTGCCTCTGCCTACCTTTGTAGACCAATCTCATCCACACTTCCCGCAGTTGACAATGTGCGCTTCACAATGGCCTCTGCCTTGTTCAAATGAGAAGGCACTCTTCCCCTCTCTGCCTGCAAGGCCCTCTTCTCAGCAGTTCATAGATCGACTTGTTTACCATTCTCATTCTCCAGCTCTGCACTTGAATATCACCTCTAAGAAGATCCCTGTATGCTCTAAGGGTATCCCTGGAGCATACTGCCTAAGAGTGTCTCCACGAAGCTCCTGCCACTGCCATTTCTTCTCTACTACTCCATGATTTTCTTTGCAGTTCTCCCATATTTCCCATTTCCTTACATAATTATTTATCTACCAATTAAGAATCATGTGTCTCTGTTTCAACCCAGAATCCCCACTGCTGTTCACAAAGGAGATGATGAAAGAATATCCATTTCATGAATGACAGCCCTTAGTAAAAATGATGCCGGTAGTTTTTCTCAGATTAACATCTCCTGCCTGGTTTTGCAAGCCATTAGTGGTCTCAAGCTAGCCCTCAGTTCTCCCTGCATCAGTGGCTCTTAACTGGATGTCAGGAACATGGAATTAAATCAGCTAAACTGCAGTCCTTATGAAAGAGTATGGGAAAGAAAGATGTTACTAGGGCTGGGGAGAGATTGTTTAATCCTCATGACTATTCAGTATCTACACAAAGAGATTAATAACAATGATGATCAGAAGCTGCTAACTCTAAAATGCATATAGTAAGCTACCCCCAGGTAATAGTAAAAGGAAACAAAAATCTGCAATGTATGTAGAAGGTTGCATGAGCAAAATCCCACTCAAGAGTGTAACATGAAGTGTGGGCAATCATTTGAATGCTGCTATGTACAGAGAGGGAGATGAAGCACCTGAAAAACCTCACAGTTATTTCATCAGGTGTTCCAGATTAAAAGCTCATATCTAAAGAGGGTGGGGAAGAAATGAATTTAGAAAGGACCTTTTATGGCTGGTGACTCCCAGCTCCATCTAGCCTCTTGTTAGTCTGCGTTGTGAAATTGCTTAGCATTGTTTGATGTTCAGTAAGATAACTGATTATGAAAACCTGATTTGATCATGCATGGCAAATCTATTGCATGACATTAGATTTCTAAGGGAGTTTGTGCTGGTGTACAAGAACTCATTTGAGTGAGAAACAGGGAAGGAGTTTGCTGACATTTGGTATTTTTATTTCATCCATGCTGAAAATGTGATACTCTGACCAAAGGACTTTCAAGAATATCAGCTCTGGTATTCTGAGCAGTAACCACACACAGGGCACTCAACAGCCCAACTTGAGACTTGTTTCAATCACCTATGGAGACCTGAATCGTTTACCATGATGGTCAAAGTTATAGACAGGATTTGAAATCACAATGGAAATGCACATCTGGGCTTATCCTTGAGGGATTTTTGAACTAAGTCAATGAACACACATAGAAAGATAATCTTTAAACGTGGGAAGCACCATCCCAGGCTGGATTATAAGAAAGAGAAAAGGGCCTGAGCAAAAGCATTCATCTCATGCCACTTCCTGACTTCCTCCTAAGACCATAATGGACTCTTCCTGTTTGAAAAAAATAAACCTTGCTCCTTTAATCGTGTCTGTCTCTAGTGTCACAATCACAAGGCGAGTGAACGATTCAAATGCACTAGCAAATGAACATTTTTTTGAGTGAGCATGGACTAATTAAGAAAGGGATCTTCTGCCTTTTTCAGCCATTATCAGAGACACTTCCTCCTGCATCAGATCAGAGCAAACATACAGACCCACAGCCAGATGTGCAGACAGTGAGAGAGACCTTGGAACACTCTGCTCTAAATGAGATGCCTCCATCAAATCCCTCCCCTCAGGGCTCAGGGAACTTCCCAGAAGAGGGGTCAGAAAAAGTGTAAGAGCCAGACGGGTAAAAGACACCAAGAAAACAAGGCTGTCTAAATCAACATGACTAATATCCAAATGAATTCACAGAGACTGAGGCAACACACAGAAGGCCTGAATGGTTCTGCATC
Source organism: Mus pahari (assembly GCF_900095145.1). Lineage (NCBI taxonomy): Eukaryota > Metazoa > Chordata > Mammalia > Rodentia > Muridae > Mus > Mus pahari. The sequence continues at coordinate 102,094,873 of NC_034597.1, forward strand.
AAGTCCTCTGTCTATACACTGCAGCATCCATTTTAGTGTTTTTATGAGATTACTGAGTACTCCAATGAGTTGGTCTCCCATTCTTATGCCTTCTCTTGGACTTTTTTCTTAATCTTGTGTTGCTTTGTCTTGTACGACGCTGACACATTGTTGTTTTTTTTCTTTTCTTTTCTTTTCTTTTGTTTTTTTTTTGTTGTTGTTATTTTTGTTTTTTGTTTTTGTTTTGTTTTTCGAGACAGGGTTTCTCTGTATAGCCCTAGCTGTGCTGTAGACCAGGACAACTCACACTGTAGACCAGGCTGGCCTCGAACTCAGAAATCTGCCTGCCTCTGCTTTCCAAATGCTGGGATTAAAGGAGTGTGCCACCACCCCCGGCTGACACATTGGTTTTTATTAAATTTTATTTTATTATGTTTTACGTTGTTATTATCCCTTAGAAACCTGTTTGTTTTCTATTGAGAGACAGAAGGAGTGGATCTGGATGTGAGGGGTGGTGGAGAGTAACCAGGAAAGGTAGAGGTATGGGAAACTATAATCAAGAAAAAATGGGAGAAAAAAAATATTTTCAATAACAAGAAAAAAGGCAAAAGGAATCTTTCCATATATTTAAAGGTCATGAGAAGACTTTTTCCTGTATAACCAAGGTGGGTCTTAAATTCATATATATATATATATATATATATATATATATATATATTGAATTTTATACATAATATTTATATATTATATGCAATATAAACAGTATATAATATAATATATATATATATATATATATATATATTACATAGTAATTTTGTATATATTCTTAAAAGAGGAAGAAGAGACAGATTCAACAAACACTGAAGAGACTGAAGTTTTGCAATTTCAAGTTAATGAATGTGCACATCTAACAAATGCAGGGAGAATCAAGGAGTAGTTTTCCCTTAAGCCATCCAGGGCAGTGCAGGCTCTCAATACCTGGAATTTTTACATCCATTATTCAGAACTATGAGACAATAGGTCTCTATCTTTTACGAGACAAAAGTCCCTTTACACCCAAGTTCTACCTCAACCCAATTAAATTATGAAGTCCTGGACTGAGTTAAAATATCCTGAGGTCATGTTTTTGCCTCTAAGTGAAGTCTGAGTATATATTACTGCAGTTCACTTTCCTATTCCAGACATATTCTTATTTTTGTGAGAGAATCTTCATTCACAAGGTCCAAAAGTATTTCTGACCTTCCATAATAATAATGCCCAATACCATATTTTATTTAAATGGAGAATCTATATTATAGCATAGAGGTAATGATGATGCACATTGGAGATTTCTGTATCCTTTAAACTATTTGTAATTTCTATCATGATGGGGAAAGAGTTTTCAACACCTCCCAAAATCTAAAAAAGTAGATTGAAGAACCAAAAGAACAATAAGCATCTCTATATCATCATTTTGGTGAATATAATAAGTTCAAATTATTCTGTAGAGTAACATCAAAAATCTGGGTGTTTTTTTAAGTTTAGTTTTCAATATTTTTTTCTGCTCTTATCCTGATCAATATTGAATAAGTCTAGCTATGGTAAGAGAAATTAAAGAAGTGGTCATGACTTTATGCGGAAAGAGGAACACATCTAACCCCCATCTTTCCTTTTTAGCCGGCCATCAGAGGAAATGCAAAAGGTCACCTCTCCATCTGTATTTCTTAAGGAAGGAATTAGTCATATATATTATTACCTTGGCTCCATTCCCCAAAGAATAAATGAGGGATGAACTACACTGAACAAAGACACACCATTACATTCAGAAAGCCATTTGCTTGCAACAGGAAATCAATGTAGAGCAGCCTTACAACATCGCATGACATTAAATGTCTATAATCACTTTATTCTGCTTAAGTTGTATAGATGTGTTCAGCCAACATGCTCCTTCTTTAATCTCTTCCTAGTAAAACTCATCTCCTTGCACAACTGTCAGGATCACTTAGAAATTAATAGCTCTCAAATCCCTACCTCTATCCCTGGCATCCCTCTGAGCTCCACAAGCCATATGACTCAGTGGCTAAGTATGAATAGAGAGGCCAGGGAATCAGGATCGATGTGTGTGACTCCCAGCCACCACTCAGAGGCCAAAGAATTTATCTTAAATAAACCTCACTTTCATCATCATTAAGCAGTAGAAAAGTGCACACTGCCCAGAGCCTGGCAAAAAGTATTGAAAAAATGGTATAGTCACTTCATTATTATTCTTAGGTCTTGACGAGCAAATGTCCCAGGAACCCCTTGAAGGTAAACTGTCCTAAGCTGAAGTTATTATTCAGCACAAATATTTGATTAATTTTTGTGACATTATCATACTCAGTGCTCTACTTAACTCAGTCATCCTACTAAATATGTGATCTTTGAGAGTCATGCCCATTTTCTCTTCTCCAATGTCCCATCATTTCTCAGTTTTAGCTTTGGGGGGGTACAATTTAGAAATAAAATTATGCACATTGAAGCATAGACTGTCATTATATATGCATAAAATATCTGTATTCATCTAGTTAATTTACATATCTATCACAATACATAGCTAGCTACCTCTCTAATTTTTTAAATATGCTTTTTCTTAGTTTATTGTGGAGAAATATTAAAATGTACTATCTTAGCAAATATCAGGTATATAACATAGTGCTATTAACTATTATCAGCTTGTAATATGAAACCATCAGAACTTACTCAATTCATAAATGAAAGTTTGTGATGCTCACCCCAAACCTCCCATCCTTGCATAAACTTCCTGGAAATAAACTCTAAGGGTTTTTTTTTAAATATTTTATTTACATTGCTCACCCCAAACCTCCCATCCTTGCATAAACTTCCTGGAAATAACCTCTAAGGGTTTTTTAAAAAAAATATTTTATTTACATTTCAAATGTTATCCCCTTTCCTCTTTTCCCCTCTGAAAATTCCCTATTCCATCCCTCCTCCCTCTGATCACCAACCCACCCACTCCTGTTTCCTTGGCCTGGCATTCCCCTACACTGGAGCATTGAGCCTTCACAGGATCAAGGGCCTCTTCTCCTATTGATGTCCGACAAGGCCATCATCTGCTACATATGCAGCTAGAGCCATGGACCCCTCCATGTGTATTCTATGGTTGGTGGTAAGTTTTTGCCTAAAGAAGTTTTATTGCACGTAGTTTTTGCTTTTTGGATTTTTTTTTTTTTTTGCACACCAAATTGTCTTCCCCCATCCCACCCCTGTCGACCCTCCAATGGTACCACATCTCATAACTCCTCCCTACCCCCCTGTCTCCATGAGCATGTCCCCACTCCACCTGACCTCTAAACACCCTGTTGCCTCCAGTCTCTTGAGGGTTAAGTGCATCATCTCTGACTGAACACAGACCCTGCAGTCCTCTGCTGTATACGTGTTGGGGGGACTCTTATCAGCTGGTATATATGTTGCCTGGTTGGTGGTCAAGTGTTTGAGGGATCTCAGGGGTCCAGGTTAATTGAGATTGTGGGTCCTCTTCAGCTTCTTTCAGCCTTCCCTAATTCAATAACAGGGGTCAGCTGCTTCTGTCCATTGGTTGGGTGCAAATATCTGCATCTGACTCAGCTGCTTGTTGGTTCTTCCAGAGTGCCCTCAAGCTAGATCCCCTTTTTTGTGAGCACTCCATGGCTTCAGTAATAGTGTCTGGCCTTGGAACCTCCCCTTGAGCTGGATCCCGCTTTGGGCCTGTCGTTGGACATTCTTTTCCTCAGACTCCTCTCCATTTTCATTCTGGTAGTTCTTTCAGACAGGAACAATTATGGGTGAGAGTTTAGACTGTGGGATGGCAACCCCTTCCCTCATTTGATGCCCTGTCTCCTGCTGGAGGTGGGCGCTGTAAGTTCCCTCTTCCGACTGTTAGCCATTTCATCTAATTAAGGTCCCTCCCTTTGAGTCCTGGGATTCTGTCACCTCCCAGGTCTCTGGTGCATTCTGGAGGATCCCCCAACCTCTTACTTCTCGAGGTTCCCTGTTTCCATTCTTGCTGCTGGCCCTATGGCTTCAGTCCTCTTCCCTCACCCAATTCCAGATCAGGTTCCACTCGCCCGCCCACCCCCGTCCACTTTCCTCTCAGGTCCCTCTCTCCCTCTCCACTTGTGATTGCTTTCTTCTCTCTCCCAAGTGGGACAGTGGCGTCCTCACTGAGGCCCTTCAGCTTGTTGACCTTTCTGAGCTCTGAGGACTGTATTCTGTACTTTGCTACCTTTGCCCTGGACTGTGGCGGAGCTTCTAGCCCCTCCGAGACCCTTTTGCTTTTCCTGGCCTTAGCTCCAGGATCATCCACCACCAGCCCTCACCTGGCTTCCTTTTCTATTCACCTTTGCTCTGGGAAGGGTCATGCTACCAGCTCCCACCTGAGACCCTTGAATCTGCACATAAAAGACACACCAACAGCTTTGATATTTTACTTTGCCTACTAGGCATAATTTCTGGGCACAGATAACTCCTACCTGGAAAAACATGTGCTTACCAATTAATTATTTCCTTTTCTACCTCCTGCCCTAAACTTAGTGGCTAGCTCCACCTAGCCCCTGCCAAAAGTCTTTGGCCATCCCACCTTTAGTGGTGACCCTAGCTCCCCTGAGGCCGTACATGATTCCTGCATCCTACCTCCTCCAAAGCATGGCAGGAAAAGCCCCTCTCTTTCCTTGCATCTGCTCCTTCCTCCTGGGACCCAGAATTCCTACCTTTACCTTCTGCTCAGCAGCCTTCTGGTCCCCAGCCTTCTTTATTGACAAATCAAGAACCAATTGGGGAACAGGGTTAGCATCAGACCCTCCCCTTACAAAATTCAACTTTTTCTTTTCTGTTTGTTTTGGATTGCACGGATATGGTGAACAAACACAATGAAATGTCATTCCATGGAAATAAATGTCTCTGTGAGCAACAACATGGATGAACCTGGACGATATTACACTACAAGATGTAAGCCAAAGACAACTCTGCTGGTACCACTTGCATCCTATTCCTTTCCCTTTGTAGCGATACATCTCTATCCATTGTTACTTCCATGGCCTCAGTTCAGGTCACGGTGTCTTCAGTATGGCAACCTCCTCATAACTGGTCCATTTTGTCCTATCATTGTTGTCTAATTCTTCCAAACAGTGGGTATGAAAGTGATGCTCCAACACACTCAGGTATCCTACCTAATATCTCATTCAAAAACATTATTCAAAAGCATTCATTATAAATTAATTTTTATTTTTTCTGAAATTAAAATATAATGTAACATTTTCCCTGTTCCCTTTCCTCCAACACTTCTATTTCTCTCTCTGAACACTACAATCTGTATTTCTTTAACTGTTGCAATAAATACACAAACCCCCTCCACACACACACACACACACACACACACACACACACACATATATATATATATATATATATATATATATATATATATTCCCTAATGTATCAATACAACTTACTCAGACTGTATAAATGTCAGAGAAGCAACACCCAAAGTCTTGTCGACATGGCTGACAAACAAGCCCTGAAGGACACCAGCAGACACACTAACAAGAAAAGAGGAATGTTATTAGGGGGGAGGCTGTTCAACTCTAGAAAATGAAGTACAGGCAACTGAAGAATGCTAAGAGCAGGACCATAGTTTCCTCATAAGAAGAGACTCATACTTGGTTCGCAGAGAGTAAGTGGTCAATTCCAAAATCAAAGACTTAAAAAGAAGTGCGAGGCTAGACAACTGAGCAGTTAAAGATGCACACCGCTCCTCCAAAATCAAGCTCCAAGCAGCCTAAGGAGGTCTTCACTATGATCTTCCTAGGAGGCACTTACACTAATTCAACTTGTGAAGAATGTTATTATTAGGAATCATTTGATTCTGTGGGGTGTCTTGAAGATAAATATAATAATTTGCACATAGCCTACAGATGTACCTAGGAGTAAATAAGATAAAATACAAGTAAAAGCAATATTAATATATGTGCATATGTTTAATCTTGATACTATTTTCATTTGTGTTTTTAAACTAAACATTCATTAATTCTAATACTTTTAATTAGTTTTTAAAACACTGTCTCATTTGTATCTTTTCATCCAAGTTAAGCTTTTTTAGGACTTTGTTTTACAAATAGCTGATATTGATCAACAACCTAAAATTCAATGTAAACCAACATGACCATTGTCCTAGCTTCATTTATGTTGCTAATATATCAACAACAACAAAACTGACAATAGCAGCCCAGGTAGAAAAGGGCTTATTCAGCTTTCATTTCTAGGTTACAGTCCATTATAGCAGAGAAGTCACTGTAGCAAGTGCTCAGAGCAGCTAGTCACACCATGTTCACAGACAAATACAAAGTAAAATAAATGCATATACCTTTCCTTGCTTAACAGGTTAGTAGTCAGCCAGATTTTCTACTCTTCTGTAGTTCAGAGCTGAGCCCATTCTGCATAGTGCTTCCTACATCAGTTAATGAGCATGACAATCTCCCACAGACATGCACACATACTGATCTTATCTAGAAAATGACTTACTAAGATCCTTTCCCAGGTTATTCTAGGAAGGGTCACATTTACAGCTAAGACTAACAAGCACTATGATTACAGAAATTATCAATGGAAATCGATGGTATATATCTGAAAATAATGACTCTTCATACCTTAGAATACCTTATTATCCAATAGTTCAGTAGAGAGGGATGGGACCCCATAAACCCCTTCCTCAGTCATGACTGACTGTTGACAAGTTTAGCCATGAGCAGGTCAAATGCAGACAACCACAGCAACTATGCGCTCATAATTGCGACAGCTGTGTCATACTCAATACAGAGCATTTTGTGTCCCTGTCTTCTTGTTGTCCCTCTTTTTTGGCAATATCCCCTGACCGAGCCTTAAAGAACATGGTATCAATGTCCTATTTAGGACTGAGCACCCAATCATTCCCTTTTATTATTGATTATTTTATTTATTTACATTTCAAACATTGTTCCCCTTTCTAGTCTTCCCCCCCACATACCTCTCTCCAGTCCCCCTTTCCCTTTGCCTCTACAAGGGTACTCCCCATCTTCCAGAGGTCCTGAGTTCAATTCCCAGTAACTACATGGTGGCTCCCAACCATCAGTAATGATATCTGGTGCCATCTTCTGGCATACAGGCATACATGAAGGCAAAATCTTTAAAAACAAAAACAAAAACAAACAAACAAAGACTTGCTGATCTTGCAGAGAGCATTCAGGTTCTATTCCAAGCATTATTATCAGCCAATTCACAACTATGTGTTATCCAATTCTAGGAGAAATCTTACACCGTTTTCTGGCCACTACATGCACACAATGCACAGACATCCAAGCCGGCACACATATACATAAATCATTCCCTTTTAAAAGCAGATTAAGCACAAAATAATCTTTGCATTAACTATAATTGATTGAGAAGAGGTTTATCTGATTAAGAATGAATGTAGCATTTCTTAAATAAGATTATAAGCACAGAGGTTTAAAATGAAGGTTTAAAATGAAGCCAAATGAATGTTGGCTTAGCTAAACAACAGTAATAAGTTGCCCTCCCTAAGGCTTGTAGCTGCTAAGGTCACAAGGCTTTCTGTTGTTGCTGTTGTTGTTGTTGCTGTTTTTGCTGCTGTTGTTGTGGTTACTCTATTTACTGTACCTTATTTGAGATCCCTACTGTAGAACAGGCCTCAAATCCAAACAGACAATGGTTTCCTCATAACTGTCATGCCACTACTACACACAGTGAATACATCTTCCTGACTATTTCTATGTGTCCACGCAGCTGGTATTATTACCAGGATTCCGCAATACAATATCAGATCATGTATTGTATTGCTTCCATCTTCACTATGTTGGCTTGGGATTGTTTTGTATACATGGGGGTTGTGTTTACATATGAACATGAAGGCTTTTTTCATATTTTGTTAAGAAGTCATGAGGGATCTTGACTAGGATTTCATTTATTCTGTAAGTGCTATGGGTGGGATTGTGATTTTCTTCTTCTTCTTCTTTTTTTTTTTTTTTTTTTTTTTTTTTTTTTTTTTTTTTTTTTTTTTTTTTTTTTGGTTTTTTGAGACAGGGTTCCTCTGTGTAGCCCTGGCTGTCCTGGAACTCACTTTGTAGACCAGGCTGGCCTCGAACTCAGAAATCCGCCTGCCTCTGCCTCCCAAGTGCAGGGATTAAAGACGTGCGCCACCACGCCCAGCTATGATTTTCATAATCTTAATTCTTTCAATTCAAAATTTTGGAAAAATTTTTCATGTTCTAATGTCTTCCTCCATTTGAATCTTCGGAATTTTAAAGTTTTCCTGGTGGGAACAGAAACACGAATGTTCATTTCTATTGGACACAAACTGGCAGAAAGTGAAACTGAAACCTGTCCTGTGTCTTGGATTCTTAATTATGACAGGTCCCCCGATCAGAGAGATATTCAGCAGAAAGCAGAATCACTTGCTTATTAACTTTAAAACGGGCTGCAAATTTTAGAGTTCAATAGAAACTTATGTAACACTATCATCTTTATATAGTACCAGTTTCAATATAATACTGGCTTTGAGCAGAAATCTTTGTACATGACTATGAACATACATGTATGGGATGAAAATGGGTGAGGTCTCTATGTGCCAGGGATATAGAGGCATTGGTGATACAGGTCAGAGGAAAACAAAGAATTCCGTTCCCATAGAAATTACATTTCTATCAGGAAAAGTAATCGCTACCCAGTATTAACATATAAAATATAAATTAACTATGAAACATAACAGAAAATAAGCAGAAAAGAATATAAAGATATATAAGGACTAAATTATCAGAAAATTAATAAAATGGATAAGGAGGATATAGAGATTGAGAAGAAAGAAGTAGTTACTGTTTGAAGTCTATGATCAGGGAAGTTCTACATTAACAAAACACCTCAGTAAATACCTGCCTTAGTCACTGTTTTCTTGTTGCAGAAAAAACCAAAAGCAACAAAACAAAACAAAACAAAACAAAAAACACCATGACAAAGACAACTCATAAGAGAACACATTAAATTGGGGTCTTGCTTACAGTTTCAGAGGCTTAGTTCATTACCAACATAATCAACAAACACAAAGAGAGACAGAGACAGACAGAGACAGACAGAGACAGACAGAGACAGACAGACAGATAGATAGACAGACAGACAGACAGAGAGAAAGACTGGGCCTAACTTGGGCTTTTGAAATCTCAAAGCCCACCCTCAGTGACACACTTTCTCTAACAAGGCCATCTCTCCTAATCCATTCAAATAGTATCACTTCCTAGTGACTAAACATTTTAATAAATGAGCCTATAGAGGTCTCTCTTATTTAAATGACCACAGTATCTAATGAAAAAGGAGGAATAAATTACAGTTATCTAGATAAGAGGTGGTATCAAGTAGAGTGTGAAGCACATCAAAAAATAGGATAATTTCATTTGTGCCTGAAGGGCTGAGCTTCTATTAGAGAATTATATAGTACTGACAGTATTCAATTGATTACCATAACATGGAAAAGTCTACTTGTTAGCTCCTGATATAGATTCACAGATACTTATTATTCACTGAGAAAATGGTTTGGGGGGAATTACTAATGCTTGTAAACTATTTCTTACAATAATAAAACACGTTTAGATATGTTCTAGGGCAGATTAATATTAATAACCATCTTGTGTAGTATATGTTTAACTACCAAAGAACACAAGTTGCAACTTATCTGCATTAAATATTTAGGGAAGAAACAATTCCAGTAACCTAGTAAAGATAACTAGTTAAATGAATCACCATTCACAATAGTCACAAATAATATAAAATAACTTTCTTTGAGTCTAACCAAGCAAGTGAAAGATCTGTATGACAAGAACTTCAATTCTCTGAAGAAAGAAATTGAAGATCTCAGAAGATGGAAAGATATCCCATGCTCATGGATAGGCAGGATTAGTATTGTAAAAATGAACATCTTCAGAAAGCAATCTATAGATTCAATGCAATCTCTATCAAAATTCTAATTCAATTCTTCATAGAGTTAGAAGAGCAATTTGCATACTAATTTGAAATAACAAAAAACAAACAAACAAGCAAACAAACAAACAGGATAGCAAAAACAATAAAAGAACTCAACAATAAAAGAACTTCTGGGAGAATCACCATCCCTGCCCTCAAGCTGTGCTACTGAGCAATAGTGATAAAAATTGCATGGTACTGGTACAGTGGCAGGCAGGTAGATCAATGGAATAGAATTGAAGACACAGAAATGAACCCACACACTTATGGTCACTTGATCTTTGCAAAAGGAGCTAAGACCATCCAGTGGAAAAAAAGGCAGCATTTTCAACAAATGGTGCTGGTTCAACTGGCAGTCAGCACGTAGAAGAATGAAAATTGATCCATTCTTTTCTCCTTGTACAAAGCTCAAGTCAAAGTGGATCAAGGACCTCCACATAAAACAACTGAACCTAATAGAAAAGAAAGTGGGGAAGAACCTTGAACACATGGGCACAGGGGGAAATTTCCTGAACAGAACACCAATAGCTTATGATCTAAGATCAACAATCGACAAATGAGACCTCAAAAAATTCCAAAGCTTCTAAAAGACAAATGATACTGACAATAGGACAAAATGGCAGCCAACATATTAGAAAAAGATCTTTATCAATCCTACATCCAGGAGAGGGCTAATATCCAATATATACAAAGAACTCAAGTTAGACTCCAGAGAATCAAATAACCCTATTAATATTGGGGTACAGAGCTAAACAAAGAATTTCCAACTGAGGAATATGAAATGGCATAGAAGCACCTAAAGAAATGTTCAATATCCTTAGTCATCAGAGAAATGCAAATCAAAACAACCCTGAGATTCAACCTCACAATAGTCAGGATGGCTAAGATCAAAAACTCAGGTGAGAGGAGATGCTGGTAAGGATGCGGAGAAAGAGGAACACTCCTCCATTGCTGGTGGGATTGCAAGCTGGTACAACCACTCTGGAAATCAGTCCAGTGGTTCCTCAGACATTGTATTACCTGAGGACCAACTATACCACTCATGGGCATATACCCAAAAGATGCTCCACTATGTAACAAGGACACATGTTCCACTATGTTCATGGTAGCCTTATTTATAATAGCTAGAAGCTGGAAACAACTCAGATGTCCTTCAACAGAGGAATGGATATTGAAAATGTGGTACATTTACACAATGGAGCTCTAGTCAGATATTAAAACCAATAACTTCAAGAAATTCCTAGGCAGATGAATGGATTTAGAAAATATCATCCTGAGCGAGATAACCCAATCACAAAAGAACTCACTGATAAATGGACATTGGCCTCAAAGCTTGGAATACCCACGATACAATTCACAGACCATTTGAAGCTCAAGAAGAAAGACCAAAGTGTGGATGCTTCGTTCCTTCTTAGAAGGGAGAACAAAATACTCAAGGGAGAAAACACTAAGACAAAGTGTGGAGCAGAGACTGAAGGAAAGGCCATCCAGAGACTGCCCCACCTGGGGATCGATCCCATATATAGCCACCAAACCCATACACTATTGTAGATGTTATGATGTGCATGCTGACAGGAGCCTGATATAGTTGACATATACAGAGGCAGATACTTGTAGCCAACCGTTGGACCAAGCGTGGGCTCCCCAGTGGAGAAGTTAGAGAAAGGACTGAAGGAGCTGAAGGGGTTTGCAATCCCATGGGAAGATCAACAATATTAACCGACCATATCCCCCAGAGCTCCCAGGGACTAAACTAACAACCAAGGCGTACACATGGAGGGACACATGGCTCCAGTTGCATATGTAACAAAGGCTGCCCTTGTTGGGTATTAGTGGAAGGAGAGACCCTTGGTCCTATGAAGGCTTTATGCCCCAGTGTAGGGGAATGACTGGCTAGGGAGGTGGGAGTGGGTGGGTGGGTGGGGAAACACCCTCTTAGAAGCAGGAGGAGAAGAGAGGGGGAGGGAATAGGAAGTTTCTGGTGGTAGAGCAGGAAAAGAGATATCATTTGAAAGGTAAATAAAGAAAATGTCCAATTAAAAAAAAGAATGTTTCCTTCAAGAAACATCACCTACAAAAAAATAAAATAAAATAAAAAGCTATTGGAAATATTATAAAAATAAGAAGACTCATTCACCGTTTCTCATGAGGTTAATTTCTAGCTTGCACAGTGCCACAAGTAAAATAGGGTTTGACAGTCAGTGAAGGCTTTGTGGGTTGGAATGTAATCTGTGCAAGAGGCCTTAAGATCTTGAAAACTTTACGTTATTTAGAAACAGTTTTGGGGAGGTGCTTAGAGATAAAATAGGTCATTAGGGTTCTGCTTCTATAACTGAAGCCCTATGGTTTTATACGTAGAAAGAGAAATACATGGAGGAGAGGGAATAATGCAGAGACAGACGGAAAGGAAGAGAAAAGAGACACTCCTGCACTCCTTGTCCCTTGATATGCTCTGAGTGCTCTCAAGATACTGCCGGCATCAGATGTGGCTCAGGAAACTCTCATCTCCTAAACTGGAAGCCAAAATAGGCCTCCTTCTTTGGGTAGATCTAATCTGTGGTATTATATTCTTAGCAAAAGACAACGAACTAAGGATTTTTTCAAAAGATGTTTTCCATTGCTTTTAGCACTTACAATGTAAAAATTAAAAGGTAGAAGCATAATAAAAGAACTCTTATTAACTACCTAGTCTAGAACATAAATTAACCTTCTTTAAAAATATTAACCAGCTCCATAGGCACCAGGCATACATATGGTACAGGCAAAATACAGATACATAAATAAATAAATAAATAAATAAATAAATAAATAAATAAATAAATAAATAAAGGCCTAAATAAAAATTAAAAATTCTAAATAGTAGAATTTTTAATAACAGATCCCAGAACCACATTCTTTTTTTTTTATTTTCTTTATTTACATTTCAAATGCTATCCCGAAAGTTCCCTATACCCCACCCCTGCTCCCCTACACACCCACTCCCACTACTTGGCCCCTTGTGCTGGGTCATATAAAGTTTGAAAGACCAAGGGGCCTCTCTTCCCAGTGATGGCCGATTAGGCCATCTTCTGCTACATATGCAGCTAGAGACACAAGCTCTATGAATCAGCACCAACATTATTGGCTGCAATGTAAATATATCATTTAAATTCTGGGATTTTCCAGAGTTTTACGCTCTGGAAAATTTTGTGTGATATAAGAGATAAGTGGATTAGCTGAGTTTTGGTAATTACATTAGGAAAAGGAAGGATTTGTGTTATTGTTACTATTATGTTAGTGGTAATATACTATATAACATAATCGTGAGAGTGGAGTGGTAGACTATATGGTGTAGAATACTGGTACTTTCTAGGTTTGTGTCCTAGTTTCGTTATTGTTGGTGTAATAAAATACTCTGACCACTTAAGAGAGAAGGCAGCTCACTTCTGCCTGTGATTCTGTGTAGAAGTCAAAGTGGTCACTACAAATGACTGGTTACATTGTATCTACAGTCAATTACAGAGGAAAAGGAATGCTTCTGTACTTAGTTGTGTCTACTTGACTTCATTTCCACACTCTTGCACAGTTCAGGATCCCCTGCGTAGGGAGTAATGCCACCTACTGTGGATTAAATCTTCCCACATCAATTATTTAACTAAGATAATTTTCTACATGCATGTCCACAGGGAAACCCAATGTAGATAATGGCTTATTAAAATGTTCTTTCTAGGTGATACAAGGTGACATTACAACTAATCATCAACTGACATTACAGCTAATCATCACATTTTATAATTTGGAAAAGTCATTTACTCCTTCAAAGTACTCACTTTCTCATGTATAATATAATAATAGAATTTTTAATTTCACACTGTTCTTATTAATGCAGAATAAATGCAAATATATACATATATACATATATATATACACACAGAGGGGGGCACCACCATGCAAACAATGAATACTGTGTTTTTGACATATTAACATTGCTATGATGCAACATTTCAATTTATTTAAAATTTATTTTTTTATTTAAAAACCATGAAAACTGATTGCTTTTTAGACACTGTTGCTGTTATCAAAAATAAAAATAAATAGCGAATGTTACTCTGTCTCAGTAGTGTACAACACATTGAAAGCATATTCTTAGAGGTCTAGCATTGTGTTAAACTATTTAGTTACCTTCTTAAATACCATGCTCATGCAACATTTCCTCCCTCTACCCATTACTAACACAGAAATTCGAAAGGATTTAAGTTCACTTTCCCCTTCTACAATTACCATAATCATACCAAATGAGTGTTTTGGTATTTACTCTTGTTTAACAGTAAAACCCTGGTAATGTATAAACATCTTGACACACATTCTCCATTGTCAACAGTGTACTTTGGAGCTTTTATTTAACTACATAAAAAGAAAATCTAATTGAACTCATAGCTGTCGTTAATCATGCTGAATATGGTGTGTATTTGGAATAAACATCTTTTCTACATTGTGCCAACTCCACATCCTAAGGACCATAGCACCTAAGAAAACACAGACACAGTATTTTATGTGTTTGTTGTGTTTTTGTTTTGTTATAAAGAACATTATCTTTACGGTAACTGTATCACTGAGTTTCCAGAAACCTAAATTACTGTGTAATAAACTTGCCTAATATACTTACCTGAGTTGGCAAGGCAGAAAGAAAGTTGCCAATATCCACCCCTGGTGCTGTTTAACAACAAAGCATGCTGGCTTTATGAGCTGAGATGGGGAAAGGTCCCTGAAAACTGGGCCTAGTAGTTGCAAATGCCTTGAAATGTCCATGTAGGATTATTATATTAAGGAGTTCTTATATTTCCAGAGTTTCAATCACCACAATGATCTGTTTAAAAGTAATATTACTACTGTGTGAACTTAGCATGATGTCATCATTTTGCCACACTATGATGCCAATAGTATTACCATTGCCTATATATACAACAGGTAAAGTATTTCTAACAAAAATTCATCTATTAAGTTAAAAACTAAAATCATGAGTCAGAAATCACCAACTGAAATTATTATTGAAAAGAAAACCACTTTGAAAAACACATTATATTACTTATGCTTCTGTTCCTGAGATAAATCACCATGACCAAGGCAACGGACAGAATAAATAGTTTAGGTTTGTTTAAGATTCCTGGCAGATAAGAGTGCATCTTGGTAGGGAATATGTCAGGAGGCAGCAGGTACGGTGGAAAGAGCAGGAAGCTGAGAGCTCACATCTCAATAGGCATGAAGCCATGGAAAGCAAACTAGCAGTATGTAAAAGCTGTATAATCTCTGCGCCCACCCTGAGTGGCATACACCCTTCCAGCAAAGCTGTACCATCTCAACCACTTCAAACAGTGCCGCCAATAGAAACCAGGTTTCAAGTACCAGAGTCTACGGAGGACATTTCTTATTCAAACTGTCACATACATGATCAGAGAAATCAAAGTAAAAGTGTATTGTGTTATTTAAGAGAGGAATTTTTTTTTATAATCAAGAGACTATACATTTAAAATTCTTATCATACCTTGTTTCTGATCAATATTTTAAATTTTCTCATTGCATGTACTCCTTGAAACCTCATCTTAAATTTTCTCCAGAACCTATTTAGAGTTATGCTATTCAGATTTCTTTCATCCATTCAAAAATTGAAAAATGTTAAAGCTATGAATCTAAGTAGTGAAAATGCATAGGTAGGGGGGGGAATCACAATCCTGGTCTCAGGGATTGATTTTCAATATAAGGAAAAAATAATCCTCAACTCAAGCAAACAGGGTTCTCCACCCTGGTCTAGTAGTTAATAAATACTGCTGTTTTAGAAGAACTTTCATGAGTACTGCCATTTTGTTGCATATTGGCTCTGTGTTAGGTAACTGGAATTAACAAAACACCACAGACATGTTAGTTTAAGAACAATAATGGTTTCATTTAACATTTTCATATATTTTACTCCTTGACCATTAGCTGTCTTTGGTGAGGCAACACTTACTGGCAGTAGTCTTTTTAATTCCTGGCCAGAAGCTTAAGGGTCAGGAGCAATAGGCCACTTTCCTACGGTTGGCTGTAAAGGCACCTTTCTTCCCAGTAGGTCCCGTTTCTTAGAGGTCCAGATGAGGACCAAGCTTTCAATTTGTGGACATTTAGAAGATGGCCCAAGTGCCAGTCGCACTAACTTCTAAAGTTCTTTGTCTCTGAAGAAAATTCACAAAGGCCATGGACCTCACAGAGATTCAAAGTAAAGATGCTTTCAAGAACAAGGTACAATATTTCTAAAAACATTCTAGAAAGGCTGTTTGGAGCTAGGGCTTTCGTCTCCAGTATGTGATACTAAGAAATTTATAGCCTTGTACCCAAAATTGGGACCAACATGTGGCATTTTTAAAAGCATGAGAAAACTGACCAAATTCAGTACATGACATATTCCTGGCTTTCCCCTGTATGTTTCACTGGAAGATATGCTCTTTGCATTTGGAAGTTTAAGAAGCAAGTAAGTTAACTGCCATTGCAAGCATAGACTAAAGAACAGCTGGAAAGAGAGCTCTCAGCATCTACATCTACAATGCATTAAAAATTCTGTAACAAGAACCACTCCCAAGGATCTCGAAAAGTGCTGAAGTGTGTGTGTGTGTGTGTGTGTGTGTGTGTGTGTGTGTGTGTGCATGCGTGTGTGTGTGTGTG
>NC_034597.1:102111742-102116072 GCF_900095145.1 Mus pahari
TTTCTCCCCTTCCTTTTCGTTCTCCTCTGTTCTTTCTGTGTGTGTGGTGTGTGTGTGTGTGTGTGTGTGTGTGTGTGTGTGTGTGTTCTGTACTTCGATGTTCCAAGTTACTAAGGAACTGGTAGTGACTTCTTCCCTTGAGACATACTCTCAAAATAGCCCATGGTCAGAGTCCTTTCGGAAGCATACGTTTTAATTGTCATTTTCTCTCCTCCATTTTCCATTCTAAGTCAACTGTTTTCATTACCTCATTTTGGTGTGAAAAACTGTCTGCATATTTATTCCTAAACATATCCCAAACTCTCATTACTCTATGTTACGTTCTGGATATTTGTCGTACAAACTTGGCACTCACAGTCTTTTTCTCTCAATAGCTACAGCTTTGTGAATGGAAGTCTGCCAGCCCCTTTCATTCTGCACCTCTGAAGCATGGTGATTTTCCTAGTCATAACTGAATGAAGCGCCATCCTTCATCATTGTATTACAAATGATCATACCTAAATGAGTGAAGCACTCTGCAGAATGTTAATTATATCATGTGGAAAATAGGCCTGTGCTGTGGACAAATGGTTCACTCCAAATCCATACATTGAAGTCTTTAACAACTATGAAACCACATGTGGATATGAATCTTTTAGAGGTAGCTAAGATCTAAAGAATCTTAAGGGTAGAGACTTAATCTAACATAGTTTGATCACCTTATAAGGAGTGGGACCTAGGATGACTCCTTTATACTTACGTACCGAGAAAAAGGAGGTTTCAGCAAAAACAGAAACATCTGCAATTCAGGAGGAGGCCCTCATCAACGTACAAACTTGAGGGGACTTGGGCTCTGTGGCCGTTGACTAGATTTCGAATAGCCTTGGATGCACACCCTTGTGCATATCTGTTTCCAGAGAGGTTTAACTACAGAGGAAAGACTCAACCTGAACAAGGGTGTAGCATTCCATGGGTAGGTCTAGCCTGGATGTAAAGAAAGAAAGAGGAAGCCAGTTAAGGGGGCAGGACATTCACTTCTTGTCTGTGGGCACTGTGTAACCAGTTATCTCAGGTCCCCACCACATCTTTCCTACCATCATCGACGATAATCTTAACTATAAATGAATTAAGACCTCTCTTCCCTTCCTTTCCTAATTTGCTTTCTCCCTCTGCCCCCACCCCCACCCCCTGGTATTTGTTAAATGAGAAGAGAATCCAATACTGACACACATTTTCAGAAATTGTGAGATAACACTTTGTTTTCCTCAACTCTCCAACTTGGCCATATTCTAGTCTATAGCCCAAAACTGAGTAATATAATTTGATACAATTTCAAAAATCACTAACATAATCTGGTGAACATCTGAACTTTCTGTAGCCTGAAGACTGACTCTGTTTTTCCCTGTTCTGATCAAATAATAACATCACATCAGGGAGAAAACAGATGATCTGGTTATTTCAACACGAACATTCTTGTAAGTTGACTGACAGAAGAAAACAGTATTAAAAATATTGATTTTTTGCTTTAGTTTACTACACAATGAGCTTTCTGCACCAACTCGAACTCTAGTTATTTAACATGTGTTCTGGTACACAAAAGTGAAAACAGACACCAGTCCCACAACTAAGGTGTTTACAGCTTTGTAAAAGGATCTCAACTATAACTGCATACTCAAGTTCAAGTAAGGCCTGCTAATACATGTCTTCTTCCATGCTGCTGCTGCTAGCAGTGAGGAGGGTTGGATGATGACTGCTCATCTCACAAAATGTGCAGACACATATCTTGTCAGTCTTATTCTTCAATAAAGCATTGAGATTACAGGGTTGGTTTGTGGAGGAGGGGTTTTTTGTTTGTTTTTGGTTTTGGTATTAGCGTTGTCATATGTAAGAATCTAAGAGTAAGTCACAAAAAGGCCAGCAGAAGTAAATGATGGTTTATGGAGAAAACTGAAAATGGTAAATGTCTATAGGTTGGCAAAACCAAACCAGAAAGGCAAATACAGCAATGGGAATAAACTCAGAGAGCTGTGACACCTACCGTCTCAGCACACAGACGCTGAGACACATGGACCACTTCGAGAATGAGGGTAGCTTGGGAAACTGTGACCCGAAGTAAAATAAAATTCAAAAGAGGGATTAATAAGCGATGGAAATGATCCTTCACAGTACAAATATTTTCACAACCTACAACTCTGACAGAGAGCTAATATCCAAAATATGTACAGAACCCAAGAAACTAGACATCAACAAACTAAATGATCCTATTAGAAAATGGTGTAACGATCTAAACGGAAAACTCTCAACAGAAAAGTCATAAATGTTCAGAACCCTTATCCATCAGGGGAATGCAAATGAAAATTACTCAGAGACCCTGTCTTCTACATGTCAGAATGGCTAGGATCAAAAATAAAAGTGACAACTTATGCTGGCAAGTAGGTGGAACAAGGGGAATACTCCTCCACTCCTCGGGTGCACGGGGAGGGGAATACTGAGAAAAATGGGGAACATCTCTGGTTATACTATGGAAACTATGTGCAATGGAAGCTCCATGGATTCCAGGAGAGTATCCCTAGAAAAGGCTCCTGGTAATGGGGGACACAGGACCTTAACTGACCATCTTTTATAACCAGGCAAGACCTCAAATGGAAAAACTGAGAGCCCCAACCCTTCAGCTTACTGTGTGTCCTTCATGCAGAATGTTCTAGGACCACAGAATCATTATCAAAGAGACCAGAGAGAACTCATCCAGCAACTGATTGGAGTAGATGCAGAATCCCACAGCCAAACATTAAGAGGAGCTCCAAGAAGCCTGCAGAGGAGGGGGAGGAAGGATCAGAGGAACCAGAAGTGTCAGGGACATACTAGGAGAACATGGTCCACAGAATCTAGTGACTGGGACTCATGGGGACTCATTGGGATCAGAGAGCCTGTAGGTCCTTTGAATATATGTTATGGCATTCTTGTGGGAGCCCTAATAGTAGGAGCAGGGGCTGTTACTGACTCTTTTGTCCGCTTGTGGGACCCTTTTCTTCCTATTAGATTACCCTGCCCAGCAGTGATGTAATGATGTATGCACTGCTCATATTGTGGCTTGTTAGGCAATGTTTGGTTCATGTCCCTGGGAGCCCTGCTCTTTTCTTTTTTGTTTTTTGGTTTTTGTTTGGGTTCTGGTTTTTTTGTTTTGGGTTTTTTTTTTGTTGTTGTTTGGTTGGTTGGTTTTGATTTTGGTGTTTTTTTGTTTTGTTTTGTTTTTTTGTTTTTTTTTTGTTTTTGTTTTTGTTTTTGTTTTTGTTTTGTTTTTTGAGACAGGGTTTCTCTGTGTATCCCTGGCTGTCCTGGCACTCACTCTGTAGACCAGGCTGGCCTCAAACTCAGAAATCTGCCTGCCTCTGCCTCCCAAGTGCTGGGATTAAGGGCATGGACCACCCCTGCCTGGCATCCTGCTCTTTTTTGACGGGAGACACGGGGGGGGGGAGGTCGTTCTGGAGGAGGGGGTAGAGGGAAGAGACACAGGGGACGGGGAGGGTGGAAACTGTCATCAGGATATAATTTATGGGAGAAAATTTTTTTTAAAAAAATGAAAGATGAAAACCACTACTAACAACAATAAAATATAAGCTGTTAAGAAGTACGGAAAAGAAATTTTAGTAATGTACTATAAGTTATCAAATGGAACTATGTTTTAGAAAATTGGCACTAGTTGATAATTTTTTAAGAGATGAACTTATTCTACAAGATTCTTATTATAATAACTTTAAAATGGTCCATGAGCTCAAAATTGAGAAAAGAAAATTTTAAGGGCAGGCTATGAGATCCTTAAGAAGAAGGACGCCTGTCCATTCATGG
This sequence comes from Mus pahari, assembly GCF_900095145.1. Classification (NCBI taxonomy): domain Eukaryota; kingdom Metazoa; phylum Chordata; class Mammalia; order Rodentia; family Muridae; genus Mus; species Mus pahari. The sequence continues at coordinate 102,115,568 of NC_034597.1, forward strand.
TTCTCTTTATGTAAAGCACATGTGTTGGGTGCTTTACACAGTTCAGAAAAGATTTCTACAGTGACAGTTTGCTGGGTAGATTGTCCTGAGGACTGCCATGGTCATGTCTTCTTTCTCACCACCTGGACTTGTCATCTCTTCTTGCCAAATGCAAGAGCAAACAGAGAACTGTTCTTCCAGATGTGAGATGATGTCTCAGACATTGCAAGAGGTGGGATCACCAGTGTCTTACTGACCTCTTCTGAGCCCTGCAAAACAGTCTCCTGGCCACTGGAATGTGAAGGGTCATATTATCCATCCACTTCTGAGAGCAATCTCACCACCGAGCTCCAGCCCACTTACCACATCTGATGATAAAGTGGGCACGTCTTAGGAAATACTGCAATGAAATAGAATTCTTTTCAGCCAAAATTTAGAGCTAAGATGAAAGGATGGACTATCCAGAGACTACCCCATCCAGGAATCCATCCCATCATCAGCCACCAAACCTAGATACTAATGCTCA
>NC_034597.1:102116252-102170052 GCF_900095145.1 Mus pahari
TGGTCTTGCAAACTTTATATTACCCAGCACAAGGGAAGGCCTGGGCCAAGTAGTGGGAGTGGGTGGGTAGGGGAGCAGGGGCAGGGGAGTATAGGGAACTTTCGGGATAGCATTTGAAATGTAAATAAAGAAAATTAATAATAATAATAATAATAATAATAATAATAATAATAATAAAAAGAAAAAGAAAAAACTCAAAAAAAAAAAAGAATTCTTTTCAGCTTAATTTTGTATTGCATAACTTTGAATTGAGTTGCATCAGGCTTGGCTGTATAACAGTGCAACAGAGTTCCTGCCCTTGAAGCATTGCCACGCCATTGATCCTCAAGTGTGCTGATGACTGCTGTTGGCCTAAAACTGATCTGCTGCCACGTCTATGTGTTTTACTTACAGTATCTCGTTCTGGGGAATACACTTCTCCATTACTCAGAGCCAGTCACTCCAGAATAAATAAAACAGATGTATTGCAGGAAATCTCTAGAGCTACCCCCTGCACCAGGTGATCTCCCTTGCTAGGTCTCTCAGCACTCCAACTCGCCAACCCTGCTAGGCCACATGGCTCCCATGCACCCCTAGTTAGCCATCTCAACACATAATTACCCAGTAGAATCAAGACTCTTAATGCTTAATTAGCCAATCAGATTTATGTATCAATAATAACACAATTTACAAAATGCCAATACAATAATTTCAGAGCCAAATGATAATGATAAAGCTTTAACACACTTATTCTAACCTTTTGATAATACCACATCAGCCTCCTTTCTGGTTCCCCTCTCCTCCTCAGACCTCTCTCTCTGTCTCATCTTCTTGCTCTGCCTCCCTTCTCCTGTCTAATCACAAACCTCCCATTGCCCTAATGTGACTGGACAGGGAAAATCCTGCAACACAGATGCAATTCTCAGGAATGAGGAATGAAGGTGATCATGAGGCTGTTGGGGACAAGGAACAAACCTTCTGCTTGGTCTTTATGGCCATGAGAAAGAATCTAGACAACATAACCACAGAGGCCATAAAAGACTCTATGGTCCTTTGTAGACATTGCTCATTGCAAGACTTAGGCTTGAACTTGAAATTATATAAGGAGATATATGTACCCTCTGGTCCAATGAAGCATAGAGAATTAAAGTGCTCTTAAGAAGATAAGGCATGGGTAGGAAAAGATGTAATCTATAAAAAACAAACAAATGATAGATGAGTTTATCTTACAGGAGGAAGGCTTGCATACCATCTAGAAATAAATAGAATTAGGAGTGTATATAAAGCTGTGGAATTGCTAGGATAGGAAATAAAGATTAGAGAGTTAAAAGATGATGGGCAAGCAGGTAATAAGTTAGTACTTTGTTCTCCTTGCTCCTTGAAGGATTGGCAACAACCATACCTAGAGAGAAATGAGCAAGAGCCCACTGCTTTGCCTGCATAAACTTTAAAACTTTGTAAGAAATTATTTTAACCTTAATAGTTTGTCACCTTTCTGTTCTGACATGAAAAGAGTTACTAAAGACTGCTGTATGTTATACCAGGAAACCCCTAGAGCTGTACTCAGCTACCCGTGAAGAACAGGCTGTGTAAAAATTGTAAGGAAATGTGCTTTTGCTTTGTGTTTAGTTTCTGTTTGAAGGAAGCTGCAGTTGGGATTCATGATCATGGAGATATAAAATTTATGTAAATTTAAGAATTCGTTGGAAATGATTAACAATGGTCAAGGTCTTGATTGATGTATCCTTAGTAAATAAAAGACTGGGATCAGTCTCTCAGATCAGATAGATAAAGTAATGAGAGAACACATGAGCTGACAGTTTGCATCCACTACTGACTCTGAGTCACTGTTGAATCAACACTGCTCCCATTTCCCCCTTTCCCAGACCCCCGCACCCTGTCATGTTGAGGCTGGACTTCAGTACTGTAGGGAAATTGGATCATTTATAAAATCAAAAGTATCGTAAATATTACTTCTAAGGAAGAAATGTATACTAAAAGTATTTGAATTTTTAAAAATGTATTCTAACAAATGATTTCAGTAGCACTGAAACATAAAAAATGTGGTGGGACATTTACTTCTTCCTGCAATGAGCTCATTTCTAAAGATTCTTCAAAGAGAAAAGGTAATGGCAGCAGCACTTCCCTTTAGCCCCAGGCTTACCCTGGCCTTAATGCATAATAAGCCAGTCTATGCCAAAGAGTTGGGACAAATTAGTGCTATATTTATAAATTTAGGCATATGAGTTAACCCATGTAAGCACACTTTACTGTTAATGTCAGTTGTATCTTTTGACATCCAAATACAAGAAAAATGTCAAAACTCTTAAACAGGCTTTCCATCTCTGGGTCTCCACAGTATCTGCATTGATTCACAAAAGACAATCCTGACATAATTAAATTCTCCCATCATATCAGATCTCTTTCCTGGATGACTACCCAAAAGAATGCTTTGATCTAAAAGTAATACTGTAGCTTTAAAAATTAAAGACCGGGAGAAAGACGTGATAAATATGGAGGCTTTGATGCCTATGAGTGCTTTTGGATGCCCTAAAACAGGAATGAGGGGCCAAGTGATCAGAAAAAATGATGTATGCAAGAAATGGGATGCAGGGTCTTCCCAAAGTCTGCAGTCTCTTGATGCCAGTATCCGACTGTGATCCTAGAAACTTAAATACACCTGAATTGTTCAAATAGAAAAATGAGGTAAAGCATAACTTTTCAGCCACTGTTAATCTTTTATTAATTTTAAATGTAAAACACACATTTTATTAAAGAATTACTAAAATAAACAAGCCCTCAAAAAATCTGAGCTTGTTAAGTTGGTCCAGTGGTTAAATATACTTGCCACCAAGCCTGAAAACCTAAGTTTCATCACCAGAACCAAGAAGAGAGGAAAAGAAAAGCAAATTCTACAAAGTTGTCCATGAGGTCAACCTCTGTGACATGGCATGCTCACCAACAACCTATGTGCACATACATACATGCACACACATGCACATGCACACACACACATTCACATGCACACACACACAAACACACATGTACACATGCACACAAATATATGTGCACACTGTGAAAATAAATGCACACTAATGATAAAAGTTTTATTCTCAGTGGATATCTAAACCTTACAGATGTCTCTAGATATCCAGAGCCAAGAGAACATGGGAAATGTTGCTGCCTCATTTTCCTCTAAGTGATTCTAGGAACATATAAATTGATCTTTTAATCTTAATTTGTAGTAGAAATGGTACGGAAGGTTTCCAGTAAAGCAAAGTGTGCACACACTTTGATGGCAGAACACGGAGAAATCAGTCTCAAACCTCTCAGAAAATGTCTGCCTGAGGCCAGGTTCCACATACTGGAAGTGGGTTGTGCAGACCGGACTGGGAGAAAGGCTACCAGTTAGCCTACCCAGCACTGGACATGTCATACTGTGCTACCAACCTTCAGGGCATTATGTACACACTAACACAATAGCGATATGACTGGCATGTACCTCTGTCTGACTGGATTTGAGACCTGCTCTGCAGAAGGGAGTTTTATGCCTGCTCCTATAATTCTAGTGAAAAGATGTCAGCTTTATGTTACAGTCTGCTGTTGTTGTTTTGCTAAATGACAATGCTGTTAAATTTATCTCTAAATATTCTATACATATACCTACATGGCTCTCAATCTTGACTCAAGAACGTTCTTTTTTAGCGGGCAGTAGTCAATGGCAAGACGTAGAACTGGTCAGAGTGCTGAGAATTACCAAGGGAGAATTATCACAGCAAACTGTGGTTACCTACAAAAGAGCTGCACAGATGAAGCCATAATCATGGAGTAAGGGGCAGCGATGATTGCTAAATCTTACTCCTTACCGAGACACTATTGACAGTGAACAGTGCTTGGCAGAGAGAATTATTCCTTCTTGAACATGTGCCCACTAGTAGCATTTCCCCCACACAAATGGTTGGCTCCCTACCTATGAACACATGGGCCGTTTGAACTGGACTTAGTAAATTATTAAAAGTGAAAGAAAACAAAATATGAAGTTGCCAGGGGCACATGTTGGAGAGGCTATGGAGATAGTTGAAACATGGAAATTGGACAAGTAGTATCACATTTAATTATATGCATGTATGAAATTAACATTAATAAAAAAATTAAAGCCAGGTATGGTGGCTCATGACCATAATCCTCTCACTCAGTAGGTAAAAAGGAAGGAGTTAAAACATGGAGTTCAAGATCATGCTTGTCTTTATAATGAGTTAAGGACCAACCTGACTAAATAAAAATGTCTTGTGAAGCCTAAATAATAATTTTAAAATGCAATCAATAAATTAGTTTGGCCTCTATGGAATTAAAACTATCATCCAAACACCTGTCATGTTCAGGTCTAAATAGAGATACGTATTCCACACACACAGGATTTCAGTTAGAACTTGAAGTCTACAGGTTGCTCTTTTTTTTAAATTAATTTATTTTTTACACTCTATATTCCATTCCCCGCCCTGTCCCCCCATCCACCCTCTGACTGCTTCATATCCCACACCTCCTCCCCATCACCACCCCCTGTCTCCACATGGATGCCCCCACCTCCACCCCACCTGACCTCTAAACTCCCTGGGGCCTCCAGTCTCTTGAGGGTTAGGTGTATCATCTCTGAATGAACACAGACCTGGAAGTCCTCTACTGCATGTGTGTTGGGGGGCTCCTATCAGGTGGTGGATGCTGTCTGTTTGGTGGTCCATTGTTTAAGAGATCTCAGAGGTCCAGATTAGATGAGACTGCTGGTCCTCCTACAGGGTCGATCTTCTCCTCAGCTTCTTTTATCCCTCCCTAATTCAACAGCAGGAGTCAGCTTCTTTTATCCCTCCCTAATTCAACAGCAGGAGTCAGCTGCTTCTGTCCATTGGCTTGGTGCAAATATCTGCATCTGACTCTTTCATAACTTCTTATCATGCCATACTACTGTGCTCTCTCTCTCTCTCTCTCTCTCTCTCTCTCTCTCTCTCTCTCTCTCTCTCTCTCTCTTAAGGTGAATTGTTTTGTCTTTCTCATTATCATTGGTAGCCCATGCCTCAGGTTTGATTACAGGATTCAATGATACTGCAGGAAGATATGTAGCACAGTGCTTCAGAACACAGGTCCTGTGGCAATGGAATGATTATATCTGCAGTTGCTAGACTATAGGGACTATTTGCTTGAGAAGTTGTTTGAAAGGAAAGTTTTAAACTAAACTCCAACTCAAGGTGACCGCGCCCTAGTCTAGATTTTTCGAATTATTGCTTTAGGTTTCTTGGGTTTAAATCTCAGTCTAGATTTTAGCAGCTTTGCACTCATAAAAAAGTTACTAAATTTTGGGGATCTATGGAAAAGTTTTGAGAGAAAGTGATAAATGTTAGCTGATATTAAGGTCCTTAGGACAATATTAATTCTTATTAATCATCTCAGTAAATGTTAGTCCCTAGTATCATAATTTTTATTTTATTATTATAACATGCCATTGCAAAATAGAATCTATTAAAAACATTTGAGAAATTATACTCAAAGTAAGGAAAAGAGATTGAAAGCCTGTGGCTACTGATAGAAATTTATGTGTTTTATGTAGTAAATCCTAGAAAATTATTCTTAATTCAAGAAAAGTTAGATGGTAATGTTCATATAAAGGCTAATACAGAGGGGAAAAAAATCCCAGGACTCTACCACCAGACACAGAACAACAGACAACTAATGACCAATTTTTAAATTCATTTTTAATTAAGAATATAACTATACCATTTCCCCTTATCTTTCCTCCCCCAAACCCTCCCTTGTCCCATCCCACCCCTCTTTGCCCTACCTCTATTCCTGTCTCCCTCTCAAAGCAATCATTTGTTGTCTGTAGTTCTTTGCCTATGAGTTTGGACCCTGTGCGACCAGCCTCCCTTCACAATAGCATGTCTATTGATATTGTCAGTATTCACGCCTTATTTTGACAGCCACTATTAAGAGACTTCACACTTCCTGCTTCTTTGGTTTTTAGAATCATCGTTATGTCTTATTCAACAATGTTCCGTGAGCACATGAGTTATATTGTAAACCTATTCACTGAGGCTGGGATCACTACTACCCATCTCTGCATAGTGTTCAGCGTGGGATTGCTACACTGGTCTTTCTGCCCGGAGGAACTGAAAACCTAGCCTATTAACCAGGGTTGGTAAGGCATTCAGCCCTGAAATCACATGCATAGAGCAAAAATGAACTCCGTGAGTGCGACATGGGAGAATGTGAGAGGGGGATGGAGGAGGGGACAAAAGAGGAGGAGCTGGGGGAAAGAAAGGGAGAATATAATTATATTTTAATGTAAAACATAATCAATATGTTTTAAATTATGAATCAATAAATAAAAATTTTTATTCCAAGAATTCACATAGCCTTTTTGCCATGCAGCCAGACTTAATGGAGGAAGAAGATGCAGAAAATGTAAAATTGGCACATCATGAACCTTCATGAGGTTTTAACTTTAAAGTTAGAAAAGCCAGCCTTATAATTTCATTGTCCTTCAAAGAGTCACACACTTTACACTTGAGGACTAAATACAACGTGCCAGTGTGTGTGCTCACATTTTCTATCTCAGAGGCTGCAAAGGGTAATGTGCCAAAATACATGTGGCCTGACATTTAGTTCTTTAATGGTGTGGTTTTTAAAAGTGGCAGAGGAGGTAGGAATATGGTAGGAGCCAGAGGATAGAGGACTTTGCCATGAGAATGTGTCTTTTAACAACATCAAAAGCCATTCCCATAAAATCTCATCAATAGGGCCACCCAAATATTAGCTCTGCAAAGGATACCAGCAAGCATGACAAACAGCATAGGAAGAAAAACTAAAGGCAACTGAGCAAAGTGGGTACTGAGCAAAGTGGGTACTGAGGGAGCTGCTCCTCTCCTAGGGAATAGCACACCAACTGGCAATCCAGAGGCAAACTGGGTCTTAAAACATATATACAAGCTGTATTATATGAGCTGAGCCGAATATATAAATATATACAGGTATGTGGATGTATCATACACAAATACATATATACACTCAATAACAACTGATGAAAAAGAAAGAGACCATCCATTTGAAGGAAAGTAGGGAGAGGCAAATGGGGGAGTGGTGAAGGGCGGAAAGTGAAGGGGTTTATGAATTTGAAAGAGAGCAAGGAGGGGTACATGAGTGGGTTTGAGGTTAAGAGAAAGGGGGAAATGATTAAAAATTATTATAACTTAAAAAGAATATATCAGAGACTGGGGGAATGGTCAGGCAATAACCAGCCCAACCGGAGACCATCGCATAGGCAAGCACCAGCGCCTGACACTAGTAATGACACTCTCTCATGCTTGCAGATGGGAGCCTAGCATCCTAGCATCTCTGTCCACTGAGAGGCTCCACCCTGCAGCTGACTCAGACACAACAACCAAAAAGCAGACAGAGTTTTGGGGACTCTTAGGGAGAGTTGGTTCTTACATCGTTTCTACCACTATTCCATGATGCTCCCTGACCCTTGTGGTAGAGGAGAAAGCATATAAGGCAGCTCATTTGCATGAAGATGACAATTTTTAGTCATAAAATCTGCACATTCATCACTTTTGTAAAACATAGAGCTTACTTGGAAACAAAACAGATATAATTCACATCATTTCCACCACTAATTAACCTCTCAGTGCCAAGTGACAAGGTTTTTACTATTAAGAGTGTGGCTTACATCCCTTAGTAGCTTCTAGAAGCACTGAATGATTAAGTCAATTAAGCAAAATAGATATTTAAGTGTAATTGCAGGTATATATGAGTGCAGGCCAAAACTTAAGCACAAAAATCACCTAGCTCATGTTGTAAATTCTATATGAACCTACATCTGTTCCTTCATTCTGGTATTACAAATACATTTTGTTTTAAAAATATAGCAATCAAACCAAAGGTAAATTCTAATCAGAATATTCAAAAACATGTAATAAGTCAATTTTTCATCTTTGTATTTGAAATGATATTTTTTAAGCTGTACTGTCTTCGAGTATCACTTTTTTTCACAGAGAAATGCTATTAAAAGTCTTTTTTAAAGATTTTCTTAAATTTATTTTTAAAGCATGCAAATCATTTCATCGAGGCTAGGTCTAGAAAATTCAAAGAACAACAGGTTATCTAAACATAAACTCTTCAGAAACCAAATACAAGACCTAACTTCAAAACATCCTATAACATAATTGAAGCAGTAATTACCTGACTTCAAGATGAACAGTTGGAGATATTCATTTTTCCAGCATATCACATAATTTTTACCTAAGAAAATAATCCCTTTACATTTCCAACAACAGTTTTGATGGATGGGAACAAGAAGCATTTGCACTATAATTTTTCAGAGCTTTATAATAAAGTGAATGTTTTTCTAAATGTCATAGTTTAAATTTCATGGGGCGTGAAATCTCCTTTGAAATAAAGTTTAAAGCCTTTTTCAAATAAGGAGGCTAATCTTACAGTCAAAAACACTTCATATTTCCAGACATTATTAACCTTCGAGTACTGCTTGCAAAAAAAATGATAATGCTTTCTGACACGTTAAGATTAAATTTGTCTTTATGTAATTATGTAAAGACTGTATTTAAAATGATGAGATTGCAGAAGTGTGAACAATAGAAAAATTCCCATTTACTAATAATAAATGTGGCCAATCGTCATTCGGATGGTAATATTAATACATCTATGTAGCTCTTTCCTAAAGAAAACTGTTTGTAGATTGACTATCATTAGGCTTACTGTCAAAATGGTAATATTGGACAATCACCTAAAAAGAGATGACACTGAACCCATTCCACTTTCAAATGTGAAAAGTCACAGAGTTGTAATTGATTTCATTAGTGAAGTGTAAAATCCTATTCACATAATCAGTTTTATTTTGATACATCTCAGAATGTTTCAAAAATGGCAATACTCATACTCTGAATAGTTGATTTTATTACTTTGTTTTCCATTACAAATAAATGTGCATGATGTGTTTGCGTGATGATTACATGGTGATTGTCCAATTTTCTAAGTGCAAAAATCACTTCTAATATGAAATACAACAATGGAATGATGCTTCTGTCTGAGTATTTGAAATCACCATGACAATACAAATTAGTATGAATCTTTTCCATTTTTAATATCCCGCAATGGAACTAAAAGCAATTTCCTTTTCTGTGATCCTAGGGTTTTAAAATATGAACATAGATAAGTTAGACATTTAGAAAATCATGAAATCTAGCTCATCAACTTTACATTCTCCCCTAAGCCAGAAGACTCACATTCTAGTGGGTTCGTAAGGACTTCACATTGAAGACTTCCATTTCTCCCTTTCTCAACTCTAAATGCTCTTTCTGTAGCCTTGTAATTACCATCTCTTCTAGGGCTTTTGCCCCACCTGGTGGTTGCTTACAAGAATGGTTGGCCGACATCTGCATGTGGGCGTAGCCTCCATTTCCTTTAAGCATGGGTTTCTCTTGTTTGACATGTATACTGTATATGCCCTAATTTCGTTTAAGAAAATAACCCCTAGTTTTACCCCAAAACACAATCCTTGTTCTTTACACTGCTACCTTACACAAAAAAAAAACTCATTCTTGATCTCTCAAACTCCCCAAATTTCCTTTGTGAACCAAAATGGATACTTGGACAAAGCTGGAAAGTATTCGGTTGTACTAATGAGATTGATCATGAAAAAAACATATAGAATGTACTTTAATCTGCCTAAGAAAAAGTCTCTGCCCTCCCAATTATCTTTTAATTCTACTACGGTTTAATAAACTGTGTGTGTATTACTGTGTCTGTGCACACACATGTACATGCTACTAAATGCATCTGGATATTACAGGACAGCTTGAAGAAGTTAGTTCTCTCCTTCCAGTGGATCAGGGAATCAACAATCGGTTCTAAGACTTAGTGTTGAGCTCCTTCACCCATGGGACTGTTTCATGCTCCCACCTCCAGCCCTTAGAAAAGTTACTGGCTGCCCACACATTATTAATCAGTATTTAATGGTAGAACAATGATTCAAAAGTACTTTTTTCTTTATTTCTCTGCAAATCAAATTTCGGGTGTGTTAAAGGAAATTTTATGCACTGTGTATGTGAAACAATTTTTATTTTCATAATATTCAATGCATAACTTGCACTTAAAAATGGTCTCCAAATTCCAGTAAACCCATTTAAATGACCTGTTTTTAAATTAAGTACTTCTTTGTTAAAATTTGGTCTTTATTCTTAGTTTGGTTTGTCTCTTAGAATATTTTGTTTACCACTCTGAGCGAATCACAACAAAATATCTACACTGATATATTTTGTATTTTCCCAATGATACACTTTAACGTTTTTTGAATGTATTAATGTATACTGAAAATATGGGTTATTCACAAGGAACTTATTGACAGTACACCTTTGATCAGACCAGATTAGATCCAAGACTTGGGGGTATTTGTGTGCTCTAATGGAATTTCATATGATAAGCAACTTCATTGGAAGCTGCTAGCTTTTGAATCATTTAAAATGCAAACAATGTATATATTGTATACAACATATACAAGATACAGCCAAAAATTTCTATACATTTGCAAAACTTATTGAGTTTCGTCATCTAAATTTAAGTGAGTATCTTGAGTTTTGTGTTTAAGAAAAAGGTGTCATAGATATTAGCCATGGAACTCAGAAATTGCATGTGATTGCTCTAATAGCAAGATAGTGTGGCAAGAAGAGTCCCAATAAAATTTTCAGAATGGAGGAAAATGTTTTCCTAGCAATAGACCCAAGGCATTGTGACACATGTTTTCTACTAGAATGAGTTCTGAACCACCTACAGGTAACATGCTCATGCCTTGGGGGTTTGTTCAGCAGTGTGCAGTTCTTAAGGTTGTTTTATCTATGTTATTTCATTAAATTTATTTCTAAGTTACTACTTCTAAGGGACTTGAATCCATTCACACACCTTTAAAAAAATATACTGTCTAATAAAAACTGGCATTTTAAATTTGTAATGTGAATATGAATGTGCACTGTGCTGAGTTACTTTCAATTTCTAGACTGAAGTTGATTCCACTCATATATACTATCATAGAATGATGACTGTAGAAAATACAATATTATACAAAAAACTCCCAATACAAAGGAGTGAGCATAAAGGATCATAACTATTGCTTCTTTTAAATTATAAACACACACACACACACACACACACATATACACACACAATTGATATATCCTAGAACCTTACAGTGTGTTGGGTAGAATAACGAGAAAAAGCTAGTTTTTCAGAGAAAGTCACCGCTATCAACAATAACACCTTGATTGATATTTTAATTCCTCCTGTCTCCTTTATTGACATTGTTACTACATAGAAACCAATGTAACAGTAAAAGGTGTGAGTCACTGAGTGCCATTTAGAACCATTGAAATATACAATACAACATTTATACTGAAAGACATTTGAGAGAGTAGCACAGAAACACTGATATTTGTTTTAAATAAAGATGAGCTGACTCTAAGGTCTGCAATGTTTATATGACTCAGATGGAAGTAAGCTTTAGAGTCACTCAATTACTTCAGAGAATGTACAGACAGGTCACACTGATGACCTATTGAAGGACACCATTGAGACATGCCCTACAGTGAAATGCTTCCAGCACATATTTAATACATACACTTTCTGCTTATCAATTTTAAAAGGGAAATGTATCCCTGGAGCGTAAGAACTGCGAGACAGACCTTACAACTACGAGCTCTTCCAGGTGGACTGGCTTTCTGTTCCACACACCACGGTTTCTAAAAAGTCAGAAGTGATTCTTTGATGAGCACTGCCTACCAGTGCCTATTAATTCTACTACTAAATTTTCCTATCATCCAAAACCTGGGTTTAATGCTGGACCATCTCCAGGAGAGTGGACTGAGTTCATCAGTGCTAGTTAACTGTGTCTTCAGTCTCATCGATTGCTCATCAGTACAGGAAAGGTACTTATATTAGATCTTTATTACACTTTTTTAATTTGTAGTAAAACTGAAAGAAAATAGAAACTGTTACAAGGTCCTCTTAGGCAGAGGCTAGAAATCTACAACACGATATTATCTTTTCAGAGGAGAGAGCTTCTCATTTAGTGCTTCAGACTCCTTAGCCTGTAAATAGTGCAAAAACCAAAAAGGGTGTCAAGGACGCATTTTAAAATCGTCTGCTTAATATTATGTCTATTTTAGGATCCTAAAATATGCATACTAATTAATAGAACCAACTAACAGACCTGCTAGAGACTTAAAAGCCATGACAGCCCAATGTGATTGGGACCTCATTAAGACTGAGATTATGCATTGATGAGCATGAGAAATGCTCTCATTCGCAATATCAGGCAATTTCATTTCTACAGGAAGTTACCTACACTGCTAAGGAATTAACTGGGGTAACATCTCTTTCCACAAAGCAATTACCTGTTATGTTTTGACGTGGATGACACTTGTTAATGGCAAAGTTTTAAGGTGTTACAAATGAATAAATCACTGTCAAACACTCTCGATTACATAATGTGGGGTATTTTTATACCAGCCCAACTGTCATCAAAGAAGTACCTAACAAGCTACATGGCTGAAAGTATTACATAAGTGCTTGGTAGCCAGGGGGTTTCCATGTGAAAATAATGGCACAATTGTCAATTCACAGAGGATTAAGGACTGGATATTGTGATGAGAATATTAAAAAGGAAGCAAGAGATAAGAGGATGTTAAAACTGAAGAGGCGCGTATTCATTGATAAGCTGAAATTTTGATAGAAGAAAACTATGTTTAGTCTTTCACATATCACACTATGGTTTCTAAGGTGGATACATTGGGGTTATGTCTGTATATTAGCTTGAATATCAATGTGTCTGACCAGAAAAATGGCATATATAGTGCAATAAAAATATTTTAAATGTACTACCATTACAAAAATAATAGGATTCATTTTCTACTACATCTTAATATTTTTGGCATTTTCAAAACACAAACAGCTTGTTATAAAGGCAGTTGCTGTAGAAATATGCTACTAACATCCAGATGTAAAAGATACCAGAGTATGTGGTCTGTCCTCTCAGTTGCATGCTTGCACACATATTCACACACACACACATGCCTAGAAAATGAGTGTCTGAGACCAATGGCTTTTTTCACAGAGGGTTTATTGAGTAGAATGTACACACTTTTTCTTTCTAAACATACTTACTATGAACTTTGTCAAAAGTTGTATGGCAGTGGAATTTGTAGGAACAAGCAGTCAAGTTATGATTCCACTGGTGAAATATAATTTTCTCCTCCCATTTGGAGTTAAAACACTGTTGGGATTGAAACATTGGTATGTGTGATCAGATTCTGGGTTTATAGACTTGATGATCCTCATGTAATCGTAGGAGCTGTTACCACAGTCCTAAGAAATGCTGAAGTCCCTAGATTCAGCACTGATCAGTAAGAGATAGAAGATGGATGTGGCAAGGCAAACGTAAAAGTAGAGAAATAATAGGACAAAATAGAAGCAGAAAGTAGAAATCTACAGGGAAAGAGATTGAGAAAGAAAAAGAAGTAGAGAAAAGTGCATGTTGCACAGTGTGGAACATTTCTCTTTGAGCTGCTAGCTGGGAAAAAAAAGGAAAAAAAAAAAGAACTTTTCAAGGCTTGCCAGTGTTCAGATGGAATGTGCATTGCTGTGAGAAAACCCCCAAATATGCTTCTGCTGCAGAATCCTACACCAAAAAATAAATAAATAAGTAACAGCGACCACCATCTGCGTGCACACTGTGGATGAGGTCCTGGAGGCAGTATCCAAGCATGTTTTCTGCTTTCCTTTTCTGAAACAAAACTATAATGTAGTAATTTATACTCACTTCACAGACAAAGACCCAGAGGACCCCATCATTTAAGTGAGTTGCCAGAAGCAACTGTAGTCTTAAGTGTACACATACAAGATGCCCAATTTCTCTAATACATCCTTCTGATGCATTTATGAGCATTATTATGCATCCAAAGTGATTTTGATACAATAATACAGCAGTTACCACTTCCTTTGGACATGGATCCCCTGTGAAGAATGCTTCTGACTGATATCCACAGTCTAATCTGCATAGTATCTATCACAGGCTGTACTTTGGGCGAACTGCTTTTCTCCCTCTCGCATCACAGAGCTCTGACAGAGCAGAAGCATCATGCACTGGTTCCAAAACACAACGTCCAGTATTCCTGAACCGGTCCTTATATCTTGTGTTCCTCTTACTGCTCTTTCTCTAAGTTCAGGTTATTGGGGAAATATGGGAGACACAGAAACTCTGGTAATAGAATAGCAAATTCCAAGAATGTCACATCAAGTCAACTTGAGATGTGGCACTAACTTTACAAAAAGAAAATTATGATAGGAGTTGAGTAATTGGATTTTCTGGGAGCTGCTTTTCCAGGGTGTAAATGTCTCAGCCATGACTACCTGGACCTCTCTCTAAAGGTTATGAGCATGCAGAGGTCTTTACAGAATCAACAGAGACCATTATAAGGATAGCCTTAGACCAAAAGGACATAAGGACTTTACAGAAGAGCCCCAGGAATTTGGTCTCTGAATACCTCAACTACATTAGCAAATAGTTCCTCTTACTAAAAATATGAAGGCTTAATATGGTTTGTATTAGTCCCCCTTGGAATCCTTCATGCCCTGTATTTTAAATCACATCCTGATCTCCATGGCAGAACCAGGAGACCACACTCTGAAAAATAAAAAATGTAAAAATAAAAAACTATGTCCATTGATCTTTAAGGAGAAAGAAATTGCAGAAGGCTTTCATGGATATTTCCATGGGTTGTGATCTGCAGTTCCAATGGATTGTCTGGTAGAGGTCTAGCTGATGTTTCCCACCAGCCTTCACTGTTCTGCTCTCTATGTAGGACAGCCAGGTTCCCATTTGACAATCAAGCCTGGAAGAACAACACACATTGAACAGGTTGAGGAAGTTAGTATTTTCCTTGTAGCAGATACAATTTCAGTCTCTTCTTAGATCACCCCCAAAACTCTCATCTGAAAAATCTCTGACACCATGGCCTCCTCTGGTTGAGCCAGAGTAACCACCTGAGGTAGACAAGCTCCTGCTACTTTTCCAATCAAGAAGCTGGTAGAAATGCTATTGATAATGAAACAAAGAGATCCAAAGTCATATATTCTAAATGTCTCTTAGTTAAATGTGGAGAACAAGGCCTTCATGCATGAGACAAGAGAAGGATACAGGTTCTCAAGGGTACAGGGGTCTCCAGTCTCAAATAAGTAGCTAAGACCAATCATGCTTTCCTTTTAAAATTTTGTGTGTTTATTATTGCTTTATTTATGTGCATATGATGTAAAGCACATATATCATGGGGTGTGTGTGTGTGTGTGTGTGTGTGTGTGTGTGTGTGTGTAGGTTATAGGAAAGCTCTATACAATCCATCATTTCCTTCTCACTTTACATACACTGGTTCTAAGGATTGAACTCAGGTCACCAGAAATACACAGCAAGCATCCTTTACCTACTGACTCACCTCACTCCCCCAAGTATGTTCTTCTTAGAGTTTTAACATACTAGCTGGTTGGTAGCTACTCCATTTATAATTACAATAGTGATTTTAATCCTAAAGAAATTACACTGCCAGATGTTAGTAGACTCCTGACCCAGAAATAAAATGTACAGATTTTAAATGATTTTTATATCACATAATTGTTGCATTTGGAGGCACACATTGTGGTCTGAAGCACTCAGGAGAGGGAGGCAAATGACTTGTAAGTCTGACACCAACCTGTGCTGCATCACAGAGCATGCTTTAGGAAAGCCAGGGTTCTATAGTAAGAACTATTCTAAAAACACGGTCCATTCAGTTGGATAAAATACTGAGTACACATTAATCATCTTAGAACATAAATAAAGATACACCTATAGTTGGAACGGCTAGTGAATTTTTCATTCTCAAATAAATAATTTATATCATCATCTACTACAATAGATATAAGAAAGGAAAGAGGGTAGGAGAGAGAATAGTCAAGTCACGCCACAAAAACAGAACGCCTAAATGAATTATGACTGAAATTGCTGTGAGAAAACACTTAATATCACTTTAGTTTCTGATTGAGAAATCCTTTCCCATGGCCCTGGACTGCAGGGTGGGAAATAGGAATGTGCTGCAACGCATAGCGCTTCTTTGCTTCACATATAGATCATCCTCGGGATGAGCTTCCAGATGCACTCTGTTTAGAGCACCAGCAGTGTTCAGCACTACTCTGCTGCTTACATTCCTCTCACATCCTTCTTTGGCCCATACTCTCATGAGGTCATTTTTGGCTGGATCTGCACATTGACTTTGACAAGTTATATCATCATGAAAAGAGCAGAAATACACATTTCATTTAAGAGACATGGACTCCTGACTGCCTTTGTCTGACCTCCCCACCCATCCAGTTGTTTACACGCAGAGGCTACGTGGGAGGCAAATGCAAAGACTGAAGGGTAAGAGTTGAAAAATCAATGACAAGAAGACTAGATGCTCTTTCCAAAGAAGGAGTTTGCACAGAGGAGTAGATATGGAGTTTAAAATGTGAAAAGGAAAGAAATATGGGCTATTAATTGTTCTGCAAGTTGCAATCCATAAGTAGGTTTCTTATTCAACATTTTAAAATAGATTTATTTTATTATTTATTTCTTATATAAGTATGTGTGTGTGTGCGCGTGTGCTTGTGCGTGTGTGTGTGTGTGTGTGTGTGTGCCTGCAGAGAAGGTGTCTCATCCTTTAGAGTAAACATTACACATATGTGTGAGTTGCTCAATATGGTGCTGGAATCCAAACCCCAGTCCTCAGGATACTTCAACAAGAACTGTTAACCTCTGTGTCTTCTCTCAGTCACAACTGATAACTTTCTTAAAGACAATCTATATACTAAAGATAATGGGTTTGGGGATCTCTAGGTTAAGTAATAGTAGTACTATGTAATTCTAATGCCTTCTGTAAGGTGAACTGTCTATTGCTGAGAGAAATTTGACAAACCAATTTGACATACTAGAATTTATATTCATGAACACTCCCTCCCCCAAAAATAATCTAATGATACTATTATGTTTTGTCTTATCTTTTTTTTAAAAAAATCTGGTTTGTTTTGGTTATTTAATGTAATAGTTCAATTTATACTATTTGGTTAATATAATCTATTATATAGCTATATGAAAAAGAATTTAAAACCACATACAGCCCTACCTTGAATTTGAACTACAATTTGAAAAATTCTGATATTAAAAACTGCTTTTAAAAACAGTTAAAATGAGTTTATCATTCAGATGACAATTTTCTTTGTTGAGACACTTCTGTATAAATTATGGAGAAATTTATTGCTGTGAATGAGGATTTGTGAAGGAAATGGCTGTGCCTATTTTATTTTCATTAACTATTTCTCTCTGGATGCTTATATCATTATGATTCTGAGGGGCATTCCTTTGCAAGAAGAAATCAGATGATTTTGAACAGGTTCTTTCCAGGTAAATATAAATTATCAATCATTGGATAGTAATTATAATTATTATAATTATAGTTAACCTCAAAGATAGAGGATTCCAAGTCAAGGTGTTTGTTTCAATAAATCTTCAAGAATTTTTTATGAAATTAAGTACATCTAAATGGAACAAGCAATAAATTAGTTCTACAAAATGTTTAGATATAGGTAAATGTGTATGTGTGAGAGAGTAAGTATCAAGCATTCTGTAGCCTGCAAAAATAAATATGAAGTCCAAAGTAGGGAACTGTTTCTGTAGACTGAAACTTTTAGAAAAGACTCAAGGATTCTTTTTAGGAAAGAGTCTTCAGGGTTGAGTAACACTTAGAGTTTCTACACAGAGCTGGGATTCCCAGAGGAATTTCTGAACTGTAGAGGCCCACATACATTGGATCCAGCGCAGTGGGGGCTTTATGATTCTTCATGAGGAGCTCATCTTCAGGACCTTTTATGGTAGCCACAGAGTGACCAGTGGGTGCTAAGTTCTTTGAAGCACTACATAGATACAGATTCACTTGAAGTTTCTTCGAACAGTCTAACATGCCCTTCAAAGATATGGTAAGAAAGTATTGTTTATTTCATGGGATGCCTTTCCAACACATTTTTATTTTCGCATATATATGCCAAGTTTTCTAAGGGAATCTTTTAAATATCCCCTAGTAGTCAAGTTAAAAGAAGACTTTTAATCCAGTACTTGACTCCAAGTTCACAATTCTTTTTAAACTCGGGTCACAGCTGCTCTGGGTCTTTCAGCACCATGGAGAGGTATACAGGTAGCCTCCCAAAAAGTAGAATAGGTGGTCTCTAGACAGTGAAATAAAGGAACACACACACACACACACACACACACACACACATGCATTTGTGCACACTGCTGTATCTTCTTTTCAGTTGCCACAAATACTTCCTTGTCACCAATATCATGATATCAAAATATAACCCAGAGGAAGTGAAATAAACACAGGCGAAGCCACATGATATAATCAAAATCAACTGATGGCCAGCATGCAAAGTCTGAGATCTTTTGTTTGATTATATCACAGGCTTAATTCCATGGTAACATACCATTTCATAGTTTTTGTGTTTTTCTGTGATGTATAATTCCTGCTCTCCCACACATTTTTTTAATCTACACAGCAGGAAAAAAATCTCTGAACAGCTTCAATTGGCAGAAGTGTAATCAAAGTGCTTCACTGATTATCAACAAAGACCTGAGATGTGATATGGGCAAGCTATGTCCCACAGGCCAAATCCACCATCGGTGCTTACTTACTATACATAAAATGGTTTCAGATCAGCATACTTCTGTGCTGTCAAGCTGCTGTGGTTCAGCTGACTTGATATGACAGATAGACCTGGGTTTCGGTGCCCAAAAAGGTTTCTTCCTTCCTCCTATTAGAAAAGGGATGCCATATGCTTTCTTGGGGCTGTGGGCATTTACAAGATTCTTGTTTAGAGAAAAATCTAATAAGATAAGTAGCAGACCTTATCCTTGCACATTGAAAGCATAAAAGCAAAGAGAATAAGCATTTGTAAAGGAAAGAATTAGCCAGACTTCCTCTCCTTTTTTTAGACTGACACCAAGCATAATAACAGCCCTTGGGGAAAAGTGTAATTGACTCCTTAAGACAATAATTACTTCAAAAGTTCATTTTGGAAACTAAGGTTACAGCCATAAAGACATATAAGCTTCCTTTCCAATTCTCAGAAGGTTCAAAAGTGCCCACTCAATTAGGGGAAGAGCTAAATACCACCCTGCATAATGAGGTGAATGAATGACTCTTGAACACTGGAAGCAGTTTAGAAAGTGCTTCTTTCTCTCCTTTGATATACAGGCAGAATACAATCTATGTTAATTAGTTTGTCTAGTTTAGGTTTTTATTGCTCGTTTGATTGAATGTTTTGAAATAGGGTCTTATTCTGTCTTCCGTTCTGACCCAGAGCGTACTATATAGGTCAGAGTCATCCGAAGCTCACATCAATCCCCTGCCTCAGCCTCCAGAATGTCAGGCATGAGGCTTGACAACCACTGCTAATTAGCTGTGTTCTTGCAATATGAATTTAAATGTGTCCAACAATTTGGGTCTTTACCCCATGAAAGAGTACAAGACAAATTAGACACATCGGCAAGGTACAAGAGTGATCAGAACCAGACTTGCAGATGCAGTGTATATCTGGGCCCTGGTTCCAGGACCTCAGTATGGAAAGAACGGAGTCAGTATAGAAAGCAAAGACATACCTATGGTTTCATAACTGATATTTTTTTGGAAAGAAGATAAAATCATATTTCATGCATGACTCTGTCTCTTCTCTTTGTTCTTTGGGAATAAACTGTGGAAGGCATAAATAGAACAAAAAGATTGCTAGGTTTCACACTCTGTTTTCTGCTGCTATCACAGAACACCACGCACTGAGCATATTATCCACAATAGAAATTCATTTGGCTCATGGTTCCGGAGGCTGGCAAGTCTAGGATCAAAAGGATGCATCTGCTATGTGTCTTTGTGCTATGTAATAACATGCAAGAAAGGCCCACAAGCGAGCACGTGCAAGACAAGAAAATCAGGCTAGATGCATTCATGACAGCAGGAGCTCACAATGTGAGCCTTCACAATATGACACTCCTTATAGATCCACCTCTTAATAGTGAGGCAGGAGAATAAGAGCGATGATGAATCTAGATAAATGTTTTGGATAAAGGCTATACGTTAACATAGGAGAAACTTTACTGGTAAATAGAAATGTCAGACACATGGTACAGTCAAGTGAGAAATTTCTGGAGCCACTGACTGAAGCAGAGGAGTACCAGGATGTCTGAAGGTGACCGATGGCTCATAGCAATTGCACATTATACATCCCTGTTTGGGGACTTAAGATG
Source organism: Mus pahari (assembly GCF_900095145.1). Classification (NCBI taxonomy): domain Eukaryota; kingdom Metazoa; phylum Chordata; class Mammalia; order Rodentia; family Muridae; genus Mus; species Mus pahari. The sequence continues at coordinate 102,136,645 of NC_034597.1, forward strand.
TCAATGAGACATACCATGAACTAAATGTAAGAGTATGTTTAAGGAAGCCCATACTGTGCAGCTGAGCTCAGACACTTTCATCATGTGACCTGCAAAGCCCCCATAAATTGCACATCATTTGTCATTTGAGCTTCTTGGCTTTCTCCTGCTCTATTCTATTTTCCTCCATTGAAAGTGTAGCCATTTTCTAACTCCCATGTTCTGCTACCATCCATACCTCAATGTTCAATTTCTTGTTTCAGGAAGTAGCAGTATGGAATCCCTCAGGAAGTGCCTATTGAACCCTAGTATTCATCAATATCAACACTACCACATAATGACTAAGTGCCAACAGGAGTTTTGCTGTAAATACTCAAAGCATAAAACTCTCAATATCATGTAGAGAAAATAAATACCACCCAGCACATCCTCTGTGGTTATCTAAATATATGATTCTGCGCTTTGCACAGTACAAGCTTCTTACAGCTCTGTTATTTGTAGATAACTCATAGCAATCTCAAAGAAAAGTCCATACGCATGCAACTAATTTCTGTAAATGTAGTTTCTTTCTGCTTTCTGTTTCAACCTTCTAATTAAAAATTAAGTAACTAATAGGAAAGGGTGTCAGGATACAAGGTGCACATGCATGAAATCGTCCCAAGAGTAGATTGGAGGAATAAAAATCAAAAGTGTAAGTAAATAACACCAAACACTTTTGAATTTATTCAAATTCATTTCTGCATTGGTGATTAGCTTTGGTGTGCGTAGCGCTTTAAATTCTCCTTTGAACTCTCTTGATAAATTCTTCTTAAATCAATGATTTTCAGAAAAGAAAGCTTTACGGGCATTTTATATTCATTTTCTATTCTGATGTTGTCATGGAGTTAGAAGTTCAAAATTTATTTCAGGGTTGTCATTTCATCTTAATAATTTCAACTCCAAAGGAAAACGTTTCTATTACTTGTCCAAAGGAACCATTCTGTCTGGAGAACTATGTGTTGAGCAGCCAAGGCAAGACTGAGGGCTGCAAAATGAGGAAGATCACACTATATAAAAGCCACCAGTCTGAGGGACAGCTGCAGAAGTACTTGAGAAGCATCTTCAGATTCCCCTTTATAGCCTGTGGGTCAGAGGCTGTATGCTTATTCTACAGTTAGACCCGTATTGATACTTTACGTGAATAAAGTTATTTGTGTATATTTTTAATCTTCACCATAAACACTTCTGCAGATTGGTACATCAGTGCTCAGAAACACTCAACCCAAATTAAAACCTGAAAGGAAAACATAAAGTCACATTGTATGAACTAAGAGTGTACCTGGCATTCTAGAACCTATGTACTCTGTGAGTCTGACAGCTACAACTGGGAGCTCAGCAGATCGGTTTCACATGTCCTCCTGGGCATGAGATGATTCTCTGCCACACAATGCAACTTACTTTCCCTCCATGTGGATTCACATCCTTCTGAAAATAACTCCAACAAAGTCCGCAAACACCAACCTTTTTGTGCTTGCAGTTTATGCTAATAACAGTGGTAGAACTGTGTTTCTCTGCTTAAGCCTCACTGTGCATATGCTTTGCCACTCCTGAGGCATTCCACTGGGTTGTTAAAAAGCTACACTGCAGGGTAGAGTTAGATGCCAAACTGGTCCTGCTGCGGCCAGGATTTGGACTGGTGTCCATGGCTTGTGTTTCCACTGAAGGTTAGGACTACCTCTGCAGCCATGCTGATGTCCATGGGCTGGGCTGCCACAGGGGACTCTGTTGGTGTCCGTGATCCATTTGCTCTGGAAGCCATGTTTATGTTCTTGGCCTGTGCTGTCTCCAAGTGCTATGATGGTACCCATGGCCTGTGCTACGGTAGAGGGACTTGTTGATGTTAGTGGTCTATGCTGCCACCTGCGGTCAAGCTGACATCCATGGATCATGCTAACCCTAGACACCATGTGGATGTCCATGGTCTGTGCAGCTGCTGATTGTGAAGGGCAAGGAAGCCTCGATGACTGCAGGCTCACAGTTGAGAATCAGGGACATAAAAGGCTTCTGTGACAACCCCTACTCCCATTTCACCTCACTTCCCAAAAAAGTAAGAAACCTAGACAGAAAGCCATCAAAGAGGACTCTCCAAAAGTGTGGTAAGGATGCTGAAGAAGACCTCTCCATAACTGATGTCTTCTGCCATGGGTGTGGGTGGAGAAGGACTCCATGTTCTTTATGGGGCTGGCCACTAGGAGTTCCACCATGTGCCTCTGATTATATATATGGGCAACAAAAATCACACTTCTTTTTGCTTTTCATTTTGTTCTGGTCTTTTATTTTCTCCCTCTCTTTTTTTTTTTTTTTCCTTGGGGACAGTCACAAGGGAGAGGAGGAGGACCTGAGAGGCCTGGAAAGTGAGTGTGATAGGGATACATCGTGTGAAATCTCTAAAGAATCAATAAAAGTATTGTGTTAAAAGAAATCAGATGCTGATCCTAGCCCTGTCAAAAATGTGAGTACAAAGGCCTCTAGAGTAACCTGAACTGTGGCTGCTTCTAGTTCTGTGGCAATCATCCAGAGAGTGCAGAAAGAAATCCTAAGTATTATTGTCTCCTTGCTTCCACACCCAGATAGGAAATCCCAGCTGCTTCCTTGACCCTCCTGTAGAGATTTCAAATGAAAGTTATGGTCTTGTAAATATAGAAGCAATGTATTTCTCACGTAAGGTAAATCTGAAGTTGGAGATAATTCTGCAGAGAGCTGGAGCAGTGAATACACAATGGAAGTAGCCTAAACCATGTTCTTAAGAGAGTGTTCCAATAATTTAGGAGATAAATAGACAATAAATAAATAAAATATATAAAAACTTAACCTGTCTGACCATCCTAACAACTGATGTGTGGTTCACTATATTAACACTCATTGTTTTCTTAAGATCCATACATTGAAAAGAATATATTTCTGGAAATTCCCTTTTCAAATTTTACTCAAAATAATGCTGATAAACTAATTATTTGGTGCTTTACACAGTAGATTTCAGGTACTGGGACGAGTGGGGTTCTGAGCACTCTTTTTACTTACAATGCTATTGGATGAAGCAAGGGGAGAAAGCGGGGCAAACATCTTTCATTTCTCCCCTCAGAACTGAGGACTGTGCTCACCACCAAGAAAGGATCTGATGCCAGCTGGATTTGTGGATTTAAAAGAGGACCATGAATTCAGTCCAACATCTAGGGTAGAAAATATGTGAATACAAGCTGTGAGCCTGTGACTGTAGAATATCAGCTGTACTCAGGCCAAGGACTGCCTCATAGAAACTATCCCACTGGACAGAGCCTAAATCTGGGACAACTGAGAAAAGACACGCACAGGTACAGCACAGGAATGGTCCCTTCCTAGTGGGACACACTCATTGTGCTTTGTGGGCTGACTGATAAGCACTGGGGTGAGTTCTACATCCTTACCCAGCACCCTAAGATTGCCACAGGATGAACTGAGGAGGTCACAGACATCAGAGAACCTCCTCTGAACAGGACTATGTTACGGGAGGTCAACTACAGTCTATCAGTCAAATCCTGCTACTCTGTTTTTGTTTTTGTTTTTAATAATTTTGAATTGGTATGCCTTGTCTTTATATTGTCCATTGCTGTAGAAAGGGCAGAGCAGATAATTGCAGCAAAGACCGTCAATGGGCTCCTCCATTTACCTATTAATACCAGTGTAAATGCACATCACCCATGGAAAGCTGATATGTTAACCTTAAACTAGCATTATGTGACCACACCCTAGCTTTACTTCATTCTACGCCCAGTTCCATACCACCAGCTTCCTTGTCCCCATCCATTAAATATCAACCTTATCTTAGCATCTCTTAGAGTCCATTCAGAACTATGCAGGTTCTGTACTTCTCACCTGTTCAGTGGACCAATGCAGATAGCAGAAGAACTTCCTGTAGGAGATACAGTATCAAAGCTTAGTACCGCCCGGCTAAAGCAACCCCTCTCCCCATTCCACTGCATTTGCTCATCCTATTGTTATAGGAAGCCTTAAACTACCAAGCAGTCCCTAAATTTCCAGCATAAATTGAGTTTTACATATAAAAAATTCTACTTAAATTCATTGTATATATGTAATATGTAACTTTTTTCAGTTTTCAGAAATTTAACCACCGGTTTAATGTATAGTAGTGTATAGTTACAAGTCACAGAATCTGATCCTGACTCTAATGTTGGAACATTAGTTTTGGACACTCTTGATCCCAAGGGAATGGAGTTGCAGTATGAGGTAAAGACAGTTCCATGACCCTCACACCATTTACACAGCGAAGAGACACAGCTTGAGGAAGAATCTCCAGAGTGGATGATGATGTTAGAAAAAAATATCTAACTCCAAGTAAACACATATAGAACAATTTCTTTTTAACACAGAGACAAAATGTAAATAATATTGACCTCACATTTTACTTTAATTTATGTTATATGAATACTAGTCATATTATTATATCCAATAATTAGCTTTGATATGAAGTTCAAATATGTATTTCCAAAAACCAACTATTCTTCAGGATGAAGGGAGGCTTTACACTGTATCTAGTACTACTTTTAATCTTCTACCTAGCATTTAGCTTTTTGTATAACTTCCTCAAATAGGTAGAGCTTGAACTTCTCTATTTAAAAGAGGAGCCACTGACCTTTGTCCAATCATCTCGTTATCTTACTATACCCAATTAGATTTTGCTTCAGCACCAATGTAATTTCATCTTTCTTCTTTCCATTCTTCTTTCACAACACTTTTGTTTGTCTGTTAGTTTCTTTTTGTTTTTGTTTTCTTCTTCCTGTTTTACTTCCAGCGTGTGGAAATATGCCGACTTACAGTTTTCAAGCCTGGGAAACAAGGCTCTGAAAGGGTTGGGAACTCTGGTTCCGAGCTGTTGCTCTGAATGTTAGGCAAACTATGCTATCCGGCTCTCGTCCAGCCCTAGTCCTTCACGGTGACTTTAATGGCTTTGGCCTGTCTTAACTGAAGTTGTGGAAGCACTGCTGTCCACAGACACAGACTACAGTGCATGAGTCAGACAGGATTCCCTTGGTACAAGCTTCAAAAAGTCCTCCCTACAGCTACAATGTTTACATTTATTCTTCTGGGAAACTGTGCATGGATTTCTTAGCACTTGAGAAGATAATCAGACATAACTTTTGGTTAGTTTTCTTGAGGTCAAAAGAAAATGCAGTGTGATAATTACCACTGATTTGTTCATATCCCTGTTTCTTATAAGACCCCCTCTTTTTCCTTTTATTAAAAATTGATATTTTTCTCACAAAATATAGGCTGATTATGATTTTCTCTCCCTTTACTCCTCACATTCCCTCCACCTCCCCCAATCTAAATCCCCACCCACTTTTCTTCCTCTGATTAGAAAACAAACAGTCTTCTAAAGGACAATGATAAAATAAAAACCAACAGGTCGCCATTTGATAAACAAGGAAAAGGGAAGCTTTAAAGCCTTAATTTCAGAAGAAGTATTTAAACACACCATGCTCATTTCCAGTTACACTAGCAAATATGTTGAACTATTCCAATGGGAGTTGGTTTACAGGATATATGTAAATAGCAGACTCTACTCCACCAGGGTGGATGATGACTGTGGCATGCCTGAGGAGTGCTGGCTGTAGAGAAGATAGTACCATAGTGCCCCTTTCAAAGTCTTTCTCTGAAGTTCAAGTTGAGAAAGTCTTCAGCGTGGTTCACTGCATTTAAATCATATAAGAAGTTGAGAAAGTTTGATACTGTAATGCTCTCTACCATATGTGTTAATGTGCCTTAGGTTTCTTCCACTTTTTATTCTCTTCTAAACTATTGGTGCAGAAACCAAACAACAGAGGAAACGTCATGTAATTATGAAGAGGAAATGACACATTCAGATTGCTAAGAACTTTGTTCACAGATCACATAAAGCTGTGGTCAAGCTCGTTCTAAAAAGCATCTGCTGCTGTCTTTACTCCTTCTTCTTCTTCTTCTTCTCTGGGTTGTTGATAGTCGTCGACAATTATTTTGTTTGGCAGATATCTTGCACCAGCTTAGGTCTCTGTCTTTATTCATTAACACTCAGATTTCTTCTCAAACTGAGCGCTCAGGTGACTACTGATTTAGAGAGCATGTGAAAGCCCTTTTAACTGTGGATTAAGAATACATATTTTTTACTTACTGTGTCAAAGATCTACTTCATTGCTATGGCTTGTTTTCTGAGATAGAATCTCACCATATAACCCAATCTGGCTTGAAGCCCACAGTAATTCTCTTGCCTCAGCATCTCAACCTTTCAAGTACTGGTTGTAAGAGTGTATTATTGCACCCAGAAACACAAACTTCTAGAAGTTTCTCATTTTGATATTTAAAAAAATATGATAGGCAGGCAGAATCTAGGCAACTCAGTGTAGAGGCAGACACACAAAGACATGAACAGTGCAAAGTATTTACCATATGCAAATGGGGTTAAAATTACAAGTCTTCACTATATAATAAGTAAAATGCAAACTATGACAAGTACAGGTAGTATTTTCCTCCTCTAGATTTATAATAAATTTTCAAATGTCTCTTTATTGCATTTAATTTTATAATACTTCTGCTCAGTAGAATTTACTATACAAATATGCGATGATGCTTTACTGTGAGAAATAATAGTTTTCTTTGTAAATTAGTAATTTGCTTATTATCCAAACTTATATACACTTATTTGCAGTATAAGGCACAATCATTTTGGTGACTCATCATAATCCCTGTACATTAAAAGGACCCTGAATTGTTAAATAGATACTTCTAGTACCAAAGCACGGTAGGTCTGAAAGGCTGAAAGTCAGAGCGTTCTAACTGTGCTTTGGTGAAATCACAGCTAGAGGAGGAAGCTTGGCTTCTAGAATACAACAAAGATAAAACTGAAAAATCCATTTTTACGTAGTTTTAATACAATATGTGTATAGATGCAGCCTACATGCACAATTTTAGATTGCTTATTTTTAGTTGTAGCTGAAGTAAATCCAAATTTTTGGAAAATATGGCTGACAAAATATCTAAAAATATAGTGAAACCCTTTCAATGGATCAAAGTATATATTTTCCTCTAAAACCATACCACAAATGATAACTTGTGGATAAAAAAATCATTTACTATATTTAGAAAGATACGAAGATGTAAAATCAGTGAGCTAAGGGAGGCAACTGAAAAAACAAAACCAAATAAAAAAATCACAGAGCCAAATGATCAGAGTCCTAAATTCAAGCCTGAAGACTCTCTGGCCCAAATTCACTCTCAAATTCTCTTTGCCTAAAAGAACAAACATGGCTCTAGACACATACTTTGCTGCCAGCTACAACTGTCATAAGACTTGACTGAGGCTACCCAAACCTTGACAGTAAATATGCAGTATTGTATAATCTTGAGAAGGTTTATTTCCTTGTACTCAATCGTCTCTGTTTATAACAAGTTCCTAGACTGGTACCCAGGATTTGGTAGTAAGCCAAGAAGAAAGTCCTTATAATTATGAGAGTAGCAACTGTGCAGAGGAAGAGGGAGTCAGAAGACATAGAGGTCCAAGAATGCACTGCTAAGAAGCAGGACTCAGCAACCTATCTATGATAACCTGGGGAGCTCCAAATTAAGACACTGAAAGAAAACTTCGGGGTCCTTAGTAGAAGCATATAAAGTAAGTGTAGATACTTCAATGACATGAAATGATGTTTTAGTAAGATAAAATTTGCTCTCACCTGTGGTGACCCTGAGTACAGACACTGAAACCCAAGTTCCCACAATCACCCTTGTAGCATACAAACATGTTGTCATTAGGCCAAGCCTAAGGACAGTGATGTTTAGGGGAAAGAGGGTGGTTTGACCTTCGGATTTGCTGGAAAAGCCAGTAGCTTAGGAAATCAGGCAGTTGTGATCATGGGGTCAGGTTAGAGGCATTTAAGTGCCAAAGCTGGTTCATGCTACATAAAGAAAGTGTGATACAGGGTGACGCTAAGAATAGCTGTCATCTTACAATTATGTAAATATATGACCTGATATATGTTCTTCTTAAAGAACAGAACTGAGATTCGGACGCTGGGCTACTTCCCATGGTGTCCTAAAGAAGCATCAAAGGTCATAGGAAGAGCCATTGTTCACTGGGAACACTGATTCAGAACTCAGGGATACATGAAGAAGGTGGGTAGAGAGAATAGAAGATCAGACTCAAATAGTCTTAAGATATTAGATAGCAAGAAACAAGGGTTGTTTTTGTTTTGTTTTGTTTTTCTGTAAGAATATACATGCGAAGAGACAGAAGAATACAGCAAGCAAGATTCCAGGAGAACAGAGAATCGTCTGAAGCAATCGAGGTGTTAGAAATATGGGGACAAGCATTCATTAGTTTCCAAAATATGCTTTGGGAGGTAATTGTTCCATGCCTGGAACAAATCTAAGTGCCTAACCTCAGAGGAAAACACCTACACTGTGTGCAATGCCTCTTCAGCCTCTCTCTAAAGCAAAATTTGAAAGAAATAACTTTTCTACCCTCTGATGATTCAAATAAAATGATTACAGACTCTTCACATCGTTTCTTTGTACTAACAAAATCTGTCTTCAAAAGTTTAGAGGTTTTCTTCCCACTCTTCAATAAATAAAATAATCTCCCAGTTGATGTTGCTAAAATTGGGTCAGAAGGTAAACCTTGATAGGAGAGAAAGAAAAAAAAAGAAAGAAAAGGATAAGAAAAAAATGACATTTATTTAGACTCTGAAATAATTCATTGTATTTACAACTATGCATAAGAGGAAGAAAGAATCAAAATCAAACTTCATATATCAAGTGTCATATAACTTCCAGGAAACACAGTCAACATTTATCTGATGGTATCAGAGAGGAAAGGGGTTGGCCAATGGTTAGTCTGCATGTAGGCAGGTTGATTGTGAAAGAGGCAGTTGACAGATGACAACAGTCAACTTTGTCAAGCAGGTAGGGAGTCTTTGCAACTGTGCTTTCTCACTAGAAGGTTCATACCACTGGGCTTAGTAGACAGGAAGTCTCCATTACTGCATCAAATGTGTGCCTGCTGCAAATCACTAATGCGCCAGTTAACATAAAGCTAACCAATGTGATAGTCTCTACTGTTGCAGCCCACTCCTGGTCTACTGTAAGGTACCTGCTCCCTTGGGTTTGTCTGTAAACACACTGAGGACAAAGTTTCTGCATAATGTAATGACTAGCAGCCTTAGCATACCCTTATAAACGACAAAAAGTGCCAATGCTTAGGTGCCAGTCCAGAGCTACTGAATCAGAAACTCTGGCAAGCCTGGGTGGAGCTTACTGGGACGTGAAGCCTTGAGTTCCTGAGAATGTTTCAAAAGAGGAAAGCAATGAATTCTGGGGAATTCTGCCCCCAATACTTTGCTAGAAAGGGTCTCTGTGACAACTCCCATGGTCAACAACAGTCTTGAGAGCCACTGGTGTTGATACACATTCAGGGGTCTAACACAATGCCTGACACGGTGCAACAACTAGCCTTAAAAATTTAAGCTTGGGAGCAAAGCTATTCATTAATATTTTCAACCCAGTCTGTACAGTCCTCCCACTCAACTGAAGACCATCTGTCCTAGGCAAAGTGAAAAATCAGCCTATCCATGCCTATTCACACCACATTGCTCCTTTCGAGGACAGTTGCAAATGCTGGCCATCCTAGTGGCTGCTGTCTGTTTTAGGATTAAATTTGAGTTGATGACCACAGCAGAATGAGAGAAAGTCTCTGGCTTAAAGCTCCTACTCCATTGTGGACTCCTTAAAGTCAGTTGAATGCTCCTCTTTAAGAGGAGAACCAAATGGTAAGAAGCAGACATCAATCAATATATCAATAGGTGAATTCATTAATACTCAACTACCACTCCAGAAAATACCTTGCACTGTATGATGGAGCCAGAAGTGAAGGTTATAAATGACTGTTCTAGTCATAAGCTCCATCTTCAACGGGTTCTCTGTACCAGTGCAGACTGCTCATCAAACCAGTAGATATATTCAATAGAATGTATTCCCCATCTGCTCTGTCAACACTGGGAAACTTGAACGCAGAAAATTAAAACCATTTGTTAATGACTATTATTCAAGCTGAGAGTGCCAGCACACACTTAATCCTGTCACATGAGGGGGCAGAGACAGCAGACCGCTGTGAGTTCAAGGACAGCCTGGTCTACAGAGAGAATGTCAGGACAGTCCAGCTAGGTAAAAAGACTCTGTCTCAAATATATATGTGTATAATATGAAGGATTAGTATTCACAAATATGCATCATCAAGATGAACAATTACTTTAAAATGATCAGCCAGGGGCCAAATTTTATATATATATATATATATATATATATATATATATATATATATATGTATGTACTATTTTATAGTATATCTAATATATAGCAATATATAGCATATATACATTATATGTTGTATATTATATATTATATAATGGACAATACTATATACTATATTATATAATATACAATACTGTATATAGTTACATACATTATAATATATAATTATATTATAATGTAGTTTTTATGCTATATATTATAGAATTATATATTATAGAATTATAGAATTATTTAATATACAAGTTATATAAATATAATTGTTACGTATAATTTTTATATATAAATTTATATAATTATATAGCATATAGCATTATATAATATGTGTTTATATATGTCAATTCCCTTAGAACTTAGGTTCCTCAGCTTCTTAACATTGCAGCAAATTTCTATAATCATGAACCTGCAGGAAAAGTCTTGGCTTTAGAGGTTGCTGTCAATGACTCTCTACTGTTTTTAACCCTGGAGTTGGCAGTACATTGTGGTAAATACAACCATTTGGAAGGAAATCTCAAAGGCATATGTGTTATACACTTGCTCTTCAGAAAGTTATCATACAGTTATGTTTATGAGATGACACTTAGTAGACAAAAACGTTAAGTTATGTTGTTTTCCTAAAAGGATATTGGGACCTTAGCCCTATCCTGTCCAGTGGTTCTCTTTGGCTGCCATGAACTTTGTACCATCACATGTTTTTTTATAAGCTTCTTCCTAAATTCAGGACCAAAGGGAATGAGCCAACTGACTATGGGTAGAAACTTCTACAACTGGGAACCAAACAAACCCTCCTTCCTAAGTCTCATGCCCAGGGACTTAGAAACTCCCTACTAGGTGCCACCTCTTAATGTTTCCACTAACTTCAAATATTACCAAACTGGGAGTGAGCCTTTAACAGTATGGGACATTAAGGTCCATTCTAGATCCAAATTATAGCAGGGTTCCAAAGAAATGCCAGCTAGAGACAGACATTCAGAGAGACAATGTCCACACTAATCCCACAAGATACTTCCTTAGATCTGATGAACAACAGCAATCCCTTTCATTACCATGAACTGTGCATCCCTGTTTCCTTGTACATAGTGAAAAGGATTAGTGAAGAGGTTCAAAGATATGGACACTCTCTCCCCATAAATAACCTTCTGTATTGCAGAATGTAGAAAGTGTTCACTATGGTAGAAAAATCTATAGTTTTATTGGCCATAACTTCAGAATAGTCTTACAAAACTGAAAATTAACATGAATTTCTCACTTTCACACTTATTCAATTCATATAAGACACAAACTACAAACTGTATTATTCTAAACACACGAACCTAAACTTGTATAAAGATGTATTTTATGTCAGTTACAAATATACATTTTACTTTTCACTAGTAATGGATTAAATATTTCCCAGCTTCAATTTTGTAAATTTTCTTCACACTCCAGAAAGTAGGGTCCTAGAAAGCTATTACTTATATCCAGATCACTCCCCGAACTCTGTCCACTCTATTTCAATTATTTTCCAAATTGATCCTGAAAAGGGATAGTTCCATCTGTGGAGGTGCATAAAATATTTTTCAAGGTCTAGTTTGTTTCCCTGAGCCACTTTTTTTTTTTTGCCTGGCTGATATAGCCCCATCTAATCTTTAAGTAACCTGGTCTATGAGTCACTTCACATTCTTGATGTCCTCTTCTGATCTCACTTATGGCCATAAGCACCATCTATTCAATGACATAAAATGCATACTTCATCCCTCCTAAGCCCCAGACCCATATAACCCACTTACTGTGAGATGTTTCAACACAGCTTTTAAAGATCTTCAGATTCATATTTCTGTAAGGTGCCTTATGATCTCAACCAAACCCTCTTCTTGCTATTCATCTTTATAGATACATTTAGACTAATATATCTAGACTGTCCGCAAACATGGCCATTCTCTTAAGCTTTACAAAGAACTCCGAAAAGCTTGTCCATTCTAATTCATTATACCTTTCTAAATCTTAAATCCATAGACTTGTCTCTTTCTCTGACGCTACCACACTGTCCCAGCCACTGCAAGAGTCCCCTCAGGCACCCATCTGTCTACCCTTGCATGCTGCAATACAATCTCTTGACATATGTAACCATAAATCTTATCATGTCACTGCCCAATTCTCGCTTCCTACTGTATTCTCTTGTCCTAAGGAAGAGGTGTGAGTATCTTCAGCATAACTTAGAGACTTTGCTCGAACTCTGGTTTAACCAGTGCTTGCAATGCCCAGTTGACTATGATTCATTTACCTCTTGTTTTTTATTCTCTATGTCCAACTGTACTGGCTTTTGTTTTCCAGTTAATTATTTCTTCATCCCAGGATCCTTATTCTCAGTGTTTGTCCTGGCTATATTGTGATCTTGTATCACATTTACTGGGTTCCAACTAACTTCAATCTAAATGTGTGTTCTCAAACAAATTATGTCAGACTGCATTTTTCACAAACATTACTCAAGTACAGCTGTGTGTGTGTGTGTGTGTGTGTGTGTGTGTGTGTGTGTGCTTGCATATGCTCTCACAGAACACTGAATATTAAAGGATAAGCCTATTTAAACAGTCCTTCAACGTGGGTTGTCTTTTGACTGTACCAACCAGAATATGTCATTAGTGATGCTATGTGACTTCTGGGGCTGAGTCACCAAATGTATGTAGCTCTTATCTGCAAGACTTGCTCTCTGTCTCTCTGGATACTCATGTTTGAAAGTCAACCGTGGTATTATAGGAAGCTCAAGCCAGATGCAGAAGCCTTATGTGGTGGTATCCAGCTGCCCTGACTAAAATCCTAACTAAAAGTTGGCATCATGCCCCAGACATCTGAGTGAATGTCTTCGTGAAGATTCGAACCTTCTCCCTGTGACGCCAACTACTGAGTTCCCAGACATCAAGGGCAAAAGGCCACTCATCTCACTGAGCCTTTTTGAATTCCTAGCCTGCTGAATCTGTGCGTACAATAGGTCTTTTTGAAACCACTACATTTGAAGTTAATTTATTATACTTTCCTGATGGATGGGAAAATGTCTTTCCTTGTCTCTTTTCGACTAGTCATTGCTATTCTAGGCATGTGCATCGTTCTGGGTTCTTTCAACTTTACCTTTAATGTCTACCTCCCCATCTACCTTAGAAGTGTGATGAGGATGTACACTCTTTCAGCTTTATTCATTAATAATCTGCAATGTGTTCAGTAAACACACGTTAAATTATTGAATGAAGTTCTTTAGAACTTGTTAAAGGAAGAGCATCCTGCTATTCGGAACTTGAAAGAGAAACGTAAATGAGTAGTGTGGACTTTTTGAGTCCTTTCATAGTAAATTAATATGAGAGGCTGGATTGTTGTCCCATGGAACTGCTCTCTAGGGGTGGTTTTGTCTCTGAGATGAGGGTATCTCAGGCTGAAAGAAGATGGATTAGTGTCATAATCTAATGCATAGAACTAAATGTTTGTGCTAAAGTCATAAACATAAAATGAATGAAAAACTGTTTAAAAAATTCATGTTGATACATTAAAAAAAAATTTCCCAATATCTTTGGAAAATCAGTCAACTGATTATGTCATCAGAGACATGAGAAAAGTGGCAAAAGGACATGTGTCCTGGTCCCAATATAGCATTTCTGTCACCCACTCCAAGAAACAAGTCAGCTGCACTGAGACTCAGACTAAGAGAAGATACTGAAGAAAGCCTGTGGTTCACTACTACCTTGAACAAATAATACCACTTCAGTGACACTAAAGTGGGTAGAGAAACCTTGTTATCCTATATGAAGTAGTATAAAACTTACTAAGAAAGATTTATAGTGATATATGTAAAAATTATATGAAGAGGCTCACAAATGCCATTGTCCTGAGCAGTAATGTCTTCACGTTTGACTTTTCTCTTTTCTCAATTATATACATGTATACACACAATAAGTATACATATGTTTTCGTATCTGTGTGTGTTTTGCCTGCATGCATATCTATGCACCATGTGAATGCCCAGTGTCCATGGAGGCCATAGAGGGTGTGAAGTCACATGGAACTAAAGGTGATTGTGACCCACCATGTGCATGCTGGGAATTAAACCTGGGTTCCCGGGAAGAGCAGACAATACTCTTAGTCGCTGAAATATCCCTCCAGTCAATCTTTTGTTGTCTTTTTAAATATTTTGTTTCTCAATATATCCACATTTGGGATAAAATTTTACATTTTCAAAACTGATGTAATGCAGCATTTAAAATTAAGGAAAACATGCAATGTAAAAATGGATGCTTGCAGACTTTATAAATAAAGTTATTTCCATCACTATTAAAATCCCATAGCACTGAAAAGTAGATAAATAACCATAGATACAGGGAAACTCGGTAAAAGGAAATCAGCATTCTTTTGTCCAAAAAAAAAAAGAGCAATAATAAGGTATTCCAAGGATTAGTGCCAAAATAGATTCAGGTTTTAACTAATACAGAAGAGAAGGCACAATAAATTCCCTACAATTGCCGTTCAAAACCATGCACTTTGAGATAATAAAATGCCCAGTCAGAATGGCTTGTCATGAAAGATTTCTGCAGTGGATAGGAAAATGCCAACATAGCATTACTGTAAGCATATGTAAGATAATGTATTAGGCAAAAGGCCATCCAAATCCCATTTACAATCTAATTGTGTCTGAGCTATCAGCAGAACTCAGGGAACAGTCGGAGAGGGCTTTACAGAGTCGCAATCCCTGAAGGTACCAACGTAGCAGTAGCATGCGCCTCTATCACAGGCTTTTAAACAGAACATCTTCCAGTGCCACACTGGAAAAGTACCCAGGCTTGAAGACTCCATTCAACGTCTAATTCCTGGACTGCCTGAATCCATCTCACCGCTCGTGCCATCTCATCTCGCGCTTTCCTCTTTCACCAGCTACAAACCTCGGCATCCATCCCATGTGTTACAGTGCTCAGTGTTATACTGCTCAGCTCACAGATTCGCCAACCAAGGCTATCACTGCCTAAAACCTGACTGCCTACCCCTGAAAACTGTTACCAGCAAACTTCTCAGTGTGTCCCTGTAACCCTTCCTCTTGGGTAAGTAGTCCCCTGCTCAGCACAGTCACCTCCCAGGGAATGCTAAATAAAATGTTCTACCGAAGCTCAAAAGGCCAACAAAGCAAAGAGCAGTAGTGTTATGTTCTTTTTATGCAGGAAGATAGCTCACTTTCTGTAATGAAGACATAAAGGAAACATTTATCTTGCTGAATACTGGCGGCATGCAACCTTACTACATGGTGTTGGTGCAGAAAAACTTACATGAATTTTGCCTAATATATGCTGTTTTGGAAAACTATAAATCTTGTCTTGTTTCTCACTAACTGACATTACATTCATGTATAATATATTTTTTAGTTTAAATTGCAGTACTGTAAAAATTAACAGGAGCTTAAACAGGCAAGAATAGCAACAGAATTCTTAAGGCCTGTGCTAAACTTACAATATGTGTGATAATATATACAGTCCTTGAAAATAGCAGTATTACACAACTGGACTACATCAATGGAGTATTGATACCATGTCTCCTTACATGTTTCAACTATGTCAAAGAGTACTACCTGAACAATGGCTCTGTGGGTCTGTAATTATCAAATTCCACTTGTCTTTCTTCTAATTAAAATGATTTCCATGTTATATCTAGTTTTCGTTATTGAAGCAGAACAAAACAACAGAAGCCTGATTGAGCTGGCTACTGCAATATCATTAGGGATTGCTAATTCCATGTGATAGCTCTTTCCATGTGAACTCTTTTTTTTTTTTTTTTTTTTTTTTTTTAATTTATTTATTTCATTTCTTATTCTGCAGACTCTCAGCAAAAACCTGTCAGAATTAGAAGTGTCTGTAATGGACGCTACAATTCCCTTTACATCTACAGTGTCCCAAACACAACAAAGGCTGATTTTTTAAAGCAGGTTGGAACCATTTGTTCATGCCTTCAATACACAAGTTTCAAAACGCAGCCCATTGTGAATGGGCACACAGTGCGCTTCTGCCATCTACCGGAAAAATGGCAGATTGCAGCTTCCATCATTCTGCTGCAGTACATTCAAGACAATAGTGATTAAGTCAGATTCACCAGACACATCAAAGATAGTTTTTTCCGGCTCTACTCTACTCAGTACATTCTCTCCCAATATTTCCAGGAAAATGTATTCCAAAATTAGAGAGAGTCAGGAGTGTTTGAGAATATTTCCTCTGGGGTAAAAATCTAATGTGCACATGAAAAACAGTTTTAAGATGACTTGTTTTATTACTACTACTATTTTTAATTATTTTATTCATTTACATTTCAAATATTGCCCCCCTTCCCGGTCCTGATCCATGAGAGTCCCACCACATACCGTTTCTCCTTCACCTCTAAGAGGGTGTTCCCTAACCCACCCACCCATTCCCACATCACCTCTCTAGCATCCCCCATTCTCTGGGGCATCAAGCCTCCACAGGACCAAGTGCATCCCCTCCCACGGAGGTCTGACAAAGGCCATCCTCTGCTACATAGATAGGGAAAGCCATGGAGCAGCCTATGCATGCTCTTTGGTTGGTGGCTTAGTCCCTGGGAGCTCTGGGTGGTCCAGATTAGTTGATACTATTGTTCACCCTATGGGGTTGCAATCCCCTCCAGCTCCTTCAATCCTTACACTTAACTCTTTCATTGGGGTCCCTGGGCTCAGTCCATTGTTGGCTGTGAGTATCTATGACTTAGTCAGGTGCTGCTAGAACCTCTCAGAGGACAGCCATGCCAGGCTGCTGTCTGCAAGCACATCTTGGCATCAGCCATAGTGTCTGGAATTGGTGTCTGTGCACGGACGGATTCCAAGTTGGGGACAGTCTCTGATTTGCCTATCCTTCAGTCTCTGTCCCTTTTTTTGTCTCTGCATTTCTTTTAGCCAGAAACAATTCTGGATCAAAAAATTTGAGATGGGTTGGTGGCTTCATTCCTCAACGAGGACCACATCTATCTCCTGGGGGTGGCTGGTCTCTTCCATGTCCCCACTGTTGGGCATTTGGGTCCTGGGAGCCTCTCACATCCCTGGTGTGGGACTTTCTAGTGACTCCCCTTGTCCCCACCCCACACTGACACATATTTCTATTTATCCCCCTGACCCTCTGGGCTTCTCTCCTGTCTCCCCCATACCTAATCATCCTCCATTTCTCCAAATTTAGTGTTGTTTTTCCATAAGCACATTCAATTGTGCAATTTCTCCATTATTTAGAAAGTAACCATCTCATGGTCTTTTTCTACTGGGCAATCAGTATTCCATATTTAACAGAACTTTCAACTCACAGGAGTATTTTAGTCTTACAGTGCTGAGTCTGGTAATTGCAGCATTATTGAGGAAGTGAGAGAACTGAGGTACAGAAAATCTGTAGAAACATACACAAATACTTTCTCGGCCATGTTCATTCTCACTCTATTCGCAATAGCAAGGAAAGAGAAAAAAAACTAAAGGTCCTCCAACTGCTAAATAATGGGTAATGAGGATGTGACATACATGTATCTGTGAAGAAAAATGAAATCATGAAATTTGCAGGCAAATCTAGATCTAGAAAGATCTAGAAAATAATAAATAAAGTGAGGTAACCCAGACCTAGAAAGACAAAATCTCTTTTATTTGTGGATCCTAGCTCCCAATTTTTGTTAATTTATTTTTTTCACTTCACATCCCAATATCAGCTCCTAACCTTTATATGTGAGCATACAGTCTGGAGTAGGCATGGTAGCCAAGAAAGTAGAGAGACCATTGATGAGGGAAGGAGCTCAAGGCAGGGGGTGAGGGATGGAAGGACACAGGTCTAAGAAGGGGAAATGGGAAAGTAGGGGATGGGCTTTAACTAGGAAAGAGGGTGGAGAAATAACCTTCTTCTCCCTCCAGGAAGAAACACGGTATTCCCTCCATCTCTCACCTAGTGTGCATTTCCTTTCCCATGAGCCTTCTGGCCTCATGCTCCCTTTGGTACTTCTTGCCTCTTCAGGCACTCCATTTTCCAACCTTTTAGTGAGTACGCCAGAGACTATGTCAGTCAGTTCTTCTCTGACTGGCCCTGGTTCCATTAGACTCATCTCAGCAAATAATTTGTCTTTGTCCTATGGCAAAAGGGGTTTTAATCCTTAAACTTGGGGTCACTTATTTGAATGTCTATGGATGAAATAATAAGATATTAAACCCTGGAAGAAAGGGCATCTCTGTTACTATTATGAGCATCTGAATTAGTTTAGCCTGTGGCTTATAACTAATAGAAACTGAGTCTGTGGGAAATCGGATGAATTATAAGATACCTTGAAGACAAAATACTTATAAGTATTTGGGGATGCAGAAACTGAGTCACAGGAAATGTCAAAAAGTTACTTTAGTATGTTGGGTCTGTAATATTTCTAGTGAGGTTATAAACCATGAGAATCCAGGTTGGGAACTGGTTTGAAGAATCAGCTGGAAAAATTATGAAAATAATTGCCAATTGTTCCACATGACCCTGGAAATGTACACCCCTATTATTTTGTTTTCAAACATAAATAAGGACAGATGCTATATGACAATAAAGAAAAATGCAAAATCAATCTATAGTATTGCAGAAATGTAGAATTCTGATTATAAAATTTTAAATAAAGTTTATATTATATTTAGCATTACTATTCAATGTTGTTAAACATGTTGATGATTTTATATTTAAATATAAAATCTTATAAAAATTTAATTACAAATATTTATTATAAGCCTGAATTTTACATGAAAAGCACATTACTCAGGCCTCAGAGAATGAAGGGTGTAAAGTGATTATCATGCAGGACACAGGTCTGTCAGGTTTGGGGTAACTCCCTTCTCTTTCACCTAATTCTACAATGGGAGCTTCCCATGACCTATAAATTTTTCTTACCATTTAATTCTTTGTTGAACAATAACAATTAAAACCTTAGTGATCAGAAACTTACTATGTTTTATAATGGAGACATGGGAACTTATTTACATTGAAGACACTATTCTACACAGGAAAATGTCACCAGTTGTTAGTCCTTGAAGGTTATGTACCACTATACTTTTATTACATGTTGCTATGGCAGCAGTATCCTCCGGTCCAGCCATCCAACACTGAGTACACTGGTCAGTGAAAATGTAGAACTGGACAAGAGAAGTCATTTTATTTACAAGAGACTATGTTTACATTATCCTTCACTGTTGCTGGTATCAGGGGGGAGGCACACTCTCCTGGTTTCTTTTATACTTTTCTCAATGATGGATTATCTTGTTTCTCATCTGTGGCCAGAAATAAGGGGGAGGTGGTATTTTAAGCTCTTAAATCTCTAATGTAACTAAAGATAAGTAAATTAATTCTAAATGAAAAACT
This sequence comes from Mus pahari, assembly GCF_900095145.1. Taxonomy (NCBI): domain Eukaryota; kingdom Metazoa; phylum Chordata; class Mammalia; order Rodentia; family Muridae; genus Mus; species Mus pahari. The sequence continues at coordinate 102,156,354 of NC_034597.1, forward strand.
TTTTTAAAAGTTCAATGCTATGTAACTTCCTGGACAAAGAAAGATTAGCTCCATGGTCAACCCCTTCCCGTTCTATTCTTTCTGTTCATTATTTGGGATGTAAGATAGCTTCATGTCTAAAAGAACAGTATTGAGGACTTTTTGATTAAGAAAATGGATGGTCATAGGCAGTCATCAAACCCAGATGTTATTGCTGATGCCAAGTAGCACTTGCTGACAGGAGCCTGGTATAGCTGCCCCCTGAGAGGCTCTGCCAGAGCCTGACCAATACAGATGTGGATGCTTGCAGTCAACCATTGGAGTGAGTACGGAACCCAGTGGAGGAGTTAGGCGAAGAACTGAAGGAGCTGAAGGGGTTTGCAAACCCATAGGAAGAACAACAATATCAACCAAGCAGACACTCCAGAGCTCCCAGGGACTAAACCACCAACCAAAGCATATACATGGAGGGAGCCATGACTCCAACTGCACATGTAGCAGAGGATGTGACATCAGTGGGAGGAGAGGCCCTTGGACTTGAGGGTGTTCTATGCCCCAGTGTAGGGGAATGCCAGGGCAGAAGTCAGGAGTGGGTGGGTGGGTGGGGGAGCACCCTCATAGGTGCAGGGGAAAGGAGGGTGGGATAGGGGGTGTGCAGGGGGGAAACCAAACAGGGGAATAATATTTCAAATGAAAATATATAAAATAACCAATTCAAAAAAAGAAAATGAATCATATTCTGATCCTTAGCAAACCTATGGAAATTAACTCTCACTTGAACGAAGACTATGAATCCTAGATCATGTTTGAGAACATGCTGTAGGCAACATATGTCATGCAGGCAACCTCTCCCCACCTCCCTGGAGGGAATCTGACAGAGTGGAAACCAAAAAGCACATTGGCCTCAAACTGAAATATTGTTTAGGGCCCAGCCACTTCCTATTCCCTTTAAGAAAACCACGACCCACATGCCGAGTGACAGTTAATTCCTTTCACAGAAATTTGTTTTTCTGCAGATCTGGTAGTGAAGAAAAGATTAATCTTCAAGCAAAATACCAGCAAAAGCATAAACGTGCTTTGTTTTCCCTACCTGTGGTAATGAATTAAACATTTCTTTGGGGGCAGAACAAAAGCCTTTGCTGCGTTTGAATGGCCTAGAGCAAGTATAGTGGTACTCAAAATGTTTTCATACTGCTGATTTATTGCGGTTGTTCTGCATAACCCAGAAGCCACTTCAAATTAAATCATCTCACCAATGTCAGAAAGAAAACCTACCAAGCAATGGTTAAAATGCAAATCACCATATTGGAAATGAATCCTTAATGAGTGATTAGACTTTTAAACGAAAAAACTTTATATGAAGAGGCAAAGTTCGAAGGCTTCTTACGGGTGCTATATGCAATCAATCATATATTTATTTTTTTCTGAGAAAATAAATCTATGTAGTGTGAAATTATGGTACTAAGACTTCTTTTTGTTTTTAATCATGTGCCATGGTAATTAAATTTTAAATCTGTAAGCAGAACATAAAAACCCTATGAATACTAAATCTGCTTATTTCACATGTCGCTACACAAGACAATGTCTTCTAAATTTTCATACTATCAAATCTTAATAATATATGGCTGCTTTTTTGAAAGAGAATCTTTTGTATTCTCAAATGAAATACTACAGAATATTGCAGAATGAAAGCAGATGCTGGAAGTGGGGTGTCAGAGATATTTCTCTACTATCAAATTTAAATTCTACACAGGGCTTAATTATTTGTCATTCTTTAATGCATTGTAAATTTTCAACTTAAGTCGATTTTTCAGTATTACTTTATTTTTGACAACATCGTATCTGTACACAGTATATTGTGATCATATGGACTTCCTCCTCATTACTGTCTCCTGCTCTCTTCCCATTCCTGCTAATCTTCTCAATTACTCCCTCTGCTCCTTCCTCTCCTCTCTCTCTCTCTCTCTCTCTCTCTCTCTCTCTCTCTCTCTGTGTGTGTATGTGTGTGTGTGTGTGTGTGTTTGTGTGTGTGAAGGCATTGTGTGAGTGATTATGCATGCTGTGTGTTTATGAATATAACATCCATATTGAATCCATAGGATTAGTCCCTATCTACCGGCTTATATAGTCTTCCTATTTCCCCTCTTCCCCTGTTCCCTGGGTATATTTGAGGGGGTGACACAGATGCCCCTCTTAGGGCTGAGTGCTCAGCCATCTTATTATCAGGTTTGGAGCAGTAATAATAAGTTGGTTCTACCTTTTGTCTTCATTCTTTTGATTACTCAGGCGAATATAAATGTTGGGTAATTTACTTAAGCATTCAGGGAGAAAGGCAGGCAGAAAGGGGGACAAGATCAGGTATTGGAAGACACAAGAGAGAAGCACAAAGGGTCAGAAAATCAAATAGAAATATGTAGCAGTGGGGGATGGGGACCTGTGGGTAGCCACGAGAAAGCCCAAGATGCCATGAACTCGAGAGGCCCCCAGGACCCAACAGGGATGATATGCAACAAAGGGAAGAGAGAATCTGTGGAGACCACCTCCTGTCGATAGGCATGGCTCCCAGTTGAGAGATGGAGCCACTCACCCATCTCAAAATTGTTAACCCAGAAATGTTCCCAGCCAAAGGAAAGACAGGGACAAAAAATGGAACAGAGACTGAAGGAAAGGCCATCCAGAGACCGCCCCACCTAGGGATCCATCCCATGTGCAGACATCAAACCCCCACACTATTGCTGATGCCAAGAAGCCCTTGCTGTCTGGCTGTTCCCTGAGAGGTTCTGCCAGCACCTGACCAAAACAGATGCAGATACTCACAACCAACCATTCGACTGAGCCCAGGGACCCCAATGGAAGAGTTAGGGGAAGGACTGAAAGAGCTGAAGGAAATTGCAATCCCATAGGAAGAACAATATCAATTAAATGAACTACCCAGAGCTCCCAGAGACTAAACCATCAACCAAAGAGTATACATGGAGGGATCTATGGCTCCAGATACATATGTAGCAGAGGACGGCCTCATCTGACATCAATAGGAGGGGAAACTTTTGGTCCTGTGGAGGCTTGATGCCCCAGCATAGGGGGATCCTAGAGGGGTGAGGCAGTAGTGGGTGAATGGGTGGAGGAGCACCTTCATCGAAACAAAGGGGAGGAGGGAGGGGGGATGGGATGGGGGAGTTGTGAAGGGGTAACCGGAAAGGGATATCATTTGAAATGTAAATGAATAAAATAATTAAATAAAAAACAAAAATTAAAATAAAAAAAGATTTAGACAAATACACATCTTTGGGGATGACAGGAAATGTAGACATTTAGCTTTGAAATCCAGGTTTATTAGATGAGTGTGGGGAAAGGTGACATTTTGCTTGAGAACAGTTTGTTCTAATGTGACTTCCATGTTACTGGAAACTGATCCTATGTTCCCGCGTGTGTAAAATGGGGCAAAGGCATCGACCTCAAAGCCCTGACAGGACTGGAAGTGTTTGCCAAGCAAAGGGGGGAATATGTGCAGTAAGTTTTTCAAAACAGAGCATTGTTTGTTTGTTTGTTTGTTTGTTTCTTGTTTCCTTACATCAACACAATGGATGCTTCACAAGTCTTCGTTTCACATGCTTTTGCTATAGTGATATTTTTTTCTGATTGCTGATTTAAGATATTCCTCTTTAACTTTCTTTAGAGTTTCACAAAGAAGCCTGTTTGCTTTCTTTTTCATTTATTTATATTTATCAGATATTTTCTTCATTTACATTTCAAATGTTATCCCCTTTCCTCATTTCCCCTCTGAAAACCCCCTATCACATTCTTCCTCACCGTGCTCACCCAACCACCCACTCCTGTTTCCCTGTCCTGGCTTTCCGCCTACACTGGGGCATGCAGCCTTCACAGAACCAAGGGCCTCTCCTCCCATTGATGTCTGATAAGGCCATCCTCTGCTACATGTGCAGCTGGAGCCATGGGTCCCTTCATGTGTACTCTGGTTGGTGGTTTAGTCCCTGGGAGTTCTGGGGGTGCTAGTTGGTTCATATTGTTGTTCCTCCTATGAGGCTGCAAACCCCTTCAGCTCCTTCAGTCCTTTATCTGGCTCCTCCATTGAGAACCCTGTGCTCAGTCCAATAATTGGCTGAGAGCATCCATCTCTGTATTTCTCAGGCACCGCAGAGCCTCTCAGGAGACAGCTATACCAGGCTCCTCTCAGCAAGCATTTGTTGACTTGAGTTTGGTAACTGTATACGGGATTGATCCCCAGATGGGATAGTCTCTGGATGGCCTTTCCTTCAGTCTCTGCTCCACACTTTGTCTCTGTATCTTCTCCCATGGGTATTTTGTTCCCCCTTCTATCCACACTTTGGTCTTCCCTTTTCTTGAGCTTCATGTGGTCTGTGAATTGTATCTTGGATATTCCAAGCTTCTGGGCTAATATCCACTTATCAGTAATATCCACTTGTCACTTACCATGTGTGCTCTTTTGTGACTGGGTTACCTCACTCAGGGTGATATTTTCTAGTTCCATCCGTTTGCCTAAGTATTTCATGAATTCATGATTCTTAATAGCTGAACAGAAAGGGGGTGGATCTGAATGGGAGGAGCGGTGCAGAGGAGTCAGGGAAAGTAGAGAGAGGGAAAACTACAACCAGAATAAACTGAGAAAATAAATCTATTTTCAATAAAATGAAAATAAAGAATATGGTTTCAGCTTAATTTGGTTTTGTGGGGGTTTTTTTTGTTTTGTTTTGTTTTTTATTCTAGCAAAGACTGTAGTTACAGAATACTGGTGTGCTCAGATTCAGTCCCTTGCTTTACCAACAATGGTTCTTTGGGCCCATCATGAAGACTCATCTGAGAAACACACGGAACAAGTGGACCTGCTTGAGTCAGGATTTGTCAACTCCAAGATAGCAGCTAAGAATGAACTTCACGGGAAGCACTTACACAAAATTAAACACTTGTGCTTTAAGGTCAGGATTAAAATAAATACCTATAACTTTTCACAGCTAGACAACTAGCTAATCAATATATTTGAGCCATGGAGTCCATACAGAGGCATAATAGTTTAACAGAAAAATCACAGAACCAACAGACCAAAGATGGCTTTCCAAGACCATTGAATGTTTAATAGATTGTGGATATGACACTCAGAATCTTAGATTTGCAGTTTCTTTGTCTACATAATAGTATCAAATCACCTACCCTATCTACTTTCATTATTAAAAAGACAAAGTAGAGAAATGCATAAATTTTCCAGGAGCTAAACATAAATGCAAAGCATTTCTTGCCCTCAGTGAACTCAATATGAAGCCTCCATTAGAGCGGTGCCTCTTCCATTCTAGAGGAGACAGCACTATTGTATCAGCAAAACCATAGCCAAAATGTCAGCAAAAACTCCATTCTGCCAAAAAGAAAAACTGTCCTGGCAAGGAAATTAATATCCCCTTGTACAAATTGCCTATGAGACTAACTCTTCAGACATGTTTAATTTATAGATCAAGTAAGAACCAATTGAAGGGACTTCTAGAAAGGTAGGAGAAGATTTGTGACAAACAGAGAATAATGTGCAAAACAGGCCATGAAGGAGTAAATTGAAGCAAGCTCACCACTCTGCCAAGGACCAACCCTAGTTATTCATAATAGCACATCAGGTTATGAAGTTTTGATTATTTAATTCTTAGTTCCTGTTAGCCTTTCTAGTGAGTTGTATTTGAGTACTTAGTATCTATGGGCAATCACAAAACAGTCTCTGAAAGGCTGTGTGTATGACAGAGAGAGAGAAAGGGAACAAGGCAGGGAAAGGAAGAGACAGTAATACTACTGATAAGCTCCTACGTTCACGTGACTAACACAAAGCCAGCATCACACCTACTGATTCTGGTACCCTTTGTCATTTTCCACTCCCCTTTTCTCTGCAAGATAATTAGGTAATTAGTGCAAATATTAATTACCCTATCCTCCTGAAGAAAGAGATAACCTGTTGCTAAAGCATACCGATGATGAATATTTCATTTTCCAAGTAGTGCTAAGATAAAGTCAAGGACAAAATTCCCTGACAAGCAAGAGTGATTTTTATGTTGTTCTTTCCCATCCAAAATTGTAGTGAAGACATCACATAGTACCAATGAAGTGTGTTCCGATGAACAGCTTAATGTTTTAAGCAATATTCAGACACGTCATTGGAAGAACATTTCTCTGTAGATAGTTTATGTGAAGATGCATATTTCAAAATGTTTTATATATTGTTTGAAAAACATTAAATCTTTGAAAATAAACCTGTCCACAAATTTTCAAGATTTTGATAAACAAACAAGCAATGACATGCATTGATTTAAAGCCAAACAGCTAAAGTACCACAGCATATTTCTTAGTTAAAGTCACTACTGAATGTGTCTCCATCCTCTTTAGTGTATATCCTAACCATTTACTTTGATGCATCCATAAAAACACTAAAAAAAATATAGAACATTACTATAGATTAACATTGACTTTCTTGAATGTTCTAAAAGCCTTCTTCCAGAAGATATGCAGATATGGTGAAGTCTTATATGTTGTAATTCACTACAAATGCTGAGTTATATATCCTCAGTTCTACCCAAACTCTATGGAAATATTTAATGGGCAAGATAAACCAAACCTTTCTAGACAGTTGCTTTCAAAGGAGATCAATTCCGTGTAATGATGATTTAGGGTGCTTCTTCCCTGAACTTAAGTAATTTTCCCCTTTCTACTTTGAGATTGTAAATCTGACTAATTGCTTTACACTCTCTAGAAAAGCTTCTTCTTGCTAAGGATAATTGCCATGTCTGATTTTCCTATGCCCCGAGTAATTTTATGGAGGGCTTACCTACTGATCTCATTATGCTTCAGGCTCCACGCTGCTATTTACCTACTTCAGTCTACTTGATAAATTAAATCCAAGCCTTGTTAAATTTGCCCCTTCAAGTCACAAATATCACAATTTAGTAGGGATTAAATTAAACTAATAGGCATTTTGCTTCTTCCACACTGACACATCCATTAGTTGACTTCAGTTTAGCCATGGGAATACCAACACTGAAAGGAAAAGTTGTAAGACTATTTGTGAAACAGATGAGTCTAAGGGATGAGTGTTTCACGATAATCTTTAAAACTGAAAAATGAATACATTTTATTATTGCTTAATCTGCTAAGAGGAAACAGAAGATGAACTCGATGACAGACAACGATGATTGTAGTCCTAGGCTAGCATCTAATTGCGAAGCCACTCATTTTGTGAGAGTCACCCTGTTTATCTTCACTTAATAGAGCTTTTTTTTTTTTTTTTTATTTAGGCACAATTATTTTAGTACCATTAAGAAAACAAATTTCCTTTGATGAACTTTCCTGGCCTTTTTGTTGTTGTTATTGTTGTTGTTGTTGTTGTCCATTGTTCGCAGCTGGAGAGTAAGGCAACCCCTAAGACTTGCAAAGGACATTTCAATTCTTTGAAACTTTCTGGTGTTCTAGTTCTCACTGAATATTTTATCTTTTGAAATGCTCTCTCTCTAGCGAAGGCTTTGAGCACATTCATTTGCATTGGCACCAAGTGTCAGTCACCTGGAACCATCCAGGCAAGAGCGTTCTCATCTTCCTTGTTTGTCTCTGGAACATCTCTTTGTAGTAAATGTGTTGACCCAAGACCGTGGGCTCATGCAGCAGAGTGCTGTCTTGCAGTACAGCGTGACAAGGGCTGAAGGCAGCTGTGAGAGGTGAATGCTAAGTAGGGCAGATCCTATTGCCACCATGGACTGTACCCTCCCATCAAAGCATGGGGTGTGAGTGGACACAGTATTTTTCAAAACACTTTTGTCTACACAACTAGACATTTGCATCTTGAGTTGATATCAATTCAGAGGGGAAAATAAAACAGAAATATTAAAATATTTACAAAAATACAAATGTACAATCAGCAGGAATATATTTCCTCGCAAAATAATGATGGACATGACAGTCAGTAAATATACTGATTTTATGTAATTATGGATTATTTGGTACAAAACTGATCCTTAGTAAATTATTTGCACTTGGTAAAACTTGAGAATCTTACAATTTGCGTGATGTAGGATATTGAGAATGGCTTGTGTTAGTGGTTCTGCCTCAGATTTTTCTCATAAAGTGACGCTGAATGCATCTGGTTGGAGTTACCACAAGGGTTGATTAGGCTAAGGAAACTTACTCCAGAATGTGTGAGGCAAGGCAGTTAGCAGATGGCAACACTCACATACCTGCTGACAGAGCCCCCTTGCTGTGTGTGATGGAAGCCCATGGTGTCATACCACAGGGGTTGTTCGGCAGAACTTCTGCATGTCCTCCTGGTGTGGCGCCTGCTTTTTCTAGAGTGAGCAAGCAAATGAGGAAAAAGAAATTCGGATGCTTTCTATCTCAGCTGCCCCGTGCTTTCCCATCTCCTATTACCTGTATTTTAGAAAAGAGTCATGGAATCCAGCCCAGACTCAAAGGAATGGGGTTTGACTAATTCATATTTACCTACAGGAAGTTGCTTCTCACCTCCTACCATCTCACTTTGAGAGCCGAGACAATACTGTACGTGTGATTGGCCCACAAGCTCCATGGTCTAGACATGACACACTGTGCAGCCCTCTTACCTCCACACAGCAGACCAGCATTTGAACAACAGAAGGCAGGGAGGATTGTGTGCTATGTGTTCACCCGTAAGAGTAGTAGTACCTTTCTGCCACTGGCGTCAAGGAGTGAACTAAAATGGATCCCGCTGCCAAACCCTGAGTGGGATTGAAGCCCACCGTTCCCTAGAGAAGTGTCCACATGCGAATCCCGCGGTGGAGGAGGCCTTGTCTGCAGCCTTGTAGAGCATCTAGTTACGCTATTCCTGGGCTGCTGCCTTCCATCTGAGATGATGGATATGTATTGCTTTAAGCCAATAAGACGACGATAATTTGTTATGTACCATTTTCATACATAAATACAGCACTGAATCCAGGAAAGCTAATTCTGACTTAATCAGTCTTAGAAATAAGCCCCTTCTCATGTCAGGGATCAGGATCCCCATCTATTAAACAGAGGAGTGATATCATAGTACTAAGTATGATCCTGCTAGTGTATGGCAAGCACAAAGAGCTGAGAAAACAAAGACAAAACAGGTGAAAATATGTGTTTTTCTATCAAACACAGGGAGAGATCTTCAAATGTCAAAAATCCTCTAATTTTATACCACAAGAATTATTAACTAAACATAATTATTTTGGATCAGACAAAAGATAAAGTGTCCAAATTCCTCTAGCCCAGTTAAACCATTATTTTAGAATAGTATAAAAAATGTCAAAGTGTCATATATATTCAGTTTCCTGATGGTCAGGGGAATTTCTGGACATATAAGAAACTTCATCTCTCCGTTCCAGACGATATGACCCTGATCACTGTCAGCCCTCTTTGCTTCAAGAATGCCTCCTGGGGTGTTTGGCAAAGTAGTAGAATGCCATTATCTTTCATGACATCTACCCTCAAATAAAATCTCTCCCAAGTTCCTGGGGAGTAATATATAGTGCTAAATATAATCCAACCAAAAATTGGCCCGAAGATCAATGAGGACATATCTGGGCTATATTTGTATGTATAGGGGCTGTGGTTGGTGAAGAGGCAATATGTTAGTAATATGCTCACTAAATATTATCATTATCCTCAATTTTTAACATTTGCTTACATCTATATACTTTATAGTGATCCAGTTCTTTCACTGGTGGGCAATGTTTTCTCTTCTCTCCCAGATGTCGGACTTTGCCATGCGCATTGCTTTAAGTGGAGAAGAGGGCAGAAAAGACTCTATACATGCTATAACAGCAATCTTAAGATGATTTCCATATCATCCCTTGGTTTTTTGTGTGTGCAATATCTATAGTCAAGTGAAGAACACACCCCTCCATGATGAAGGGCTCCTGAGTACAACCCATGGAACTTGGAACAGGGGCAAAATGGTGAAGGAAGTTTAATCAGCCAAGTCTCCCAATCTAGATATCATTTAAAATATGGGTTTCAATAATTTTAAATCCTAACTAAGACAGAAGCAAGAGAGGTGGAAGGAAGACTGTCTGCTGAGGTTTGGAAGACGATGTCCTGAAACAGAGCTTGTGTTTCCTGAGCGTTGCTGAGCATGCACGGTGGATTTGCTCTTTAGTCCTTGTGTAACACTTTTCTTTTCCCTGTTAATTTTCGTTGCACCTAAGCACTACTAAATCTGCTATCAACAAATCCACGTATGCCTCGTCTTCTCTAACACTGACATGATACTTATTTTCCCATTCTTTTGCATTGCTGCCAACCTACGTCATTACATTGGATATAATTTTTTACATCCAATGATATGATATAGTTTGATACTTTACTAGACACACTGTCAAATTCAATTTCTCAGAATTTATATTTACATCGTTAACAGTTAATGAACTTATTAATATGTTAAGCTTTATCTACCCTTGAAAATTTTCTGTTTATTCCAACTTTCATCTGATTTTATTTTTCTTGGGTTCCTGTGGTTCCTTTGAACATATTTTGTAATTCAGTTTTATAAATAGTGACTCCAGGAGCTGGAGAAAATAAATGGCTTCATTTTTTTTAAAGGACTTGTCAATCTTGCAGAGAACCTGGGTTATGTTCTCAAAATTTACATGGTGGCTCACAAACATCTAAAACTCCAGTTCCAGAGGATCTGACATCCTCTTCAGAACTCTGCCAACACCAGATACATACATTGTACATACATATACATACATACATACATACATACATACACATGGTTCACATATGCATATATGCAGGTAGAAGAATCATACAGATAAAGTCAAATAAATCTTTAAAACCCTGTGTCCCCATATATGCCTTCTCTGTTACTTTTCTCTGTGTGTAAGTTTTTATATGTTCTTGTATTGTGTGCATGTGTGTACAACTGTGTATAAGAGTGTGGCTCTGTGTGTGTTTGTGTGTTTGTTATGAATGTGTGTGTGTACATATGCATAAGCCACAGATTGATATTAAGTTTCTTCTTCACTCAATTCTCCTCGTTCCTCACTGAGTTTGGCCTTACACTGACTGGCCAATAAGTCCCAGGAGTCATTCCTTCTCTGCTTTACAGATGCAAACCTGGCTTCTTATAAGGATTCTGAGGCCAAAAGTCAGTCTTCATGTTTGTACAGGCTACACTTTTGCTCCCCTCGACATTGTTTTTCAAGAGTTGCATAGAAGTCCATTAGATGAATGTGACATAATTTATTTAGCCAGCTCATATTTCACTCCTTCTTCAAAAGCAGAGCCTTGGATTTATTTGTGTCTGACTGGAAAGTCTTTTTCAACTATGATATTTACCATAACGAAGGTTTCCTTTCCCAAAATACCATTCATCTTCTATCAGGGAAGTTCTTGGAAAAGTCTCACACACACACACACACACACACACACACCATCAAAACTTTTTCATGAACAGTGCACCTTATGTAAATAAATTTGTATTTTCTCAGGTCATATTTGTTATAAAATAAAGATAAAATCATAGTAAAAGCAATACAGAATTGTTTCACCTTTACCAGCAACCCCTGTAATGGGGCTTCTGAAAGATTCTCACGCATGCTCTCTCAGTGGCCTTGAGCATCCCCACCATGGCACTGAGCCTCCTTGCAGTAATGCTTCAGAAAATAAGTTTTTAACTCTAATTTCTTGAGACATAGAGTAGCTATATATACTATCAACTGGGACTTTGGAAGAATTTTCAACACCACTGCTACAATTCTCTTGAAGAGATTTTTCTGCACAATGTTATCATACTATATTGGAAAACGTTCTATATTAGAAACACAAGTACGCTTTTCTCTTTTTCTAATGGAGAAATTATTTCACAACTTCCAGGCTGTCACCATGGAATATAAAACTCAACTGACAACTTTTAAAATTAATGATCTGTGGTTCGTTTAGCTGTTTCTGATTAACCAGTATATTGGCTACATTTTAAAGTATGAATTCCGTGCTCAGAATATGCATTCTATACCACTGTTTTCACTCAATGAAGCAGGCCCATGAGTCATTCATAATCAGATGTATAAGTTAAGTGGTCACATCAATTAAGCAGCAATCCTCTGCTGAGACATTTGGCAGACACTGACTCTCAGGAGGCAGTGGAGTCAGTAGCCCTCTGTGGCACTTTGACTGCAAAAACAGAGAACAGCAGAAGCATCATTTTTCCTTTAAATTTGCAGGAAGTCAATATTCAAATCATTAAATGAGGTATTCATGCATTAGTTCAACATTCTTCAGCTTATGACCATTGAGGTGAATCTTCTAACATTGTAAAAGGTTTTTTCAGGTAGATTTCTTTTGGATTACATTGCAATATGTGTCGAATAAGAATATAGCTACACATTAAATCATCTTTAGGGCTATTGGGATTTTACTGGGTGTTAATAGAGCATATTAAATAGAGCATGTTCTAGGGGTTGTAGCAATGTCTCAGTGGTTAAGAGCAACTACTACTCTCCCAGAGAAATGGGAGCCTTCTGGTAACTCCAGCTCCAATGGACCCAAAATCCTCTTCTGGACTCACCCTGCAACTGTATTCATGTGTGTCAGCACAATTTAAAACCAAGATAAATCTGATGTGTTTTAAGAAGGAACAGGTCTTGCAAATATTTCCAAATGTATTATTCTGACTTCTCTTCTAGAGTCATAATTTATTTTTAAGTGTGAGAAAAGAACTAAATACATCCTGACCTTTTGACCCAACAAACACTCAAAGGTGCACTCCAATTTGCTACACGTCTCCACCTTTTTTGTTAATATTATTTATCTTTAATCTTATTTTTACAATCCAGTTGTTATCCCCTCCTGGTCCTCTTTCCCACAGTTCCTCATCTCATTTCTCCTCTGCCCTGTCTCCAACAGGATGTCCCCAACCACCCCCAACCCCAGCCCACCAGACCCCCATACACTCCCTGGGGCCTCAAGTCTCTTGAGGGTTGTCTCACTAAGGCCAGACCAGGGAGTCCTCTGATGAATATTCGTCAGGGGCCTCATACCAGCTAGTGTATGCTGCCTGGTTGATGGATCTGTGTCAGTGATTTCTCAGGAGTTCAGGTTAGTTGAGACTGCTGGTCTTCCTATAGGGCCACGCTCCTCCTCAACTTCTTCTAGTAGTTCCCTAATTCAACCACAGGTGTCCCTGACTTCAGTCCATCAGGTGTAAGTATCTGCATCTGTTTCAGACACCTGCTTGTTGGGTCTCTCAGGAGAGCAATGCTAGGCTCCTGTCTGTAAGCACACCATAGCATACAGTCTCCAAACTTACATTACTCCGATGACTTGCATTAATATAATGCTTACTAAAAGAAGTTGTAGATTTGCATGATCTATAAAAGTGTCTACCAGTTTAGAAAGGTGTCATGCCATTTGCATGCAACATTTAATTACAGACATCACTCAGACATTCTTACTATGGTTAAATGTTCAAGCTCCAGTCTGAACTCACACATGCAGGTTTAACATCCTGACTGTGTTTGTGCTGAAAGCTATTCAGTGAATTCCTTTGCTTCTATAGAAACAAAGCTGTTTCGAAAACCAACCCTCAGAGGCTAAGGATGTGGTACAGTAGTAAAGTGCTTGACTATCTTTTCTGAATCCCTGGGTTCTATCACCAAAACCATAAGAGAGAGAGAGAGAGAGAGAGAGAGAGAGAGAGAGAGAGAGAGAGAGAGAGAGA